>NC_133661.1:148434233-149034374 GCF_037893015.1 Macrotis lagotis
AGCTTTTTAATTTAATTTAATCAAAATTATCTAGCTCATTTTTAATGATGTTCTGCATCTCTACATTGGTTTTAAACTGCTTCCCTTTCCATAAATCTGACAGGTATATTATACCTTGATCTGCTAGTTTGCTTGTAATATGGTTTTTTATGTCTAAATGTTGTATCCATTTTGATCTTATCTTTTTATTGGGTGTGAGTTATTGGTCTAAGTTCTTCCACACTAACATCCAATTTCCTGAATAGCATTCATCAAAGAGTTTTTATTTCAATAGCTAGGTTCTTGAATTTATGAAACAGCAGATTATTATAATCATTTCCTGCTATTGCACCTAGTCCATTCCACTGATCCACCACTTTATTTCTTAGTCAATACCAGGCAGTATGGATGACTAATGCTTTATAATATAATTTTAGATCTAGTAGGGCTAAGCCACATTCCTTTGTATTTTTTTTCATTGAATCCCTGGAAATTCTTGACTTTTTATTTCTTCACATGAATTAACTTACAATTTTTTCTAACTCATTAAAGTAATTTTTTGGAATTTTGATTGGTAGGGCACTAAACAAGGACTTTAGTTTTTGTAGAATTGTCATTTTTATCATATTAGCTTGACTTTATCCATGAACAGTTGATGTTTGCTCAGGTATTTAAATCTGATTTTATTTGTGTGAGGGTGTTTTGTAATTGTTTTCAAAGTTTTTGAGTCTGCCTTGGCAAGTAGACTCCCAGGTGTTTTATATTGTCTGAGATTACATTGAATGGAATTCTCTTTCTCACTCTTTCTGCTGTATCATGCTAGTCATATATATATATATGAAATGTTGAGGATTTATGAGGGTTTATCTTATATCCTGTGACTTTGCTGAATTTGCTAATTATTTCTAGTAGTTTTTTAGATGATTCTTTTTGGATTCTCTAGATATACCATCATGTCATCTGCAAAGAGTGAGTTTTGTTTCTTCCTTCCCAATTCTAATTCCTTCAATTTATTTTTCTCCTCTTATGACTGAAGCTAACATTCGTAATATGATATTGAACAGTAGTGGTGATAATGGTAACCCTTTTTTCACCCCGATCTTATTGGGAATGTCTGTAACCTATCGCTATTGCATATGATGCTTGTTAATGGTTTCAGATAAATATTGCTTATTATTCTAAGGAACAATCCATTTATTCCTACACTCTCTAGTGTTTTTAGTAGGAATGGGTGCTGTATTTTGTCAAAACATTTTTTAACAGCTTACAAAAAATTATTTTCAAAAAGTTAAACAAAGAACATACAATGACTAGTTTTATATATCAACAGAAAAAAATAGGCTCTACGGAATGTAAAGGACAAGTGGAGATCCAGGGCATGGATGGTGCTTCCTTCCTTAAACTTGTTCCAGGGTTTCTAGCATAATGTTACTGTTTCTTTGGATTACCATCATTCCAATATTGCTCTGTTGCCCACCTGGTGCCATCTCTACACATTCATCAATCACAAGATTCATAAATGGATTGAACCCTTGCAATATTCCTTGGATATACTTTCCACCATTTAATTGCAATGGACTTCTTGTCCATAAACTTTGTCAACACTTTTTCAGCATTTATTGATATGATCATATGATTTCTGATTGGTTTGTTATTGATATAATTAATTATACTTACAGTTTTCTTAATATTGAACCTACCCTGCATTCTTGGGTTAAATCCTGCTTGATCATAATGTATTATCCTAATGATAACTTGTAATTGTTTTTCTAAAATTTTATTTAAGATTTTTACATGTATATTCATCAGGGAGATAGTTCTATAATATTCTTTCTCTGTTTTATCTCTTCCTGGTTTATGTATCAGCACCATATTGGTGTCACAGAAAGAGTTAGGCAGAGTTCTGTCTTCACCTATTTTTCCAAATGATTTATATAGAATTAGAACCAATTGTTCCTTAAATGTTTGATAGAATTCACTTGTGAATCCATCTGGCCATGGAGATTTTTTCTTATGGAGTTCAATAATGGATTGTTGAATTTCTTTTTCGATATAGGGCTATTTAAGTGTTTAATTTCCTTTTCATTTAATCT
Organism: Macrotis lagotis; assembly: GCF_037893015.1. Classification (NCBI taxonomy): domain Eukaryota; kingdom Metazoa; phylum Chordata; class Mammalia; order Peramelemorphia; family Peramelidae; genus Macrotis; species Macrotis lagotis. The sequence continues at coordinate 148,436,306 of NC_133661.1, forward strand.
GGTCAATTTAAACTTTGGAAAATATTCATCAATGTCACTTAGATTGGTAAATTTATTGACATAGAGTTGGGCAAAATAATTCAGAGTTATTGCTTTTATTTCCTCCTTATTGGTGGTGACTTTACCTTTTTCATTTGTGAGACTAGCAATTTGGTTTTCTTTCTTTTTTTATTACATTAACCAGAGGTTTATCAATTTCATTGGTTTTATTTATTAGTTTGTTTTCTTGCTTTTGATTTTATTAAATTCTCCTCTAATTTTTAGAATTTTTAATATTTTATTTTATTGGGGGTTTTTAACTTGTTCTTTTTCCAATTATTTTAGTTGCATATTTAGTCCACTGATTTCCTCTTTCTCTAATTTGTTTATTCATTCATTCATTTCTTTGTTTCTTTATTTAGGTTTTTGCAAGGCAAATGGGGTTAAGTGGCTTACCCAAGGCTGCACAGCTGGGTAAATATTAAGTTTCTGAGGCCAGATTTGAGCTCAGGTACTCCTGCTCCAAGGCCAGTGCTCTATCCACTGTACAACTTAGCCACCCCTCTAAGTTATTAATGTAAGCATTTAAAGTTATAATATATACCCTGACAGCTGCCTTAAGTGTATCCCATAGGTTTTGGTATGTTGTTTCATTATTGTCATTATATAGACTGAAATAATTAATTCTGTCTATAACTTGTTGGTTGATCTTCTCATTCCTTAAAATAAGGTTATTTAGCTTCCAGTTAGTTCTGGGTCTTTATCTCCCTGGCCCAATATTTCATATTATTTTTATTGCATCATGATCTGAGAAAGATATATTCACTATTTCTGCAATTGATCATTGGGTTTTTATGCCCTAGTACATGGTCAATTTTTGTGTAAGTGTCATGTACTGCAGGGGGAAAAGTATATTCATTTCTATCCCCATTCAATTTCCTCCATAGGTCTATCATATCTAGGTTTTCTAAAAAATCTATTTACCTCCTTAACTTCCTTCTTGATTATTTTATGTTTAGACTTATCTAATTCTGAGAGCATGAGATTGAACTCTCCCACTAGTAGGGTTTTGCTTTCTATGTCTTCCTGTAGCTCTTTCAACTTCTCCGCTAAGGATCTGGATGCTGTGCATACATATTTTACTTTTGAAATTACTTTGTTGTCTATGGTACTGTTTAGAAGGATATAGTTTCCTTCTTTATCTCTTTTAATGCTATCTATTTTTGCATCTGCTTTGTCTGAGAGAAGGATTTCTACCCCTGCTTTTTTCACTTCAGCTGAAGCAAAGTATATTTTGCTCCAACCTTTTACCTTTAGTCTATATGTGTCTCTCTGCTTCAAAAAGTTTCTTTTAGGCAGCATATTTTACGATTCTGGTTTTGAAACTTCTCTGCTATTTGCCTATGTTTTAAGGGAGAGTTCATCCCATTCACATTCAAACTTATAAGTACTAACTCTTTATTTCCCTCCATGCTATCTTCCCTCTGTTTGCATTTTTTCCACTTTTTTTCCCTTGATCCATATTCCTCTGTATTTTCTTTCTGAATACCACCACTTTCAGTGTGCCCTCCTATATCAACCTCCTCCCCTTTCTTTCCACTTTCCCTTTCCCCCTTCTTCCTTCCCTTACTTCTGTTAGTTCCCCTTTTCCCCTTTTAATGCTTGAAAGGTAAGATAAATTTCTTAACTTAAGTGAGTGTATGTAAGACAACTTTAAGCCAAATATGATAAGATGAAGATTCAGGTGATTTTCATCTCCTCCCTTCTTGCCCTCTATTATAATAAGTCTTTTGTATCTCTTAATATAATGAAATTTACACCATTCAAACTCCTCCAATCTCCTGTCTCTTCACTGTACCCCCCTTTAAGGAGGTATTGTTTTTATTTTATTTGTATTTGCATTTTTTATTATTTTAGGTTTTTGCAAGGGAAACGGGGTTAAGTGGCTTGCCCAAGGCCGCACAGCTAGGTAATTATTTTTAATTGTCTGAGCCCAGATTTGAACCCAGGCACCCCTGACTTCAGGGCCGGTACTTTATCTACTACACCACCTAGCCACCCCGAGGTATTGTTTTTAAATCATTCTCTCTGAGTCACAGAAAAGTTGAGTGTCCATCACTTCAGGCTAAATATATTCTCTCTAATAGAGTTACAATTCTTGAGAGTTATTGGAGTCTTTCTCCCAGGTGGGGATATAGCCAATTTCATCTTATGGGATAGCCGTATTCCACCACCCCACTTTGTTCCCACCTTTTCATGTGTCTCTTGAACCTCCTGTTTGATATTCCAAATTTTCTATTTGGCTCTGGTCTTTTCATCAGGAAATATTGGAAGCCTTCCATTTCATTAAATACCCATCTTTTCCCCTGGAAGAGAAGGCTCAGCTTTGCTGGATAGTGTATTTTTGGTCGCATTCCAAGCTCCCTTGCTCTTCTGAATATCTCATTCCAGGTCCTTTGATCCCTTAATGTTGATGCAGCTTGTCCTGTGTAATCCTTCCTTTTTCTTTCTGGCTGCTTGCAGGATTTTTTCTTTTATTTGATATTTCTGGAATTTGGCCACAACATTCTTTGGTGTTTTCATTTTAGGATCTCTTTCAGGAAGGGATTGATGTATTCTTTCAATAAGTACTTTGCCCTCTGGTTCCATGACATCAGGGCGATTTTCCATCAATAAATCCTGTAATATTAAGTCCTGGCTTTTTTTCTCTTCAATGTTTCCAGAAAGACCTATTATTCTCAGGTTGTCCCTTCTTGTTCAGTTCTCAAGGTCAGTGGTTTTGCTGATGAGGTATTTTACATTTTCTTCTTTTTTTCCAATCTTTTGGCTTTAACAAAATTTTGTTGTCTCATGAAGTCATTAGTTTCCACAGATTCCATTCTTATTTTTTTTAGAGAAAAATTTTCTTCATTTACCTTTTGCAACTCCTTTTCCAATTGGTCAATTCTGTTTTTGAAGGAGTTTTCCATTTGCCCAAGTGTAGTTTTGAGAGAATCATTCTCTTTTTTGCATTTACCTAATTGAGGATTTGAGAGAATTATTCTCATTTTGTATTTGTCCAATTGTGTTTTCCAAGGATGTGTTTACTTGTTGTGAGATGTTAATTTTCTCTTTCAATGTGTTAATTTTCTTTTGAGTTTCTCTTCCCAATTGATTTTTAAACTCTTTCTTGATATTTTTCAAGAAAGTCTTTCAAGACTGGAGACCAATTCATATTCTCCACAGCAGTGCTAGATCTCTCTGGGTTAGATTCTATTTCTTTTAAGTATTTCTCCATGGGTCCCCCTTTTTGCTGACCTTTCTTCATTTTCCTAGGACCTTGTGTTGGGGCGAGTGGATGACTCTCAGAGGTTTGCTTTTGAAAACCCTAGGGGCTTTGTTCTCTTGGTTTAGTAACTGCAAGGGCCAGCCAGTCAGGGGCTCTGGTTGCTTTCTCTGGAGTACTTGATACCCTCAACAGCAGGGCCTGAGTTCATGTTGATCAATGGGCTAGGTCCTGGAGGTGGGAGTTAATGTCCCTTTCAGCTGAATGAACTCTGTTGCCCACACCTGAACCTGAGGGGGTGAGGGGAATTTACCATTCCTTCTGTGAAGAGTGTTCCCCAAAATGTATGGAGCTCAGGTCCCTTGCCAGCTTGTCAAATTCCAAGTATGCTCTGTGACTCTGTGTTGGAACTCACTTTCCCATCACTCTTCCCACCCCCAGCCAAAGATTCTTCAGTTAAAGTTGGTCCTGAGATGGCCACTCACCAAAGTCTCCATACATAGCCAAGGCTAGTCCAATAGCTTCCCCTGTTGTTGTCCCTGTGGTCTGCCTCTGCTCTTTGCTCCCATTTCACTCATGATCTCCTGAGACAGACCTTGTGAGTAGGTGTTTTCCTAGCTTCTCTTTTTGGATTTTGTCAATGGAATTTTTGTTAAGAGTTTTCTTTCATGTTATTTTTTTGAGAGGGAGCCAGGAGCATTTAGAACAGTGCCTGCCTTCTCTCTGCCATCTTGACCAAAAGTCCCCTTTTAAAATTTTTTTAAAAAATATTTTATTTATCTTTTCTATTGTAGGACTTCTTGAAGCTATTCCAATCTCATTTTGGGGAGTTAGACTGTAGGCTCAATTTTTTCCACTATGCTTTGCTTAATCTCTTCATTTCATTGTAATGTTTTTTTTTGTTTACTCACTTGTTCATTCTGGTCAGTTTTCTAAGGGATATTTTAATGAATATTTCTTTTATTTCTCTTTTTTTGTTGTTATTTTGCTTTATTTGGCATATTTTTATTATTTTTCAGTGATAAGGGGAATTGATCTTATCCATAGCCATTTGCCTAATTATTTTATTAAATTTTTCTGTGATTTTAAAATTTTCATTTCTGTTTCTATGAACCTATGAATTTTTGGTGATAATGAATTATCATTTAGAAAATTATAGTACATTAAAATATTAACAATTAAATAATTCCTATATAGTATTAATAATTTAACATCAATTTTATCTCTTCTTCTGCCACCTTGACATCATCTTTGCTGAAATGGAATGTTGTTTCATAGGATAGATAGCTTGTAGTATACTTTGTAGTAAGGTCCACTTTGTGAATTTGTAGCTACTCCTAACCTTCCTTCTCAGAGTCCAATATGGAACAGTGGCTAGGGCAGTGGTCCTATAGAGTCAGGAAGACTGTGTCCTTATCTAGCCTCAGGTGCTTAATAGTTCTGTGATCTTGTACAAGTTACTTATTCTCTGATTGCCTTGATTTTGTCATCTTTAAAATGAATTAGTGATACTACACACCTCCCAGGTTGTGAAGATCAAACAAGATAATATAGATAAGGTACTTTGAAAATTTTAAAAGTCTTAAGTTACATGCTATTATTATTATTATTAGTCTTTGTCTTTTAAAATATATTCTTTATATTATCTTTTTGAATTCTCGTGAGAATTCTGTGAGATTATCAGTGTGTCTAGAGAGAATTTTATCTGAACAAAATCTTCCTGAAGTGCCAGAGTTTCCTCAATATAAAGAGGTTGTAAGGATCAATGAAATAACAATTATCAAATGCTTAACATAGTACCTGCCCCATAATAGGTGCTATATAACTGCTCCTGCCCTTACACAGAATACATACAAATACAAATATATCCATTAGATAGATAGATAGATAGTTAGATAGATAGATAGATAGATAGATAGATAGATAGATAAACATATGTGGCTCTCTTTATATACACACAAACCTAGTGAACAACCTTCTAGAGATGAGATTCTCTGTACTACCTGATTTGGTCTTAATACTGCAGGTCTAATCTCTCACCAACTCATACTGGAAGCCTTTTCAGATAGACAAAAACTGTATGAGCTCGTGGTTTACTCCAGTCTTTGAGAATTTAGTATTACCACCATGCCACAATCAAATCACCATAGTGCTCCTCCTATGAAGGATATTTAGCATACACAGAAAATAAAGAACATTTATACATATAGAGAAAATGCAGTACTTTCTAAGTGTTCAAAGAAATCATGCAATATTTCTTGCTTGGTTTAATGGGTGAAATTTGAGCAACAATCCATTGTAATTTAAGAGATTTCCTGGCAAACATGTCAAATTAATATCTACATTAATCATTTTTATGTTTGACATCAACCCAATCTCCATTCTCCCATTAAAGACAATGAGATCAATCCATTTTACCACTATGATATTCTGTGAAGGGGAAACAATAAATTATAAATTTTATATTTAGAATCAAGTCAGTATCTAATTATATTTTGATTTGTGTCTTGACATGCAGTTGGACTGTTAAGAACTGGGCATGTGAAGTTGGATGAATCATATTTGCCTAATTATACCTTGTAATTATAAAACATAACAGTGATAATCCAATAAATGATTTAAAACTTTATTGACTATGTTCAGCCAAACAGAAAGAGGTTGTGAGAGCATGATACAATGACAACTTGACTGAGATTCTGAAGAACTGGAATTCCTTTAGTCCCATATCTGTTATCAAAAAAACTACAATACCTTAGTTAACTTACTTAACTTCTTTGGGCCTCAATTTCACCATTTTTGTAACATTTTAACATGCATTTCAGTAAACATTTACTAAATCAGGTCCTGTGCTAATTTGGGGAGATAAGCAAAAAAAGAAAGCTAGTTTTTATCCTCAAGGAATTTACAATCTATTGGAGACAAATAACAGATACAAGTTAGGTGAAAAGCAGGAGGGAGTGGTGGGATTGGAGGTAGGCACCTATACTGGGGCATGGAGAAAAAGTTCTAAAGGTGAAGTCTATCTATTTTGAGACCTTTCTAAAATTGGAAGCTCTGGGAGAAATTCATCAATGGGAGAGAGGGAAGCTCAAGGGATTCAGGAGAAGGGAACTGAATCATGGTAACAAAGAATGGCAAGAAAAGCATGGTGGGTCTGAGACCTGACACTTAACAATGGTGCAATAATAATATATACCATTTATACTGCAGTTTATGGACAATCGATCAATAAATCAAGGTTTTATTAAATATGTAGTAGGCATTAAATACTAGGCCAGATGCTGGAGATGTAAAGATAAAATGAATGATTTCCTCACCTTAAGGTGCTTACATTCTCTTGGGGAGAAATATTGTGTAGGTACTTTAGGAGAAGCTGGTGAATCAGAAAAGGTACCATGTAGGAGGCTGATCTGAGCTTTAAAGAAAGGTAGAAATTCTGACACATAGAGGTAAGGAAGAAGTGCATTCTAGTGACAGGAAACTCTGCCTATGTAAAGGCATGGAATCAGGATTTGGAATATCATATTGAAAGGACAGCAAAGTGACCAGTTGGTTTGGGTCATAGAGTGCATGGAATAGAACAATAAATAGCCAGATCAGAAAGTTTAGTTGGATATAGGTTGTAAAATGCTTTAAAAAACAGAGACATTTGCATTTGATTCTTGAGACAACAGGGAGCCACTGAATTTTGTTAAGGAGGGCAGTGACTTGGCCAGATAAGCTTCAGGGTTATCATTTGGACAACTATGTGTGAGAAGGATTGGAAAATGAAGAGAATAGAAATTGGTAGATCAATTAAAAGTCTAGCATAATAGTGCAGATTAGAAGTGAGGCTTAAGAAAGGAAGTGCAAATATTGTTTTACAAGTGAGAAAACTGAGACAAGAGAGATTAAGCAATATACCCAAGATAAATGGTGGAAAAAAAGACATGAATCCAAACTCAGGACCCTTTCCATTAGATAATAGCTACTTCTCCATGCCATAGGTAGGGATGGGAGTGAGGGATGAGGTGATGAGAACAAGTGTAGACTTAATTACTAATAAAGTCTTCCTTGGTTTTGTCATTCTTTAATTCTAAGTTTGCCTTGGTGTTGTTGTCCTGACAGAGATTATAGGAGGTCTTGACATAAAAATCTACATTCAATGAAATGAAGTTTAAGTTAACAGTAAATGACTGTTTAGGTCCCTAGAGCAGATCCATTTCTTTAAATACTTACTACACTACTATCCAATTACCATGTAAAATGCCTTGGGATGCCATTGATATGAAAGGTGATTTTTTTTAATGACATTTTGTACTATAATTTTTTAAGGGCTATTTATCTCAGGGTGAATGCTAAGGGAAAGTGTTTAATAGTTATTTTGCATTTAAACAACCTACTTGTGAAACCTTGAGTTACATTTTCTTAAAGTCCAACTTTGACTCAGCTCTCATATGATATGACAATCACTGTAAATGTTGGTGCATCAACTGCTCCAGACTTGTAGCCTGAGAACACATGTGTATGCAATAGAGCACTCGTAAACCATAAGGCACAGAGTTCCTCCTTACCCCTTTCATCATTTCTTCAGCAGTCAGCACAATGAAAATATTGCATATTACAAAAGGAAAATGCAAGATGCATGAATCATTTAGGATTACAAATTTTAGGCCAAATCTGCAGGAAGGGAAAGCCAGGGGAGAAAAAGAAAAAGAGATAGGGAAAAAGGGGGGTGGGGAACAGAGCACAGAGAGAGATGCAAGATAAAGTCACAAGGAAAAAGAGACAGAGAGACAAAGAGAGATTTGGATATAGGGAGACAGAGACAGAAATAGAGAGACTGAGATAGAGGGTAAGATAGAGGAGGAGAGAGGAAGAGAGAAAGGGAAGAGAGAAAAAGTGATAGAGAACAAGAGGGAGAGACATAGAATTGTTTCCCTCCTTAGAGATGTTGGGAAGGGCATTTGTGATTTCAGTTGTAAACTCCATGAAATTTTTTTGATTCCACATGGACTTGATTGATCTGAAAGTTGACTGGACCTCAGGAATCCATAGTTTGCATCTGTTTAAAGAGACAAGGTTTGTTTCTATGAACAGGCTATGCCTGTAGGGAAGAAGAGGTAGACCATAGAAGATGAGTGTGACTGACAGAGGAGGAAACAATTCTGCATACCACTTATGAACCCAAACTGCCAAGCTCCATACGGCTCTAATAAGTAACCACTTGGTGTTTAACATTTTACAATCTCATTAAATCATAATTTAAAGGGTGCTTTTTTCCCCCAGAACAAATAAAACTCTGTTAAATTCTAATAGCGATCTTTGGAACAGCTGTTTTTTGCTACGGCATGTGTAATGACCTTCTAATTGTATTAGATGTGGAATGGAAATGTTTACATTTCCTTTCTTGTCTAAAAATGTGCTAAATAACAGAAGCCAAGGAAAAGAGTTTCATTGCAAATACCAAAGTTATTAACCCTTGTTTTCAAAGGGATGTAGGTCATTAGAAACATAATTCCAAGAATGGGGCTATTTTGGAAGAAGTGTTGTGTCCTGAGAAAAATTGAGAATTGGGCAAGTTGGTTGTAAGCCTTTGGCTTCATAGTTCTGTTCCCTTTTTATTACTTGCTTAGCTTTCCCTTCCTTTCCCCCAAGTTTTCATTCATTCATTTATCCAGAATTTATTAAGCACATCCAGAATTTATTAATTTGTCCTGTGTCAGACACTGAAGTTGGAGCAGGAAAAAAATATGAAAAAAAAGTTTCAAGTTTCTGTCCTTAAATGCAGTTATATTCTAGGAAGTATCTAGTGCTCCTCTGACTTAGATCCCTGCTCATATCAAAATCCAATCTCAGATCTCTCATTCTGATATTAGTGAAAGAAGGTATTTGGGGAATGGATAAGAGACTTTCTGAGTTTCCAGACATCCTATATTAGAAGCAATTGGAGGATATATAATTAAAATTTTACCATGCTATTAAGAACATATAAAAATAAATGAATCCATGTTACTTATTTAATAATTAGCAAATTGAGTAAATCTATTTTTTCAAAAATTGTTAGTGGTGACTTTTGTTTTCATATGATCCTCATTTTCCAAAATATCCTTCCCCCTCCCTGGTCCAGAAATATATAATTGCATATTCTCTCAGTAAATCCATAATCCCCCACAACTGTGAAGAAAGGATGAGGTACATTCTCATATCTCATATTTAGGGCCAATGTATACCATTATAAATCTCATAGTTTTTAGCTTCAATTTTGTTCTTGTCTTCCCCCCCAATTTACATTATTGTAGTCACTGTTTATAATGTCTTTCTGCTTGTACTTTCTTGCATCAGTTCATATAAATCTTTCCTAATTTTCCTATATTCTTCATGTTTATAACTTCTAAAAGTGCAGAAAGAGTTCATAGTTTTGTCTGGATGCATTTTATAGTTATTTTCTTAATCACAGGTAGACAATTCACATAGAGGATAAATGCCCTGGAGAGATTCATATATATACATACATATATATATATATATATATATATATATATATATATATATATATATATATATATATATATATATAGCATCTGGAGGATGCTTCATCATACATGATCAATCTCTCCATGATCAATCTCTCCTTCAAAGTACCCTTAGCAACTATCTTTTTTGCTCTTCTGTCAACTCCCTTACGTTTGGGAGTAAAATTAGAATGTTCCTACTCAGGGGAAGTCTTATACATAATGGAAAATGTAGGTGACAACTAAGGGAGTCATTTAATTTTTCTGGTTTTTAAAGGGACAATATGGAATGGGGGATAATGTTGCTCTTGAAATTGGGTCCAGGAAGAATTGAGTTCAATTCTCATTTCTGATACTTCATACCTGAATGTAAAGGACAATTTACTGAATCTTTCTGAGTCTTTTTATTCATCTGTAAGATGAAAGGGTTGAAGTAAACAATGCATCTTCCAGTTTTAAGTTATTCATCATTTGCCAAATCTCTAATAGTAGTTGGAGGTCTGACTTTCTCTGTGGGCTAATTTGGTTATCAGTGCCTGTCTACCAAGAATATCTACTTGCCCCTGGGTCTAAAATTCTCATCATTATTAGAATTCCCTGATTAAGGTCACGTGTTATCAGGGAAGAATAACACATTATTAGCTTACTCATAATTGGAATTACTTTATCTGAATGAAATTTACTGTCACTTGGGAGAGAAGTGAATTGTAAAAACACCCCAAATGGGGCAGAGGTCAAGTAAGTTTTGATAGGAGTTGAGGTAGGGAAAAGTACTAAAAACAACATGGCCTATATTCCCCATTTCTTCAGTTACATAGAAAGGAGAACTTATCATTTTTTAAAGGAGTAACAACAAAATAACTCCATAAAATCTGTCATTCCTAAAAATGACTCCAATATTTAGGACACCAGCTATAAACATCTCATGAAAAAGAAAGCAGAGGGCCGGAGTCCTGATTGTCACTGAGATGAATGAAAGAGAGAGGGTTTTACTGAAGCTAACTGGTTAAAATTCTTTTAACAACATTTCCTTAATTCTTCAAACTGGCTATAATTAATTCCATTCACTCTCTACCTATGGGACTATCTTAGCTCCTCTGAGGTTTTGAACTGCATTTCATTTCCTATCCAAATGATTGAATTTTTGTATGGGCCCTGTGGCTTGAGCTCATTCTGTAACCTCAAGTTCTAAAAGATCATTGCTTTTTCTTAGATAAGAACCAAATAGAGAAATTTATTGATGCTCAATCTGGGAAGGACCTCAGTGATCATCTGACTCAATCTGCTTATTTTATAGAGAAAATAGACCTAGAGATATAAAGATTTAGTGGTTTCCTATAACCTCTGGGATAAAATACAAACTTCTTTGATTCTTTACAAAACTTGAAACTGCATAATTTGGTTCTAGTCTAACTTTCTAGACTTAATTCATATTAGTCCCCTGTATGTACTCTGTGTTCCAGTAATACTAGCTTCTTTGCTGTTTCTGGCACGGGATATTCCCCCCTTAACCAACATACCTTCATGATACTGCCATCAGTTTCTGGAATCCATAGGACCCTTCAGGTGCCATCATTTGCAAACATGTTAGTACTCTGATCACCTCTCCCTTACATCTTCATTCTCCTTCCGCTAATCTATAGATATCTGCAAAATGCTTTAAAAAATCTTAAACAGATATAAAACAATTATCTATTATTATTTAACTATAACCATATACATGTTGTATGATACAAATGGTTTCTATTGCTGATTTGATGTTTGTGGAAGTTGTTATTTCAGGGGCTCAAGATTTGGATCTAGAAATGACTTCAGGAGACATCTAGTCTTATTCCCTCATTTCATAGTTAAGGAAATTGAGGCCACAGAAAATTAAATCATTTGTCCATTGATAAGAAAGCTAAGTAAGAATCATAGGTGGCTTTTGAACCCAGGCCATCTGACACTAAAGTCAGGACTCTTTCCATCATACATACTACATTTTTTCCAGTAGGGGTTCCAATCAAGGAGCTTCTATTTCCCCAGAAGTATCAGAAACTTGCCAAGGCAGGATGGGAACTATTTTCCAAAGACTATACTGTCTTACTGATATCATTTCACATATACTATCTATATCTATATCTATATCTATATCTATATCTATATCTATATCTATATCTATGTCTATATCTATATCTATATCTATATCTATATCTATATCTATATCTATATCTATATCTATATCATCTGTCTTTCTATCTCTATCTCTATCTCTATCTCTAGCTCTATCTATCTCTGCATCTACATCTACATCTATATCATCTATATTTATTTCTATATCATCTATATCTATACCTATACCTATACCTATACCTATACCTATACCTATACCTATATCTATATCTATATCTATATCTATATCTATATCTATATCTATATCTATATCTATATCTATATCTATATCTATATCTATATCTATGTCTATGTCTATGTCTATATCTATACCTATCTATATCTATATCTATACCTATCTATATCTGTATCTAATCTATATCATCCATATCTGTATCTGTATCTATATCTATATCTATATCATCTATATCTATCTCTATCTCTATCTCTATCTCTATATCTCTATCTCTATTTATATCTATATGTATTTCCTTTCATATTCAGTAGGAAATACAAAAAGATTTATGGAAAAATCAAGAAATCTAGGGATTAAAAAATAGGTAGAAACTTCTGATATAGTATCAGAAGGCTGGATTCCAATTTAGAATGTCTTGTGTTCAAGTCCTAATTCTGATACATATGGATTTAAAAAAAATTTAGACTTGTGGAATAAATCAAACATTTCCATAACATAGTATAATAATATGATGATTGCACATTAAATTGCAAATCCATTATGTACATCTTGCTACTCCTTTTGTAATATATAATAAAATTAACATGCAAATTTCATTTTTCCCTCTTTTCTTCCCCTCTCCACCCTAGAGATGGCTACTATTAGACATAAACAGATGTAAAATTATTTTATTCATACTTTTATTTATCAATTCTTTCTCTAGATTCAGATAGTCTTTCTATATAACTTTATAGTTAATTTGGGCATTTATAATAGTCAAAATGACTCATTCTCTCAAAGTTATTCTTAAAACCATATTATGGTTATTGTATGCAATGTTTTCTTGGTTTTACTTATTTCACTCTTCATTAAATTATGCAAGTATTTCCATGTGTTTCTCAGATTGTTGAACTCATTTCATATTTCTGATACAAATCAATTGAGTGACTCTGTCTGCTTAACATCTTAGGACTTCAGTCAAATTTTTAGGCCTACAAATTGCAGAATAGCTGCCACTTTACATTTTTAGAGGGTATTTTATCATTGGGAGTTAGAGAGACAACAGGTTAATATGGATAGAGGGCTGGTCTTGGAGTCAGAATCTTAATTTCCTCACCTGTAAAAAGAAAGATTTGGGCTTGATGAATTTAAGGGATCTTCTCACTCTACACCTGTGATACATCATTGAGATCACAGGTCTGGTCTCTCTTCCTTCCACCCTTTCCAAAATTATTCTCAATGCCTATCACAAGAACCTACACAATAGTAGATGCTTGATAAATGTTCATGTAATTGAAATGGACAAAGTTATTTACACAAGGCCATAAAACTAGAATTTCTAGTTTTGTATTTTCATATATTTATCACATATTTACATGAAGATATACATATGGACAAGTAATATATAAAAGATACTAAATTTGAAATAATAGGATTGAAATTAAAGGGGACAGCTAGGTGGTGCAATGGAAAGAGCACTAGCCCTGGAGACAGGAGTACCTGGGTTCAAATTCGACCTCAAACACTTAATAATTACTTAGCTGTGTGGCCTTGGGCAAGCCACTTTACCTCATTGCCTTGCAAAAACTAAAAAAAAAAAAAAAAAAAGAAATTAAAGGACATCACCTCAGCAATGAAGGAATTTACAATCTAATTGTCCCTACTGAGGACCATAGCAAGCATTTGAATTCCAGGAGTTATGATGGTAACAACACTTAACTAAGAATCAGAAATCTGGGTGGTATTTTGAGTTGTTTTGTTGTTGTTGTTGCTTTCAGTAACCAGGTCTCCTTAGGTAAGTCATATAATTGGTTGGATCTTCATTGGAAAAGGTTCTTAACCTTTTACAGTGTCATAGACTTCCTTGGCAGTCTCGTATAGTTTTTGGATCCCTTTCAAGGATAATCTTGTTACATTTAAAATAGATAGAATTAAAAAGGAAGCAATTATATTGAAAACAGTTGTCAAAATATTTTTAAAAATCAAGTTCATGAACTTGATTAAGAGCCTTTGAATTGGATAATCTTAAAGGTCCCTTGACAATATGACATCCTGATTTTGGATTCTGTAGCTGGGTAACCCTGTAGCCACTGAAGGCCCCTAGCCAAGTTGTTGTCACATTAATCACAGGCCGCCTCAGAATAGGTTATTTACACTTGTGTCACTTCCTTCAGGATTCGATTACTGTAATTCCACATCGCCTCGTTTGCACAACAGGGCTCCTCATGAACTCCAGCTGGTATATGGGGTTGCTGGATTCCTTGTGAAGATGGTTTGATTCAAACCCATTTCATCTACTTCCTTCCTTTGCTTTGGTTCCCTGACTCTGAAATGTTCCCTCTATCCCCACCCCTAATACCTTTTTTGAAAAACATTTAAGCAGTCCTGACCAAGGATGTTTTGAACTGAATTTTACCTCTGATTTCTGTGGTCAAATTCTGTACAATCAAATTATTCAGTGTTTGCTCAAATGTTGTGCAAAGCCCTGGCCTTTCGTGGCAAGATTCTTATTTACAGACTTTTTCTTTCTCATTGGAACTATCCGATGCTCAGATTGTATTGATTTTTTTTTTAAATTGAGACTTCTTGACTTATCTCATGCTGCCCAAATTGATTTTTTCTGATGGGTTATTTGGCTTCTTTACTGATTTTTCCATTTTATTTTATTAACTTTTTTTTGGGGGGGGATTGTTTCCTCCCACCTTCCATCCTCCAGTCAACTGATTACCATTCTTCATTCTGAGTTACTAGTTCTAGGTGAAGAGACTCAGTCTTCTTTAATATACACATCACAACCGTACAATATTCCAAGATTTAAAACATGCCATAGAATTTTTCTAATAGTGCTCTACTTATTTCTGAGTTTAAACTGTATTTGTTATATTGTGATTAGATGTTCTAACCAACCTAATTCAGATTAAATCTGCCATCTGAGTCTTATTGCCCTGGACAAATTTCTTAAGTCATCTCTCAAATTAAGTGTATTTCCTTCTTTCTCATCAGTCTAACCTAATGAGGCATTTTTTCTGCAAAATTATTTACCTGATGAGACAGATATACTCTATCTAAGAATGTTAGTGAGTATATTATTTCTCTGGATGAGCTCCTGAGAGAGAGGACAGAGTCAAATATACTTTGTTGAAAAGAGAAAATGATTTGTTTATTTTATTCAAAAGAAATAATTTAATTTCTCTGTCTCCTTTAATCACCTTTACACATCATCCATTTGATTTTATGGTGGGTATAATAGTCTGATATCATTTTATGTATGCTATTTCCATTCAAGTGAAAGAATTCATTAGAGTTGGGTTTTGATCTTGACCTCCAATTGGTATGTGATACAAAGCCAGATTCATAACCAGGTCTGAGCAAGAGTTACAGAAAAGACAACATAGAGATAACTGGGCTTAACATATAGTTCCCAAGAATAATTGGTTAGAAGAGAAATATAGAAAAATTACCAGAAGGTAGTCTTCTCTTGGCACCATCTTTAGCCATAACTGAGTGAGCTTTTTTTTTTCCTTTGCAACTGAATTTCTTTTTTCTAAAAAAATGTTTTTGAAAAGACTCAAAATGTCAGTTATGACTCTGAGCTGTTTATCCTAGTTTATTAACGCATATAGGAAGTTTCATATTACTTCATGATCAGTACTCCTGGGTCATTCAGATAGGTACTATTGTTCATAAGACAGACTAAATCTAACTAAATCAGATAATTCACAGGCAATCAAAAACAGTAGGACTAGAAAAATAACTTGGGCAGTGATGGGTGAAAGTACAGAGAATTGACTAAAAAGTGGACAGAATGAGACTGGGATATAATCTGGTTTCTAGTCCTGGTTTAGACAGTAAAACTTGTTTAATCTCAGACAAATTTCTTTATCTTTCTGAGCCTTAATTCCTTCTAGATAAAAAGAAGGAATTAGTAAAATAGCATAGTGTGTTGGAACAAAGCAACAGTGATGAATCTGAAATTAGAAGACCTGGGTTTGAATCCTTTCCTACTTCTGTGACCACTGGTGTGTCTCTAATCTCTTTGAGGTTCAGATTACTTATTTGTAAGGTAAGAGGACTGGTCAAGATGATGTCTAATGTGCTTTACCCTTCACTTTTCTGATGGCATGGTCTTCTTTAAGATTGAGGGATAACCACCACCATCATTTAAGTCCTATGATTAATATTCTTTTTAGATCAAATATACTGTGAGGTTTTGGTAAGAGTGATTCATTAGTATCATCTTGATTTGAAAGGGATAGCTTTTCTAGCAAATTATCTTCAAAAGTAGCATTACCTTTAAATCAATTTCCTAGAAAACTCTTACCATTTGCTCTTGAGACTCACCATCTTACTCACTCATATACTCATTATGATACTCACTAAGAGTATCAGATAGATACTCAGATAGAATATCCCTATTTCATCAGGTAAATAATCTTGCAGAAAGATGCCTAATTAGTCTTGACCACTGAGGAAGGAGGAAGTTCAATTAATTTGAGAGATGATTTAACAGATTTGTCAGGGGTAGTATCAGTCAGATGGCAGTAATTTAAATTGAATTAAGTTATTTCCTTAGCTATAAGGAAACCAAAGAGCAAAACAGAATAAGTGATCAAGCGCAGATTTTGAAAACAAAAATAGATACCCTTTTAGATCTCAATCTGTATTCACTATAGGACTGGTCTGGAGCATCTTTAGAGTTAACCTTGATATTCTAAAAACAAGCATTCTTTCATGGCCTACATTTTTATTTGGCAATCTTTATGATCAGATATAAAACTTATTTCCTAACTTTGGAGAATGTTATATGTAATTATATGTAAAAATTTATATGTATTATGCATGCATAATATATAATAATACGAGTTTGTAATTGTATTTTTCTACTTACCAAGAAGTGACCATCTCAGATGCATTTTCCTCAGTTCCAGTTATTTAGATTAGTGGTTGTCTATCTTTGAGGCTGTGCAGTCTCATTTTTCTCAGTTGTTTTGTTGCCAGGGAAGCCCCATTCCCTGCTGTGTTGGAGGGATGGAATGAAGAGGCAATAGAGCAATCTTGAATTAAATATGTCTGCAGTGAGCAAACTTCCTTTCAAGGAAGCTCTAGACATGTCTTGTAGAGCCACAGGATTCTATGTTACACAGTTAGAAAACCATGATCATAATGCATATAGAACTCACTGCTTCTAAGCATTTTCAAGGATTAAAGAATAAATTTTGAAAAAATTATCTATAAATGTAAAATATATTCCTTATAAGTGAACCCAGAGAAATCACCAAAATTATACACATGATAAAAATTTCCAATAAATATTCTACAATTAATTATTATAGTCTATTATAGAGGCAGTTAAGTGATCCATAGAATGCCAGACTTGAAATTGGGAAGATTTGAGTTCAAATGCTGATTCAGACATTTATTATTTATATGACCCTAGGCAAGTAATTTAGTTTTGTTGACCCAGTTTTCTCCACTATAAAATGAGGATACTTTTAGCACCTTTATGAATAGCTAGGTGGCAGAGTGGATAGAACATTGAACCTGAAATCAGGAAGACTCATCTTCCTTTGTTCAAATCTGACCTCAGATACTACCTTATCTTCTGATCCCAGTCTGAAGTAGTAAATTATGTAGTTAAAAACCATTAACAAGTCCTAGACAAGTTTGGTCCCTCTGCAATAACTCCACCAGTATAGTCACTTACAGGCCATAATGCCTCAAAGGAAGAAAACGGATCTGAGAATCAGATTTGGAAGATCTTCATGTTGGAAGAGAGCTCAGAGTCCCTTTAATGTAGCCCATACTTGAAAAATAATTCCCTCAGCAATATCCTCATCAAGTGACCATCCAGTTAACTAACAACTACTGATAATGATCTCAACCTATCATTCTAATTTGTATAGCACTAATTTGTTAGAAAAATTTTCCTGGCGAACAGAAATCTGACATTGTAATGTTTACGCATTACACGTATGTCTGCTCTTTGTGGTCAATTAAAACAAATCTAATCCCTCTTCAAATACTTGAAGAAAACAATCTTCAATTCTCCTAAGCTTTCTCTCCTCCAGACCAAATAGTCCCATTTCTTTCAGCTTATTTGTACTAAAGTCCTTTTACTTTCAGTCTTCAACTTTGGTTCAGTTTTCCAAGGTCTTTCCTACAATGTAGTATCCAGAATTGAGTACATCACTTCAGATGTTATGGGATCAGAACAGAAATGCAGAGGGACTTTCCCCTTCGCTGTTCTGGACACTGCCTCTCTTACAATTTCAGTTTTTATAAACTAAAACCACATTAGTTTTTCCTTTTGGTTGCTATGTCATACTGACTTATACTAAATTTGTAGTTCACTAAATACTTCAGGTCTCTAATATACACACACACACACACACACACACACACACACACACACACACATATATATATATATATATATATATATATATATATCTGGCAACAGTCCAAAGATGCCCTTTATTTTTATATCCAAACAATTTTTTGATTATTTGTTTTGTCTTAAATTTGATTCAACTAGTTTGCTAAGATGTTTATGGATCCCTATTCTGTGGTTCAAATCCCCATCTACCACGAAACACAATTTCCTGTTATTTGAAACGCTGATTCATATTCACACACCACACACATAAACACACACACACACACACAGACACACACTACTTTCTACCTCAAGTTCTGGGAATATAAGATAATTAATACTACTATTGATTTGGGAAAAAGATATGTCCATTGATCATCTCATGGTTCCACTAACCTTGTCTATAACTTCCTAGACCAAATCATTGTTCCTTGGCAATAATTGCCCTATGTGCTGCTATATCCCCTTCGTAAAAATTTAACCTCATTGAAGGCAAAGACAGTCAGTCATTCTTCTATTTTCCCCACTTCATTACTGTCCTTAGTGCACAGAACATAGGAAATATTTAATAAATGCCATTCAGTTAATTGATTTTTTTAAAACTGGTATCAAACAACCAAGATCATATTTCTTGATCCTTCATGTAGGATATATTTCTAGGCTGGTTTTAATTTATTTGTCATTAGGCTTTGAGCCTAGACATTCATGTAGTGCTGAGTCCATCTAGCTGTACCTTCACTTCACCAACATTACTTCAACTTATCCACCAAGATACTCATAAGAAATTTTGTCAGACATTTTGCTGAAATCCAGATAGATTCAGATTTACCATCAAGTGACCCTGTCAAAAATAGCTAATTTGTTTAACTTATTGAACAATGAAATAACTCATAGAAATTATCACTTCTTTTTGTAAATGCCTACAAAACTCTCTTTAATATGTTCAGTTTTTGTATCTTTAGGAATGGAAGTCAAGTTCACTAGCCTTTGGTTTGAAGAATAATCTTATGTTTTTGTGACAATTGCCTTTTTGATAATTCACCTGTCTCTTTAGTCCTAAATTATCTCAATTATATTTTTTCTTTAAAAAAACTTTTAAAACATGTCTTAAGAATGTATTTTGATTTTTTGTCATAATTACTTCTAGATATCTATACCACCTTTACTTTATTCCCATCTTAGAACTGAAACTCCTCTTGTAACAAAGAATAATAAAGTAAAAACACCCAATATAATGACTGTTTGATAATGTATGTGATAATCTGTCTCTATCTCTCTATCAGTAGGAAGCAACCCATAATTTTTCAAGAACTACTAATAAATTAACCATCACACCTGCCAGCACTTTTTCAACACCTTGGAATTTAATTTGCTCAGACCTGGTGATTTGAACTTAAGAAAAACTAAGGGCTTTCTTCACAATTTCTTCATTTGTTTGGGGTTCAATTACCTATTATATGTTTTTGTTCTTTTCATCCAAATTTAAGAATTGGTCTCTTTGAAAATGAAAACAAAAACAAAAACAAGGTAAGAGTTTAGTAGTTCAGTCATCAATTGTTAATATCATAACCACTCCCAGGCAATAGTCCTAGTCTTTCTTCAGTATTCCCTTTCCTCTTTGTATAAACAAAGAATTCCCCATTGTTATCTTTAACATTCATCCTCAACCTCAACTCTTGTTTTTACTTTCCTTACACTAAAGATCTCTGAAAGTTTTTTAAAAGAAAAATTCTTTCTTGTCTTTGATTCCTTTTCTTTGATTTTTATCTTTCTTATCTGACTTTCACAAAAGTACATTGATCTCTGAGTGATTGTTACACTTTTATGCCTCATTGGAATTGTTTGTGTTCAGACATGATTTTGCTCTCAAGAACATGTAATGGGAAGTAATAACTAGTACAAATTTAGGATTTGTGATGTGATGTATTCCATTCTTTGAGTTCTTTGAAATCTTTGTTCCTCAAATAGAAGGTATACATAAGACTTACCTGATGTCCACTTTTTAATTCTGTCACTCCTTCCTGTTGTTTCCATAATCTATGTTTGGTTTTGGAAAGGCAATTAGGTTAAGAGACTTGCCTAAACAAGTAGGTAAATATTATGTGTCTGAGGTCAGATTTGAACTCAGGTCCTCCTGACTCCAGGGTTGGTGCTCTATCTACTGTGCCACCTAGATGCCCCATTTCCATAATTTCAGATTTGACAATCAGTACTTCCTCCTCACTGGTCAGAATCCATTAAAAATAACAAGTGACTTTTCACTTTTTTCTACTCTCAAAAACAAAATTAATAAGACAAATTAACAATATATCAGAAAGAGCTCTAAATGTCTTAAATGTTGGAGATAAAGAGTTATCATAGATTTTAAAGTGCCAGATTAGTGATGATTATCCTCTCAACTCATCATCCATTTCCTCTTTCTGGTCAGGTGGTCTGTAATGCACTCTCACTACAAGATCATTTCTATTTCTCCCTCCATTGCTCTTTAGTTTAAGTAAATGTTTGTTCCCCTCTGATCTGTGGATTTCTTCATATGTATTCTTAATTTATAGGGGGTACTTTACTTTCATCTTAATTTAGTGTGTTTCTTATGAACAAGGCATACTCTTCTAAAACCATATTTCATTCATACAAATTTTACCAGATCTCAGAGACATGGAACTGACTTTATCTACTTTAATTAAAATCTCCAGCTACTCTGTAAATTTCATTCATACCCCGCATATTTGTGTAGCAAAAGATGAGTCCATGGGGTGACTAGGTGTCAGTGGATAAAGCACCAGCCCTGGAGTCAGGAGTACCTGGGTTCAAATCCAGCCTCAGACACTTAATAATTACCTAGCCATGTGGCCTTGTGCAAGACACTTAATCCCATTTGCCTTGCAAAAACCTAAAGAAACAAAACAAACAAAAAACAAGATGAGTCCATGAAGTTTTATTTCTGGCCTACTTCTTGGATTTCATTTATTGGGGTATTGTTATTAGTCTTTTCCACTGTAACTTATTTTCTTCCTGTTTTATACTACTACTATTGTGTAACCTTTAGTTTCACATACACAAATGCCCAAAATATCCTTCTTTTTATTTACCACACATTTGTGCGTGTGTGTGTGTGTGGGGGTAGATAAAGACAAAGATGTTGATATTTTTTCTTTCACTTATTTTCAAATGGAAGTTCTCTTAATCAGATTCTTTGATGAATTTATTTTTACTGGCCCTTATTAGATTTAATACATCATTTGTCAAGAATACCTCATTCCTTTATTTTAAGTAATGCTCCAAAAATTTAAATTCTATTTTGATCCATCATTTTCTTAATTGACTGTTCACTATGAAAGATTACTTCTTTTCTGTTCAATTCACACAATATGCAACATCATTGAAAATAATCTCAGTGTTTCCAAGAATTTACTTTCTTGCTCAGTCCATCATACTTACTACCAATAGTTTTAGATTTCTTCTGATGGTTGCATTTATAGCCATTTAGATAAATTTTATTAAGTGATAGTTTTCAGGTTTCTCAAGATTTAGGAAATTCTTTGTTATTTACTAGATATATTTCCCTTTCCCTTTGTTCACAAAAGGTTGATATTTAACTGCCCTTAGCAGGGATTCACCAAGCATAATAGCTCCACTCACAAGATCAATGAAGAAGCTAGCTACAGAGAAATTCAGGTAGAGTGTTTCTGTTCCCCTTCCTTTCTAAAACAGTAATCCACATATCATCTGTATGACCTTGGGTAAATCATTTAACCGCCTGTTGATTCATTTTTCATTCCTTGTAAAACGAGAGAGCTGGACAGTATAAGCCCCAAAGTCCCTTCATAGCTCTAAATCTATAATTTTATGATCTTCTCATCAGATAATTCTTTGGGAGTAGGGTTATTCCACAGGAATAAATGGAGTCTAGGAAAATAATATTTTGTGCTCATCCCTTGATAAAGATGAAATCAAGCTAAATGAACATCAAAGTCAGTTTTGAAAGGCAAAGCAAGATGAAGTAAGAAGCATTTATTAATCACTTAGTATCTGGCAGGAATTGTGCTACACAATGAGGTTGAAATAAATGCAGAAAGAAAACACTTACTGTCCTTAAGAAACTTGCATTCTAATGGAGAAGATAAAATACAAAAGGAAACTGAAAAGGGAGAGGGGCAAGAAGGGATTCAGAAGAGGACATGGACAAGAATTTCATAGGATTAAAGGTATAAATCGTTTGTGAGCTGCACCAATCAAGTAAGTGACAACATCTTTGAGATCATAGATGTATCCAAATAAAAAGTAATTTGTAGGTTTCTTACCTGCTTCATTCTTTGTTCTTTTTCCTTTGAGGCAAGTGAGAGGTTGAGGAAAAAAAGATGAATTGGTATTATGTGTCTACAATGCTTTATGCCAAGTATTTTTTTATTATTATATTTCCCCAGAGGAAAGGGTACTAAATTGGACCAATGATTCATCAATAGGAAGTGAGAAAGTAGAAAATGCTTCCAGTTTTCACTGACCCTCAGGCATATTTGTAAGACTAACTTAGCCACTGTGACCTAGCTAAGGGGTGGGTCTATCTGGAAACATGGAATTGAGTATAATTATTTAACAAAAATTATAATATTAATATTGGAAGAATCTTTGAAGTTTTTTTATATCCATTATCTCACCTGATTACATTGACCCTCTTAACAATCTGGTGAGATGTCCCTGAAACCCACTAGTATTTTTTTCTGCATAAAATAATATAGCCAGGGTTATATATATATATATATATATATATATATATATATATATATATATATATATATATATATAAATCAAATGCTTCAGTTGGCTGTTCATCTCCACTTGTCTGAGTCCACTTTTCACAGGAGCTGTCCTAGGTGCTAGCCTGGAATGATTCCCTACATTCAGAACTCTGACTTGAGAATGGTAGATAGCAAAGCATTTCAAAGATGTAATTACTCACCTTTGGCAAATAAATTAGCCAGATCTGGAAACAGGATACTTACAAGTTATAAGAATTAGCAGTAGGGTTTTTCCTGCATACTTTCATTGAATTTCATCAGAATGCATTTACTATATATCTCTTTATTTAGGACCAAGATTTGTACATCTAAAAGAAAATGTTAGGGAGAAATTTTAGAAGATGCCAAAAAATTAAATTTTTATAATGGCAAGTCATTTTTTTCCATCTGAGAACAACATAACTTTGGTTCATAGTTCTGTGGACTTTACTTATTACCACAGTTCACTCTGCTTGTCTATTTCTAGGGGCTACAGTAGTTAAAACCAAAGATCTTTACTAGGTAAATTGGAAAACAACTCTGAATGGAGTTGAAAAAGACTCCTCTTAGTAAGAAACTGTTCTTTTGAAGCTCCTATGAATTCAAATTCCTCTCTATTTGATCATTTAATATCTTGATTAATATCTTAATTTTATTTTTCAATAAACAAAACTGTTTTCTCTTTCTAAACATCTACCTTCCTGCATACATTGTCAGAAATGCATTCTCATTATTACACTGAAATAATGATTAGTCATTATGCTTATCAGGGTTGTCTTTCAAAGGTACTTGCCTTTAAAATGCAGTTATTATATTCATTCTTCTGTTTCATTTTGTATAAGGTCATACATATCTTCCTAGTTTCCTCTGGCAGCTAAGTGGCAAAGTGGATAGAGTATTGGACCTGGAGTCAAGAAGACTTGAGTTTAAATATTTAAATACATTCTAGCTATGTGACCCTACACAAGTCACTTAAATTCTATGTATCTCACTTTCTTCATATGAAAAATAACGATGATAATAATCCCTCCTGTGGTTATTGTGAGGATAAAATGAAATAATATACATAAAGCACATTTCAAATTTCAGGGATTCATATAAATGGTAGCCATTAAACTATCCCTTTAAAACTTTTACAGAATTCTATTACATTCACATACCTTAATTTTTTCATCATTGGCCCAATTAATTGATAGCCTCTTTGCTTTTTGTTCTTTGCTCTATGCTATATATAGCATATGCTAAATATGCTATAAATATTTTTACATAAGTATACATTCTACTTTCTTTAATATCTTTTGAATATGAGTGGTACTGGGACAAAGGATATACATAGTTTAGTAATTTTTTTGAGCACAGTTCTAAGTTACTCTTCAATTTGAATGTGCTAATTTAAAACCATACTAATATTATAGAGTGTTGGGTACTAATTTGCCCATTTCCCTGAAGCTGTTCTAACAGTTAGTTTTATCCTTTATTTTCCATTTTACAAATATGATGGTGATGAGTTAAAGGTGGAACCACGGAATTGTTTAATTTCCATTTTTCTGATTTTTAGTATTTTTGAAACATTTTTCATATGGCTATTGTTGGTCTTCATTAATTCCTTAGAAATTCAGCTTTTCACATTCTTTTATGACTTATTGGTCAGAGAATGGTCCTTTTTATGAATTTTATTCAGTTCCTTATATATCATGAAGTTAGATAATTTTTAGAAACTTATTCTAAATAATTTTCTTCTAGTTATCTGCTTCTCTTCTAATTTTAGCTATGTTAAATTTCTGCAAAAGCTTTCTAAATTTTATGTAAACAAAATTATCCATTTTGTTCTCTAGGAATATTTCTTTCCATTGTTTGATTATGAACTTTTCTCCTACCTATTGACTTGAAAAGTAATTTTTTTCTTTTTCAACTAATTTATTTCTGTCACTCTTTCTGTCACAATTAATTCATGTATATCTAAATCATGGATCCAGTATATATTTCAAGCTCAGATTGGTAAATGTTGGAAGCTGTTGGTCTATATCTTATTTCTGCTAGTCTAATTTTTAGTTTTCTCAGTGGTTTTTTAATCAAATGTTGAATTTTAACTGCAGTAGCTGAAGTTTTAGCTTTAATCCAATAAGAGGCTACTGTGTTTATTTGGGTCTATATATTATGTACCTAATCTATTTCACTAATTAACCTTTTTATTTTTTATCCAATACCAAATATTTTTGTTAGTTACTCCTCTGTAGCAATAACCTTATCTATTATATAATCTGATATTTATCTTTCCTTCTGCCTATTAAAAAATCTTGTCATATTTCCTTCTCTGGCTTGTTTTATAAAAGAAGGAACTGAGGCAAATAGGTTTAAGTGATTTACCCACGGTCAATGTCTAGGAGGTGTCTACCCATATTTGAACTCAGGAAGATGAGTCTCCAAGCCTGGTACTCAACACATTGTTGCCACTTAGTTACTTCTTTTTACCAAGATGTTAATTCTCTTTTTCATAATTTTCTTTTTTTTAATTTATTTAAGGCAATGGGGTTAAGTGACTTGCCCAAGGTCACATATCTAGGCAATTAAGTGTCTGAGGTCAAATTTGAACTAAAGTCCTCCTGACTCCAGGGCTGATGCTCTATTCATTGCACCACCTAGCTGCCCCTTCTCTTCATAATTTTCTTGCATGACTCACATGTCTCTTCCCATTTTTTCCCCTCTATCATTCATCTCCTTTTGTAATGCTTCTAGGAATTATTTTTGGACTTAGGGTCAATTTACATTTTTCATTGAAACTTTGTAACTGAATTCATATTGTCATCTGAATTTATGTCTTGGTCTTCCTTACTTCCACAGTAACTTTTTATGGACAGATTCTTTTTGTTGATGTTGTTGTTGTTTGCCCATTTTCCCAGTCTGTTTCTTTACTTTAAAGTTGCTCTCTGTTCACCAGGGAAGGCGCTGTCCCAAGCATCTGTCTTTTGTGGTTTCATGCTATCCAGAGCTAGTTCTGGGTGTCTGCAACTTTTTGGTCCTTCTAAGATGATATAATACTGGGAGACATATAGCCAACTCTAAATTAAAATCACCCTTTTATTTCCTACTTTTCCAGTCTCCTGACCATCTCCTCCATTCTCCTGTATCTTCTCTTCCTCTTGAAGAATTATTTTTCCTTTCATTGTTTATTATTGATTTAATTAGGGTACCTCACAAATTCCTTCCATCTTCTTTCTCCTTTCTCCCCTTTGATGGGAGATTTAATGTCATTTAATCTCAAAGAAAAGCCTGAGAAAACACTGATTCATTTGAGGGATGGGATTGTAATGAGATTTAATTCATATAGTTTTAGGTTTGTTCCTGAATCTCTACTTCTATTTAAATTTTACTTTCATCTTTCAATCCTTGTGTACTTTTAGAAAAAAAAATCTTTCTGTTGTTATTGTGTTGACCTTATTGTTGTTATTATTTTTATTTCTGCTCCATAAGTGTCATTCTTTTTTATACTTCAGTCTCTCTCTAGTTTCACCATTTTATGATATTTCTCCTGGTCCCTTGTAGAATTTATTTTTGAAAATGAAATTGTTAAATTTAACTTTGTTGGATTCTTCAGTATATCAGCAGAATTTTTTTTTGTTTTTTCCTGGTAGCAATTTGTGGATTTTTTCAATTAATACTTTTCTCCTTCCATGCATTAATAAATTCTGGGCAGTTTTCTTTTATTATTCCTCATATTGTGGTGTTCAGTTTTTTTACTTAATCTCATTCTTCTGAGAGAACTATGCATGATCCTTCAGATGAATCTATACTTTGAGATAACCTTTTTGATGGTATCAATATCATGTATTATTTTAATATTATTGCTTTTTTGCTTCTCTTTTTTTCCAGATTATCTTCTTCTATATATTGGCACTCGCAATTGTTCTCTTTTATGTTTCCATAGAACTACTCACATTATATTTTCAAGTTTTCCTATCTGTCAAATTATTTAAGCTATATAGGTCATAAATTATATTTATTCTTCTAAATGGATATAAACATCTTCACATAATATTGTAAGGCAAAGGAAATGAAATCACATTTGAAGAGGTAGAAGATCCTATAGATTCTTAAGAGGAATAATCAACTGATCTATGGTAACATGTTATCAAGTGGTTCAAGTGAGAAATAAGGAACAGAAAGCTAGGTAACAGATCCAGTGCAGGCTAAAAAAGGTACAATTCCTGGTGAGGGGTGACTGACCAGTGAAAGGAGTGGTCACAGGCCTGAAGTTTTGTTCTGAGTAAGGGGAATCTATATCCTTCTCTCTATATACTGAACTAGGCTGGAAAAATCACTTTATGTGACTCTTCCTCAGATTTCCTAATTAGGATTCAGTCTGGTACTTTTCTAGGCCTTCATAGAGTTGTTTGTAGAAGAGGGAGTTTGGTAACACTGAGCTGTACTGCTTCTTCTTCCTGACCAGCTTGACTTTCTGTCTTGCCACTGGACTCTGATGATACTCCGGAAGAGAAAGTGAGACTAATGACTTTGTACAGACTGTATCACTTAAATCCAATTTATTCACAAATCAAGATATCACTATTATGATGATATTAATCCTCTTTCAGAATGAAATATGAACAACTACAACCACTTCCTCCTACTTTACAATTTTGCCTAGTATCTTCCTTTTTTTTCCCCTCTAAAGACACTGGGCAACTAAAATGAAAAAAAAAACCAAACAAACCTAGGAAGACTTATATGAACTGATGCAAAGCAAAATAACTAGAACAAGGAGAAAAATGCACACAGTAATAGCAATATTTTAAGGATGATCAACTGTGAAAGATTTAGCCACTCTGATCATGACAAAAATTCCATAGGACACATTAGGAAAAATGTAATTCACTTTCTTATTTTTAAATTTATTTTTATTAAAGATATTATTTGAGTTTTACAATTTTCCCCCCAATCTTGCTTCCCTCCCCCCCCACAGATAGCACTCTGTCAGTCTTTATTTTGTTTCCATGTTGTACTTTTGTCCAAATTGGGTGTGATGAGAGAGAAATCATATCCTTAAAGAGAGTCTAAGAGGTAACAAGATCAGACAATAAGATATGGGTTTTTTTCTCAATTAAAGGTAATAGTCTTTGCCCTTTGTTCAAACTCCACAGCTCCTTATCTGGATACAGATGGTACTCTCCTTTGCAGACAGCCTGAAATTGTTCCTGATTGTTGGACTGATGGAATGAGCAAGTCCTTCAAGGTTGAACATCACTCCCATGTTGCTGTTAGGATGTACAGTGTTTTTCTGGTTCTGCTCATCTTACTCAGCATCAGTTCATGCAAATGCCTCCAGGTTTCCCTGAAATCCCGTCCCTCCTGGTTTCTAATAGAACAATAGTGTTCCATGACATACATATACCAGTTTGCTAAGCCATTCCCCAATTGAAGGACATTTACTGGATTTCCAATTCTTTGCCACCACAAACAGGGCTGCTATAAATATTTTTGTACAGGTAATATTTTTACCCTTTTTCCTCATCTCTTCAGGGTATTTACCCAGTAGTGGTATTGCTGGGTCAAAGGGTATGCACATTTTTGTTGCCCTTTGGGCATAGTTCCAAATAGCACTCCAGAAGGGTTGGATGAGTTCACAGCTCCCCCACATCCCTTCCAACAATGATCATTATCCTTCCTGGTCATACTGGCCAATCTGAGAGGTGTGAGGTGGTACCTCAGAGAAGCTTAATTTGCATTTCTCTAATAATTAATGATTTAGAGCATTTATTCATATAGCTATGGATTGCTTTGATCTCCTCATCTGTAAATTGCCTTTGCATATCCTTTGACCATTTCTCAATTGGGGAATGGCTTTTTGTTTTAAAAATATGACTCAGTTCTCTGTATATTTTAGAAATGAGTCCTTTGTTGGAATCATTAGTTGTGAAGATTATTTCCCAATTTATTACATTTATTTTGATCTTGGTTACATTGGTTTTATCTGTGCAAAAGCCTTTTAATTTAATGTAATCAAAATCATCTAATTGGTTTTTGGTGATGTTCTCCAACTCTTCTTTAGTCATAAACTGTTCCCCTTTCCATAGATCTGACAGGTAGACTAGTCCTTGATCTTCTAATTTGCTTATAGTATTGTTTTTTTTATGTCTATGGCCTGTAACCATTTGGATCTTATCTTGGTAAAGGTTGTGAGGCGTTGGTCTAATCTAAGTTTCTTCCATACTAACTTCCAATTATCCCAGCAGTTTTTATCAAAGAGCGAGTTTTTATGCCAATGGCCGGACTCTTTGGGTTTATCAAACAGCAGATTACTATAATCATCTCCTGCTTTTACACCTAGTCTATTCCACTGGTCCACCACTCCATTTCTTAGCCAATACCAAACAGTTTTGATGACTGATGCTTTATAATATAATTTTAGATCGGGTAGTGCTAAGCTACCTTTGTTTGCATTTTTTTTTCTTTAAGCTCCTGGCAATTCTTGACTTTTTATTTCTCCATATGAATTTACTTACAATTTTTTCTAACTCATTAAAGTAATTTTTTGGAATTTTTATTGGTAGGGCACTAAACATATAGTTTAGTTTTGGTAGAATTGTCATTTTTATTATATTAGCTCTACCTATCCATGACCAGTTGATATTTGCCCAGTTATTTAAATCTAATTTAATTTGTGTGAGAAGTGTTTTATAATTGTTTTCAAAAAGATTCTGAGTCTGTCTTGGCAAATAGACTCCCAAATATTTTATATTGTCTGAGGTTACTTTGAATGGGATTCCTCTTTCTAGCTCTTCCTCCTGTTTCTTGCTAGACATATACAGAAAAGCTGAGGATTTATGAGGGTTTATTTTATAAGCTGCAGCTTTGCTAAAATTGCTAATTGTTTCCAGTAGTTTTTTAGATGACTTCTTGGGATTCTCTAGGTAGACCATCATGTCATCTGCAAAGTGTGAGAGTTTTGTGTCTTCCTTCCCAATTCTAATTCCTTCAATTTCTTTTTCTTCTCTAATTGCTGATGCTAACATTTCTAATACAATATTGAATAGTAGTGGTGATAATGGGCACCCTTGTTTCACCCCTGATCTTATTGGGAATGCCTCTAGCCTCTCCCCATTGAATATAATGCTTGTTGATGGTTTCAGATAGATACTGCTAATTATTTTAAGGAACAGTCCATTTATTCCTACACTCTCTAGTGTTTGTAATAGGAATGGATGCTGTATTTTGTCAAAAGCTTTTTCAGCATTTATTGATATGATCATATGATTTCTGACAGGTTTGTTGTTGATATAATTGAGTATTCTAACAGTTTTCCTAATATTGAACCAAACCTGCATTCCTGGAATAAATCCTACTTGATCATAATGTATTATCCTAATGATGACTTGTTGTAATCATTTTGCTAACATTTTGTTTAGGATTTTTGCATCTATATTCATCAGGGAAATAGATCTATAATTTTCTTTCTCTGTTTTAACTCTTCCTGGTTTAGGTAACAGTACCATATTGGTTTCATAGAAAGAGTTAGGCAGAGTTCCATCTTTCCCTATTTTTCCAAAGAGTTTATGTAGGATTGGAACCAATTGTTCATTAAATGTTTGGTAGAATTCACTTGTGAATCCATCAGGCCCTGGAGATTTTTTTAGGGAGTTCAATAATGGCTTGTTGAATTTCTTTGTCTGAGATAGGGTAGTTTAGGTATTTAATCTCTTCTTCATTTAACCTGGGCAATTTATATTTTTGTAAATATTCATCCATTTCACTTAAATTATCAGATTTATTGGCATAGAGTTGGGCAAAATAATTTCAAATTATTACTTTAATTTCCTCCTCATTGGTGGTGAGTTCATGTTTTTCATTTATGATACTAGCAATTTGGTTTTCTTCTTTTTTTAATCAAATTGACAAGAGGTATATTAATTTTATTGGTTTTTTAATAATACCAACTTTTGGTTTCATTTATCAATTCAATAGTTTTTTAGATTTAGATTTTATTAATTTCTCCTTTAATTTTTAAAATTTCTAATTTAGTATTTAATTGGGGATTTTTGATTTGTTCATTCTCTAATTTTTTTAGTTGCATGTTTAGTTCATTGATTTCCTCTTTTTCCAATTTATTCACATAAGCATTTAGAGCTATAATATATCCCCTGAGAGTTGCTTTGAATGAATCCCATAGGTTTTGGTATGTGGTTTCATTATTATCATTAACTAGGATAAAATGGTTAATTCTTTCTATAATTTGTTTTTTGGTCCAACCTTTTACCTTTACTCTATATGTATCTCTCTGCTTCAAATGAGTTTCTTGTAAGCAGCATATTGTAGGATTCTGGTTTTTAATCCACTCTGCTATTCGCTTACATTTTAAGGGAGAGTTCATCCCATTCACATTCAATGTTATGATTACTAATTCTTTATTGCCCTCCATGCTATCTTCCCTTCGTTTGTATTTTCCCCCTTTCTCCACTCTTTATCCATATTCCCCAGTATTTTGTTTCTGAATACCACCCCCTTTAGTGTGTTTGCCCTCCTATATCACACCCTCCCCTTTCTTTCCCCTTTCCCCTTTCCCTTTTTCCCCCTTTCCCTTCCCTTCTTTTTGTTATTTCCCCCTTTTTCCCCCACTCCCCTTCCCTTTCTTTGTCCCCCCCTCCCCTTTTCCCCTTTTAATACTTGAAAGGTTAGATGTTTTATAAGTTAACTGAGTATGCATAGGTTGTCTGTAAGCCAAGTCTGATGAGAAGAAGATTCAGGTGTTTCTACTCTGCTCCCTTCTTCCCCTCTATTACCATAGGGTTTTTTGTACCTCTTAGTGTAATGAGATTTACCCCATTCACTCCCCTCCCTCCTCCATTCTCTTTCCTGTCCCCCTTTTTAAGGAGGTAGTGCTTTCTTGATCATTCTATCTAAGTCATAGAAAATTCTGAGTGTCCATTCTAATTTAGTGTATTCTATCAAATAGAGTCAAAATTCCTGAGAGTTATTAGGGTCTTTCTCCCAAGTGGGGTTAAAGCCAGTTACATCTCTTTAGATAGCAGTCTCATGGATAGGTCATGAATGTCTGTCATTTCTGGCTAGGTATATTATCTATGTTAGAGTTACTATTCTCAAGATTTATGAGAATCATTTTCCCCCCCATGCTAGGATATAGCCAGTTTCAACTTACTGGATTGCATTTTTTTTTCCTTTTACCGCCACTATTTTTTTCTTTTTACCTTTTCATGTGTCTCTTGAACCTCCTGTTTGATGTCCAAATTTTCTGTTTAGCTCTGGTCTTTTCTTTTTTTTTTGCAAGGAAAATGGGGTTGAGTGGCTTGCCCAAGGCCACATGGGTAGGTAATTATTAAGTGTCTGCGACCAGATTTGAACCCAGGTACTCCTGACTCCAGGGCCGGTGCTTTATCCACTATGCCACCTAGCCGCCCGAAGCTCTGGTCTTTACATCAGAAATTTTTGGAATTCTTCCATTTCATTAAATGTCCATCTCTTTCCCTGGAAGAGAAGGCTCAGCTTTGCGGGAAAGTAGATTCTTGGCTGCATTCCAAGATCCCTTGCTCTTCGAAATATCTCATTCCAGGCCTTTCGATACCTTAATGTTGATGTAGCCAGGTCCTATGTGATCCTTACTGTGTCTCCTTGATATTTAATTTGTTTATTTCTGGCTACTTGCAGGATTTTCTCTTTTATCTGATAGTTCTGGAGTTTTGCCACAACATTTCTTGGTGTTTTCTTTTAAGGATCTTTTTCTGGTGGGGATCGATGTACTCTTTCAATAACTACTTTGCCCTCTGATTCCATGATATCAGGGCAGTTTTCCATCACTAGAGCTTGTAATATTAAGTCCAGGCTTTTTTTCTCTTCATTGATTTCAGGAAGTCCTATAATTTTCAGGTTGCCCCTCTCGATCTATTCTTGAGGTCAGTGGATTTGTTGATGAGGTATTTTACATTTGCTTCTATTTTTTCCTATTTTTTGATTTTGTTTAACTGACGCTTGCTGTCTCATGGAGTCATTAGTTTCTGTAGACTCCATTCTTTTTTGGGGGGAGGAGTTTTCTTCATTAACCTTTTGCAACTCCTTTTCCAATTGGTCAATTCTACTTTTGAAAGAGCTTTCCATTTGACCAATTGATGTTTTGAGAGAATTAATTTCTTTTTGCATTTGCCCATTTGAAGTTCTGAGAGATTTATTCTCATTTTGTATTTGTCCAATTGATGATCTGAGGATTTATTCTCATTTTGTATTTTTCCAATTGTAATTTCTAAGGTTTTTGTTCTTGTTGCAAGGTATTAATTGTCTCTCCCAAATTTTCCAGTTGATTTTTAAACTCCTTCCTTATTTCTTCAAGGAAGTCTTTCTGTGCTGAAGACCAGATTGTATTCTCCTCAGAGGTTCCAGGTCTCTTTGAATTAGGGTCTTTCCCTTCCAAGAATTTTTCTATGGATCCACCTTTCTGCTGACCCTTCTTTATTTTGCTAAGACCTGAGTTGGGGGGGTACTGATTCACCTGGGCTTGGGATCGCTAAAGGCTTTTCTCACTGAGTGCAGTTTCTGTGGATGGCCAGTAGGAGGTGCTTGTTGCTTTCTCTGGAGTGTCTGTGAGCCTTCTCCCTTTCCATGAAGGTAGGAATTGAAGCTATTGAATTCTTTTGCCTTCAATCAATGGTGGGCTTTACCCTGGCCTGAGGTCATTCCTCAGCTGGGCTTGTTCTTCTGCTCACACACCTGGGCCCCAGGCAGAAGTAGTTTACCTTTGTTTGTAAGGGAAGAAGTCTGAGTTGTAATGGGACTCAGACCAGAGGGGCCCAGGGATGGTGTCAGAAGCCTTCTTGCTCCAGAACTCCCCCACCCCAGTCCTGTCTGGGATCTCCCTGGGGACAGATCCAACACCAGCCTCTATTCTCCCGCTGACTCAGGCTCCTGTGGTCCAGCCCCACCACTGATCCAGCAAGTCTGGCCCTCAGGCCCTCAGACTCCTGGTTCCAATTCAGCTGTTGATCTGGCTGATCCCGGGCTGATCCTCTCTCTGAGCCCTGAGGTAGATGTTCTTTCTCCTGGCTTTTCTTTCTGGGTTTTGTGGGTTAGATGTCTTTTAAGAGGTTTGTTTCATGTGATAAATGGGGAAGAGATCAGGAGACTTTAGAACTTTGTCTGTCTTCTCTCTGCCATCTTGACCAGAAGTCCTTGTAATTCACTTTCAAAGAGAGAACTGATAATCTCTGAATGCAGATTGAAGCATACTTCTTAAAATTTTATTTTTATTTTATTTTGTTTGTTTTCTTTTGCAACATGGCTAATGTGGATGTAAGTTCTATATGACTTCATATGTATAATTAAAAACAAATTGCTTCTCTTCTCAAGGAAGGAGGCTGTGTGGGAGGAAAGGAGAGAGTTTGGAATTCAAATTTTTTAAAAATTTTATTTAATTTTAAATATTTCATTTATTTTGAGTTTTACAATTTTTCTCCTACTCTTACTTTCCTCCCCCCCACCCCCACAGAAGGAAATTTGTCAGTCTTTACATTGTTTCCATGGTACACATTGATCCAAATTGAATGTGATGAGAGAGAAATCATATCCTTAGGGAAGAAACATAAAATTATAAGAAACAGCAAGCTCAGACAATAAGATATCAGTTTTTTCCCCTAAATTAAAGATAATAGTCCTTGGTTTTTATTCAAACTCCACAGTTGTTTCTCTGGATACAGATGATATTCTCCATTGCAGCCAGCCCCAAATTGTCCCTGATTGTTGCACTGATGGAACAAGCAAGTCCATCAAGGTTGATCATTGCCCCCATGTTGCTGCTAGGGTATACAGTGTTTTTCCTGGTTCTGCTCATCTCACTCAATATCAATTCATGCAAATCCCTCCAGGTTTCCCTGAATTCCCATCCTTCCTGGTTTCTAATAGAAAAATAGTGTTCCATGACATACATATACCACAGTTTATGAAGCCATTCCTCGGTTGAAGGATATTTACTTAATTTCCAATTCTTTGCCAACACAAAAAAGGGCTGCTATGAATATTTTTGTACAAGTGATATTTTTACCCCTTTTCATAATCTCTTCAGGATATAGACCCAGTAGTGGTATTGCTGGATCAAAGGGTATGCACATTTTTATTGCCCTTTGGGTGTGTGGAATTCAAATTTTTAAAGAAAATTTATGGGGCAGTTAGGTGGCATAGTGAATAGAATACCAGCCGGGGAGTCAGGAGGACCTGAGTTCAAATATGACCTTAGACATTTAATAATTGTCTAGCTGTGTGACCTTGGGCAAGTCACTCAACCCCATTGCCTTAAATTAAAAAAAAAGAAAGTTTATTAAATGTTTTTACATGTAGTTGGGAAATATTTAATTAAATAAAATAATTTTTAAAAAGATTGACATTTTTATAAAATACTTAATCTCAATATCTTTGGTAGTGAAAATAGTAGCTTATTGCATAAAATGGCAAAAATGGTGAAATGGCCAAAAAATTTAGCCATAGTGATTTTTTTCATGATCTATTTGTGTTTTTAGAAATTAATAATGTTGTCAATCTGAACACAACAGGTTATCACAGTTTGGACAGATGTTTGAAGCATTTAAAAAACATAAGTGAATAGTCTAAATTAGTATATCAAGTGAAAGATCTAAGTGTGGTAACTGGATTGCACTGATAGAATGCCTTCTCCAGTTTTGTATGTCCTTCAGAGAAATTTTATATTGATTACTTCTATTAGCATAAGAGCTTTGCATGTAGACTTTACTCAGAACAATCATAAAAATGCAATTTTTATGACAATTCATAAAAGGTAGAACTGTTGAAAAGAATCAATGAATTCATATATTGGTTGCATAATGTTAAAAATTTCACTGATTACACTATTAAATTCAGCATTTTTCTTTAAGATTTGTTAATATCGAGAATTTATTCCATTCCTTTTACTCTCTCTCTCTCTCTCTCTCTCTCTCTCTCTCTCTCTCTCTCTCTCCCTCTCCCCTAAAGCAGTCAAAACTACAATACAGTTCAAATAGCAAATTCTAGAGACTCTGAGCATGTATCATTTTATAAAGGAGATGATTTAATATGGTAAAATATATGCTCTTCAAAATAGATAATACTACTAATAACAACAATGACTATAATAATTGTCATACTTCTATATGAGCATTTAAGGTTTGAAAATTCTTTTGTCACAACAACTCTGAAAGCTAGTTAGCTCAAGTATTTGAATATTTCTAGACTGTTAACATTTCTGCAGAAAACAAAACTGAGGCTTAGTGACTTGAAAAATGGTAATATAACACATAGAATGCAAGACTCAAAAACAGGTTTCCTAATCTGCAGACTAGTGCTTCTTTCCAACGCATATATTGAGAATGTTCCAAATTGGTTGTAAGAGAGCTAACTTCACCTTTAAAAAATATATAAGGCATTGCTTTCTCATTTTGGATGTCTAGAACTGTAATTACATTGGTTTAGATAATTTCCTGTGTGGAATCTCTATCCACTAAAACTGATTAGCAACTAAGTCTTGGAGGGTTTGCCTGAGACACCAAGAATTTAAACGGTTTGCCCATGATCATACAATTAACATGTGCCACAAATTGTGTTTCAACCAAGATCTTTTGAAGATCTCTTCATTTAATTGTTTCTTTTTTTAAATATAAATATAAATTTTAAAACTTTTTTTGCTTAACATTTTGCTTTAGGGTCATGGACAGGATAGCCCATTTATGTTAACTTAAGAAGCACTTTATGTGCCAAATTTGATTAACATTTTTCAAAAAGCAAATTTTTGTGGTACTAGACAGTTAATATCATTAATTATTCTAACTCACTATAATATTATTTAGATTTAACTAAATGCCAGAGAAAATTCACATAAGGAGTCTTAATCTTTTTTTGTTTGTCATGAACCCTCTCTGGCAGAATGTAAAGTCTAATGAACATTTTATCAGAAGAAATACTTTGAAACACTTAAAATGTATTGATTATTGATAAAAATAAATTTTATTGATATATTGCTATTGAAATATTTTAGAAATAACAAATAGATGGCCCCCAGGTTAAATACCTTTTTCTATAAATTGTCTTAAATCTATTTCTGAGTAAAGATGATGGAGAAAAATTGTAAGATACCCTCTTCTCAATAGCAAGAAAATAAGAACAAAGACCTAACCTATTGTTCTTTTCTACTTGCAAATGTTCTGCTTTTTTAAAGTATTCTGACTTGATGCCAATGTAGGATAATTTGTATAACATTTACAATAAATGACATTACAGAACTATTATAGTATCTGACTGCATAAAGCAATGGTTATAAAAATTATTTCCAATGTTCTTATTATTGTTAATAATAATGATGGTGAAAATATTTTCATTTTGTCCAATTTTAACCTTTCAACAACCGTGTGAGATAGGAAGGATAGCTATGATCTCCATTTGACAAATGAAGAACCAAGGGCAGTGAGATTAGACAATTTGTCTAAGAAGACCTCTGTGAGTAATGACAGAATTTCAAGTAGAGAATGGACCTCAATACCTAATCCAGCATTCTTCTCATACTAACTTGATGTCCAACTCAAGCTATTATTGTATCTCTGTATCAATTAAAGCCATCCAGAGGTGCTATAGACCTTATCATCAAGAACATTCTTTTCCTTCCAACTTTCCATTTAATAATTTGAATTTGTCATTTAACCTTTCTTGACTTGTTTCCCTTTCTTTGAAGGGAAGTTGAATTAAATGAATTATACGAATTTATGATTTTAGGATTCTAATTTAAAAGGCCCAGGTTAAAAGCTCAGCACCCTTCTGCCACATGTCCATGACTACCTTCACTCACCAGGATTTAGATATTGGCATCTAGAGTGAAAATACTTCTTTGTTGCAATCAGCAGCAGGACAACAAAAAATTGTGCTGCCACCTACCTATAATATCCTATAAAAGCTACTGACATCAGATGGTGGTAGAGGGATTTAGGCAGCTTTAAAGTGTATGTTCAGATAGTTTCATTATTCTTCTCAGGAACAGCACAGTCAGTTTGAGAGTTTGTCTAGCAGGGATGAACCATAATGACCTGCTTGAAATCTGGAGTCATAGTGAGAGAGCTAGTAATGAGTGTGGAGGAGAAGATTGTCCCTGGCACTCTACACAGCTGGCCAGTTCTGCTTTAGTCCCACTGCTAGTTGGATAGCTCTTCTCTTAGTTCTGGGGTGACTTCTCCCCACCCCCACCTAGACTTGGCCAAGACTTCCAGAATCTTGGTGGGAATGCCGAGATCTCTGTGATCTGTCTGTCCCTCACATGCCCGGACACCAGCTGAGACCATCTGATGCTGTCCCGATTGTCTCAGCAGTCTCCAAACATGTCACCCTGGGTGGCCATTTAGCATTATCCTTCTGTGGC
Source organism: Macrotis lagotis (assembly GCF_037893015.1). Taxonomy (NCBI): domain Eukaryota; kingdom Metazoa; phylum Chordata; class Mammalia; order Peramelemorphia; family Peramelidae; genus Macrotis; species Macrotis lagotis. The sequence goes on from NC_133661.1 coordinate 148,474,906, forward strand.
TTCCTGCTCAGAAATACCAGGCAGGCTTCCGTTCTTTAAATCCAAGCCAAAGACTCCAACCTCCCTTCTCTTTTCTCTCTTTATGCCCCACCCCTAACTCTCTGCTCCCTGCCAGTCCCCCAGCCCCCAAGCTTTCAAGTATTAGCTTGGTATGTAGACTATTTTTAAGTTATTGAACATCTTTGGCAAAGTACCTTGAAACATTTCCGTTGCTATTAAAAAGAGAGAAAAGACTCAGGGAAGTTAAATATCATGCCAAGGGGGTACCTGCTTACTTAGAATAGGAGTCTTTTTCTTTCATTTCCTTGCTTTATGGGATCATATTATTTCTAGCAAAAACATTCAATTTCCTCTTCTCCTGACTTTTCAAAAAGTCCCTCCCCACATTGTCTGCCCTGTCTAGCATACCCATAACTAAGAAAGACCTATAGTTTTCTTCCCAAATTTTGTACTTGGACCAGGCCTCTGGTTTCATTAATAGAGGGAACTCCTGGGAGAAGTCCCTCCCTCTACAACTATAGATAGTCCAATTCTCTACAAATGTAGTTTTAAATAATTGCCAGGTATACTGATATTGGTTCACCCAGTCACAGAACTAATAGACATCAGATGCAGTTCTCTCTGACACTGAAGTCAGCTGTTTATTCACTCTACTTTGATTGACTATGTTCTATCACAATAATGGGACTCAAAAAACTAAGATTAGCTACACAAACATTTATTAAGTTCTTACTTACTATGTGTCAGGCACTGTACTAATCAATGGAGATTAAATGAAAGGCAAAAAACCCCAAAAGAAAATGTAAAAATATATTTAGTGAATGTTATTCTAGGGTATGAGCACCAATGGGACAGAATTGATTAGGTAGGCTCTTTGAAATGGAGAAGAATGTTCAGATGTAGGAACCAACAACAGACTGGGAGACACTTTGTCGGCAGGATTAGTAGACAAAAACAAATTGAAATTCTGGAAACCAGAAAAAGAAGAAAATAACTCCAGTGATTGACTGTGATTGGGAGCAAGATTTCTAATCTCAGAACCAGGGAATTGCCAAGGTAAAACTAAATCGTGTAGGTTGGGAGGAGGGTGAAGGAAAATATCAGGTTGTAATCCAAGCAATCCAGATAACTCACTTGATAAAGATATAGAAATAAATTTTATCATAAGGACAGTATCTATCTACCTTTTGACCCTTTTAAGACTTATTGCTTGGATGTGGAAGGTCCTGTGTCAACTGTTAATTGCAGGTGGTAGTTGTAGTTTCAAAGCTTTCTCTGGTCCATACTGAAGGAGGAATAGGAGAGCTGCAAGTTAAAGAGGTGTTCCTTAAAACTGCACAGAAAAGAAGATATTCCCCAGCAATCTCTACTTAAGGTCATACCTTCAAAATGTGAGTTTCAAAAAAGTCATGAAAAACATGCAGGATTTGCTGACTGTTGGTTTCATTTAGGGACAGTCAATTAAACCAATTACAGAGGTTAATTGACACTTGTGAGTTACTGTGTGCTCCTTGCCTTCAAGGTTATAACTCAGCTCACCAGATCCCTGCCAACCTACAGGAAACGGGAGGGAGTAAGAAATCATCCCTGTCAATGACAGACTTCCAAGCAGATGGTAAGTAAATCAAGATCCTGATGTGAAATAGTGAAGCTTAAAAACAAACAAACAAGAAAAAGGAAGATGATATTAAAATATTATCTAGGTTAAAAATATACCATATAATCTGAAACTATTGGGAGGCAGGTATAGAACTCCTTCTGAGGTAGTTTAGGTCTTTCCACTTTACGAAAAGACCATAGGATGAGAAATAAATATACTCTGAGTCCACCTCCACCACCATGGAAGTCAATTCATTGCTTTAAGATAAAACAAAGAAGAAGAGAGAAGAAAAGGTGATTGTGGCTCAATTGTTTTAGTTATACCCGACTCTTTAAGATCTTATTTGGGGTTTTCTTGGCAAAGATACTAAACTTGTTTGCCATTTCTTTCTCCAGCTCATTATACAGATGAGGAAAATGAGGCAAACAGGGTCAAGTGACTTGACCAGGGTCACCCAGCTAGAAAGAAGTCAGATTTTAACTAAGGAAGACTCATCTTACTGACATGTTATCTTCTGTAACCTACATTAGGAAAAAAATAAGTGTATATAATTAATTATGGGTTTAAATAGTAGTCTATGAGTTTGGGGTATGTGTGTGTGTGTGTGTGTGTATGTGTCATAGAATAGGTCATTCAGCAAGTATAGAAGAGAAAAATTCTCATGTATTTATTTTATAGAATCACTGATTGCAATCTGAAAGAGAGCTTAGATATCAATGAATTGAACCCTCTCATTTTAGGGATGATGGATCAGGCTGTTAGGGTAAATGATTTTCCCAATGACACACATATATACTAAGTGGTAGAACCAGGATTGAAGATGAAGTCTTTGGACTCCAAATACAATGCTCTTTCCATTATGCAATACTACTTGTCAATTTGAATTATTAATGCCCTTGTTAAAATGATGTGTTATGAATATAACATATTAATCATCACTGATGGCTTACTTCCTCTAGGACAGTCTCCCTGCTTCTCAACATTTTAGCATTCTCTCAGCTCTTGCGCAAAGCTCTACATAAACAATGTAAATCATGTATCTTCCTATATATATATACTTCTTTTATATCCATTCTCTTATAATGTTTCTTTGTATTCCCAATCTCTGTTATGCCTGTCCATCTGAACCAGAGACCAATCCCTGGGTGTATTGGTTTTGTTATCTCTAGAACATCTACTCTGGGACCCTTCTGCCTTTATTTGTTGTGACCTCTCTTGGACCACTCTTTCAAAAGAGTCTTGGACATAGTTCATTTCATTTCCTCAATCATCATGGCAGCCTCCCCAGCTACCATGCCACGAGTGGTCTATTTGTCACTCCATCTCCTCTCCAATCCTAAAACAGTGATCTACTTAACTCTGCTCTTGCTCCTGGAAAAGAATGACTCCATATATATCATTTTTGGAGTTTCTCAATCACAGATCCCTTATATGTGTTGTTTCCTCATATTAGAATGCAGAATGGGCAGAGACTTATTTGTTTCTGTATTTGTATCCCCAGTTTTCTACACAATCCAGTGGTAGCACAGTGCCAAATAAAAGATGTTTCTTTCATTCATTCTGAGTGCTGAAAGCAACTGGCAGGCTCCTCAAGGTAAATGCTTAGCGCAATGTTCTTGTAGAGAACAGGCACAAGGTCAATGCTGTTGACTATTTGAGTAGATAAATTCAAAGATGTTTCTGAGATTTACACTGTGCCTAGATGTTTCTGTAAATTAGAGCATTCTCTGAGTCTAGATTACTGTGAGAGGAGCACCCTTTTGGAAGACTGCTTATATGAACCTTCCCTCACCCTTTCATTAGCTGACCCAGTTGCAAATGATAGTCAAATTGCTTTCTCTTTTTTACTGTCATTGTGTCTTTGTCACCTATTGCCATGTCTTGCCCATAGAGGAAATCATATATAAATGTTTGTTGAAATAAATCAACTGTTCTGTCCATAAGTAGAACTAGGTGAATTTACCCATTCTCATTATAATTAAATTAGGAGGTTCTGGTTGATTCTTGTCTGAGAATATGAGTGCTGAGCCACAGCAGCTAGTGATGTCCCCTTGAAGGGTTATTGGCACTAGGAAAATAAGAATAATTCACCTTAAAGTAGCTATAGCTTGCAAAGCTGCTGAAAGACTGAGATTTAGCATTATTTTACTACTTTGTTGAAGCCACTGTCATTAGTCATGGGATTTATTAGACATTTTTTTGCCACTAAGCTGATTTGTATGAACTTTCTCTATATTTTCCCAATATTAATGAATTAAGTGACCAGTATTTACCAGGAGGCAGTAAGGTAGGTCAGTAGATAGGAAAAGCTGGACTTGCACTCAGGAAGAACTGAGTTTGAATTCAGTCTCAGAAACAATAACTAAATGACTTGAACAAATGATATAACTTAGCTGTCTCAGTTTCCTATTAGAATGTGAATACAAATAACACAATTTCCAGGAAACATATGAAGACCAAATAAAATAATGCATCTAAAATGTTTGTAAATCTTAAAGATCTCTATATAACATTAACCATAATTTTGAATAACTAGTGAATACTCAGAATAGCATTAAGTACTAAGGAAAATGTAACCCTATATATTTCTATCTTTATCTATCTAAAATGTTCCCTGCTCTCAAAGCAGAAATATCTGGACACAAATCTTTCAATTTTGAATAGACAGGATCGATGCTAAAGCTGGAGTATGTAATAATAATATTATTCTTCCATTGAATAGTTTTCCAGCAGGCAGTAATATGGCCAACTTCTATCAGGTTCATCTTCTAGAGAAATTGGGGGATAGATATCTTTCTCATTATCATAAACATAGTAGGCATCAGAACAATATATTGAAATCAGGATCTATGTAATGCCAAATTCAATGTTGTTTCCACTATATCATACTTTTAAATTATACTATTTATACAACTAGATACAAATAAAGTAAATATGGTTAAGATTGAGGAAAGTACATTAGCATTAGGGACTCTTATTCAATTCAAATTGATTATCCAGTAAAGATTTCTGAGTATACATGGGACAGCATAGATAAGTTCATGGGGTGATCTGTGCTCCTGGAGCTTGGAGTTTGATAAAACAAAGGTAAGCAGAGAACATGGGGTATGTCATTTATGAACTTCATTTTCTGGATGATTTGGCTTAAAGCACTGAGAGCATCCTAAAGGCAAGGACTTTGTTTATGTTTCCAAATCTGTCAATTTCCAACCTTGTGATGAGTACATATTTCTTTGATGATCAATTAATTAGAGAGAGCCATCAAATACAAATTTTGCTTAGTGATCTCATAACAGAGAAACCTACTTGACTATCTGACTACAAGGTTGTTTCAGGTGCTTTTCCTAGACTGCAAACTGAACCATTGTTCTTTTTTAAAAATACATTTTTAATTTATTTTTCCAATTGCATGCAAAGCTAGGTTTCAACAGTCATTTTTGTAAAGTTTTTATTTTACTTCCTTTTTCTACTTTTCCTTCCTTCCCTCAAGACAGAATGTAATAAAATGTAGCTTTTACATGGATAACTTTGTTAAACATATATCCAAATTAATCATGCTGTAAAGAAGAATCTAGTCAAAAAGGGAAAATATGAGAAGGGAAAGAAATAATACATGAACCAAATTTTTAAAATTGAAAATAGTAATCTTTAGGCTGCATTCAGTCTCCATGTATCTTTTTCTAGATGTGGATGATATTTTCCAACACAATTCCTTTAGAATTGTCTTGGATTATTTTATTGCTGACATGAGCAAGTCCTTCATAGTTGATCATCACATAATATTTCCTTCTAGTGTATACAATGTTCTACTGGTTCTATTCACGTCACTCAGCAATCAGTTCATGCAAATATTTCCAGGATTTTTTGAAATCCCATCCATCATGATTTTTTTTTACAGAACAATAACATCTATATCATTCATATCCCACAATTCAGCAATTCCTCAATTTCCAATTCTTTGCCACTACAAAAAAAAGAGCTGCTATAAATATTTTTGTACATTTGGGGTTTTTTTTTACCCTTTTTGGATTACCTTTGGGATAGCAACCAATAGTGGTGTTGCTACTATAAAGGATATGTCCTTTGACTATAGTTCCAAATTGCATTTGAAAAGGGTTGGATTGCTCTCCAGAATGGTTGGATCAGTTCACAACACCACCAACAATATATTAGTGTCCCAGTTTTCCCACATCCCCTCCCACATTGAGCACTTTCCTTTATTGTCATATTGGCCAGTCTAATAGGTGTGAGGTGGTAATTCAAAGTTGTTGCAATTTGCATTTCTTAAATTGTAATGATTTAGAGCATTGTTTTTTCTTTTTGTAAATCAAATTAACCAAAAGTCTATCTAGTTTTATTGATTTTTTCACAAGTTTTATTTATTATTTCAATAGTTTTCTTAAATATGATTTTCTCAATCTCTCCTAATATCTAACTTGATATTTAATTGGGATTTTTAATTTGTTCTTTCTCTAGCTGTATTAGTTTATGCCCAATTCATTGATGACCTTTTCTATTTTATTCATGAAAGCTTTTAGAGAAAAAATTTTCCTCCTAATAACTGCTTTTTACTGTGTCTCACAAACTTTGCTATGTTGTGTCCTTATTGTTATTGTTTTGTATGTAATTATTAATTATTTCTATGATTTGTCTGATCTCATTCTTTAAAATTAGGTTATTTAGTTTCCAATTAATTTTCAATCTATCTTTCCATGACCCTTTATTGCATGTGATTTTTATTGTATCATGATCTGACAATGATGTAGTTAATATTTCTACCTTTCTGCATTTGATTGTAATTTTTTATGCTCCAACACTTGGTCAATTTTTTTTTTGTGGTACCATATACCACAGAGAAAAAGATATATTACTTTTTATCCTTATTCAATTTTATGCAGAGATCTATCACCTAACTTTTGTAACAAATTTATTCAACTTAACTTTCTTCTTGTTCATTTTTTGGTTAGATTTAATCTGATTCTGAGAGAATTATACTACAGAAACATAGTTTTGCTTTTTATGTCTTCTGGTAACTCATTTAGCTTCTTCTCTACTGTCTGTGGGACTTTTTAGGAAGTTGTAGTTTCCTTCCCTATCCTTTTTAATAAGATTGATTTTTTTCTTTTGCTTTGTGTTAGCTAAGGATTGCTACCTCTGCTTTTTCACTTCAGCTGAAGTCTTTTACCTTTACTCTGTGTATATTTCTCTGCTCCAAATGTGTATCTTGTAAATAGCATATTACAAGATTCTGTTTTTTAATCCACTTTTCTATCTGCTTCCATTTTATGGGAAAGTTCATCCCATTCACATTCACAGTTATAATTATTAACTCCATGCTCTTTCCCCTCTATTTGTAATCTTCTATTTTCACTATATCTCTCCTCACCATTTTGCTTCTAATATTGCCTCTTTTAATCTTCTCCATTTCTATTAACCTCCTTCCCTTTTTTCTTTTTCCTTTCCCCTTCTTCCTTACCTCTTTTCTATCAGTTCTTCCTTCCCTTCTCCACTTTTCCCTCCTAATGCCCAAGATAAAAGCCTAAGATAAATGCCTAAGATAAATTTCTAAATCCAACTGAATGTGTTCCCACTTTGAGTCAAATCTTATAAGAATAAGATTCAAGCTATTTTCACCCCCTCCTTTTGTTCCCTCTATTGTAGTAGGTCCTTTGCATCTTTTCATGTCATAATTTAGTCCATTCTGCCTCCCCTTTTCCCCCCTGTCCCAATACAATCTCTTTTTTTAGTGTCTTATTTTTTAAATCATCCCACCAAAATTGATATATCCAGATCTTCAGCCCAAGTATACTCTCTCTAATAGAGTTACAATTCTCAAGAGCTATAAAAATCTTCCTCTTATGCAGAGATGCAGCCATTTTAATCTTACTGAATAGCAGTCTTTTTCTTTTGTCCTGTTTACCTTTTTAATGTTTATCTTCAGCCTCCTATTGGAGACTGCTTTTTGTTGTTTTGTGGTTCTGTTTTTTTTTTCTTGTTCTGTTTTTTTTATTAAGAAATTTTGAAAGTCACCTATTTCATTAAATACCCACTTTTTCCTCTGAAAGAGTATGCTCAATTTTTTTGGATCATTGATTCTTGGTTATAATCCAATCTCTATTGCCCTCTGGAAGATCATAATCCAGGTCCTTGGATTCTTTTATTTTTATGCAGCCAAGTCCTGTGTAATCCTGACTTTTACTCTTTGATATTTGAATTGCTTCTTTCTGACCACCTACAGGATTTTCTCCTTGATTTGAAAATTCTGAAAGTTGATTACAATATTCCTTGTTGTTTTCAGTTTGAGATCCATTTTAGGAGATGAACAGTGGATTCTTTCAATGACTATTTTACCCTCTGGTTCTAAGATAGCAGGGAAGTTTTCCTTGATGATTTTGGTTGTTGTTGTCTAGGCTCTTTTTTTAATCATGCCTTTCAGGTATCAAGTAACTCTTAAATTATCAAAATTCTGCGTCTATTTTTCAAATCAATTGATTTTTCAAAGAGATATTTTATATTTTTTTCAGTTTTTCATTTTTTAAAAATTTTGCATAACTGATTCTTGATGTCTTGTTGCATCGTTAACTTCCCTCAGCCTCAATCTGTCCATCTATTATTTTCTTTACTTAACTTTTGCATCTTCATTTCCTTTGATAAATTTTATTTTTCATTTGCCCAATTGTCTTTTTACAGGATTTTTTTCTGTCAATTTTTGTGCTTCTTTTTGCAAAATGTTGAAATTATTCTTGCATTTCTTTTTCAAAATTTTCTACTTGAATTTAAAAAATCCTTTTTTAAACTTTTCCAAGAATTCTTCATATGTAGTGCTTTTTCTGCCATTCTCTTTTGAAATGGTATTTTGCCCATCATTATCTTCAAAGTAACTTTCTATAGACCCTGCTTTTCTCTGTCCTTTCTTTCTCATTTTGAGTTTTGTTATGGGGCACTATTCCAAGTTCTTGTGTTAGGATAGAGGCCCATTCATAGACCTTTGTTGTTGAGAACCTTAGAAGCCTACGCACTTGTCTGGAATCATCCATGTTGAGAACTCCAGGGGACTGTTCACTGAGCTAACAAGGAACATTAGGAGCTTGCTCTCTGGTCTGTCTACAATGGGAACCCCAGCTACCCACTTCCTAGGCCCTCTGTACTGGGGATAGTAGGAACAGCTAGAGCTCACTCTCTGGATTGGCCAAAATGCCAGTAGCTCACTGGGTTAGACCTTCCAAATTGGAACAGTAAAGGCTTGCTTTCTGGAACTGGCCATCCAGTCTGGTCCAGTCTAGTCACAAAGGGCTGAAGGGAATCTGGGACACCTACACTGGAGTTTTCTCAATTGACCTACTGAACCTGGACTGTAAGTGACTCCATTGGAGATCTCTATTGTAGCTGAAAACATGTTTAGTCCCCACCCTATTCTCCAACAATGCAACCTACCCTAGGCACACTCATGCTCCACATGACACAGACCTTGCTGGAAAATGCTCAACTCTCTTCTTTTGTGTTGCTCCAAAATCCATTTAGAAACTTTATTAATGTTATTTCTGAGAGAAACTTGGGAGAGCTTGAGAATTTCTGGCTTCTCTCTGCTATCTTGGCTCTACCCACCCAACCATTGCGCTAAGGCCACCAGTCATCTCACCTACCAAAATGTCAAGGTCCACAAAGATGAAATGATTTTCTTTTCTATTTTTATTTGATGCCATTTTATTTAGCACCTACCACATATGAATCATTGTGAAGTCTCTTAAGAATTGTTATTATTAATTGGAGGAGGAGGGAATCCAGACTTAAGATGTCATCAAATTAAGAAACTTGTCTTTAATATCCTCTTCTTTTTAGGTAAACTCTTCAATAAATGATTCTATATTCTCTCTTCTCACTGTCTTCTAAACGCCTTATAATATGACTTCTGAACTTACCACTCTGCCAAAATTACTCTCCCTAAATTTAATAACAATCTCTTAGTTATCAAATTCAATAGTCTCTTCTCAGTTCTCAGTTCTTGGCCTCTCTCTAGTCATTGATTCTGTTAATCATTTTTTCTCCTCAGCTTTTTTTTTTCCCTTCTAGGCTTTTGGAACACTACTCTCTTCTGGTTCTCTTCCTTCGTATGTGACTGCTCCTTCTCTATCTGTTTTGCTAGATCTTATTTCAGATCATTACTTCTGATCATAAATGTCCTTCAGGATTTTGTCTATACTACTCTCTCTACACTTGATGGTCTTATCATATCAGCTCCTCTAGATTTAATTGCTCTCTCTCTCTCTCTCTCTCTCTCTCTCTCTCTCTCTCTCTATATATATATATATATATATATATATATATATATATGTTGTTGATTTTCAAATATGTTTATGCTACTCCAAACTCTTTTCTGACCTACAATCTCACACAAGGCTTTCAGACATCTCAAACTACATGTCCATAGACATCTTAATATATTCAAAATGGAATTTATTATCTTTCCCCCTAAACCTTCCCTATTACTGTATAAGACAAGATTTTTCCTAGTCCATCAGCCTTGAAAACTAGAACTCATCTTGAACTCCTCACTATTTCTTATCCCACATCCAGTCTTTTATCAAGGTCTGTCAGTTTTCCCTTTACAGCCTCTTTCAATCATATTTCTTCTGTTCCCTGGCACTGCCACCATTCTAATGTAGGCTTAGAATATTGCAATAGTTTGTTGGTGAGTCAACCTTCCTCAGGTCTCTCCATGTTTTAATCCATTCTCTGTTTATTGCCTAAAATGATTTTCCTGATCACGTCATTTCCTACTTAACAAACTTAAGTGACTTCCAGTTACTTAACAAACTTAAGTGACTTCTAGGTTCAAAATCAAAAATCTTCTGATTGGCTTTCAAAGGCCTTTATAATCTAGTTCCCTCCTACTTTACTCCCTGATCCATACTCTTTGATCTAGCAACTCTGCCTACTTCCCTGGCTTCCTTTAAGTCTCCACTAAAACCCCTATCTTTTACTGGAAGCCTTCTCTAACTCCTCTTAATTCTAGTGCCATCCCTCTGTTAATTATGCTTAGTTATCCTGTATGTAGTTTGCTTTCAATATATTTATTTTTATGTTGTCTCCCTTATTAAATTATAAACTCTTTGAGTGTAGGGACTACCTTTTGCCTCTTTTTGAATCTTCAACATTTAGCACAGTGCCTGGTGCATTGCAAGTACTAAATAAATATTTATGGATTGAATTATTAGAGAGACCTTGTTCAAGACAAACACATTAATACACCATTGGTGGAGTTGTGAACTAATCCAACTACTCTGGAAAACAGAATTATGAATTAAACAAACTAGAATTATGCTAAAGATGTTACTAAAAATGCCCCTACCTTTTGACTTAGACATCTTATTGCTAAGCATTTGCCCATAAAAAGTCATAAATAGGAAAAATAGCCATATACAACATCATTTAATGCCTTATATATAAAAACATAATTCTATATCTTTAAAAATGACAAGTACAAACAGCCAGGTGGCACAGTGGATAGAGCACCGGCTCTGGAGTCAGGAGTACCTGAGTTCAAATCCGGCCTCAGGCACTTAATAATTACCTAGCTGTGTGGCCTTGGGCAAGCCACTTAACCCCATTGCCTTGCAAAAACCTAAAAAAATGACAAATATGAAGAATCTGAAAAAATAGGAAGACATGAAATGAATCAGAGCTAAACAAATTCATCCAGAAAAACATTATATACAATAGCAATAATGTAAATTGAAAGAAAAAAATGAAACTGACTTCAATTTTAACCTGTCATCTGCAATTCCATAAAGATAAAAATAACACAGGACTTGTTCTCAAGGATCTTATAATTTAATAGGCAAGAAAAGACAAGGACAAAAATAACTATGGTATGAGAGTGCATGAGACTTAAAGAAGAGAGATTCAAAGAGTTAAGAGAAATTTGAAGAAGAAGATATCACTTTCAGCTGATGTTTAGGAAATATTTCACAGAGGAAGTGTCATCAACAGGTGGTAATGGTGGGGGGGGTGAGGAAATCCATTCTAGGTATGGAGAATAATGTGAGCAACCCAATTACTCTTTTAATCATTTAGTCAACAAACATGTAAATATCTACAATGTGATAGGCATTCAAAGATAAAAGAACAGTCCCTTTCCTCAAAGAGGTTGAATTTCATTGGGCAAACAAGACATAATATATATATATATATATATATATATATATATATATATATACACATATATAGTCATATTAAATATATGAAAAATAAACAAAAAATTTCTTGTGTTTTACTGATGTTTGCATAGGTATGACTTTGTATCTGTAGTGTTTGTGCATGTACCAGAGGCAGCTAGGCAGCCTTGTGAATAAAGAAAGATTTGACAAATAATAACTAAGTGACATTTGAAGAGTTACAACTTCTTTTAACCTCAATTTCCTTACTGTTATATTATAGAGACAATAATACACCTATCTCATATGGTTGTTGTGTACAATCAGTGAGCTAATGTATGTAAAATGTTTTTGCAAACCTTTAAGCACTGATTGTTGTTATTTAGTTGTTTCAGCCATATCTGACTCTTTATGACACATTTGGGATTTTCTTGGCAAAGATACTGAATGATTTGCCATTTATTCTCCAGATTATTTTACAGATGAGGAAAATGAGGTCAACAGAACTTGTCCAGGGTCACATGGCTAATAAGGATCTGAGGCTGGATTTGAACTCAGGTCTTATGATTCTAGGTCCAGCAGTTTATGCACTGTGTGACCTAGCTGCCTTTAAAGCACTATATACATACTTATAATGATAGCAATGATCTTGGCAGATCCTACTAAGCACAAAGGTTTTGAACATGGGGTAACAATGTTTCATACTTGAGAACTGGTTTAGCTAAATGAAGAAAAGTTTATCATTAGAAATTTGACTTTAGAGTGATAAGGTTTCCCCATCATGGAAACTCATCTAGAGATTATGATTTCTGGTTCTGAAGGTTATACCCATGGACCTTCCCACTTCCTTCTATTATTACTTGTGTTATCAACTTACTATCACTAGAACAATATAGTCTAACATCTAACAATAAGTGTACAAAAAAACTAGCAGTAAGGACATTATGGTTCTATTTTTAGATTCCGCCCTTAACTGTGTGACCTTAGGAAATTCACTTAATTGGAGCTGAGATTTTAGAACATTTTAGAACATCAACTCTAAAGGTATCCTTTCACATATCAGTAAAGTGAACTAACTCAAAGAGAAGAAATACCTTTTTTCCCCCTCTCAGGGACATTTCTACCAAATGAAGATAAGAACGCTTATATAATGTGTCTTATTGAGATATTATTAAAAATAATCAAGTGAAATAATAATATGGGAGCTTCCTGGTTATGAATAATGTTTAAATTAAATAAATAACTTTAAAATTCTTTTTAGGGAAGAGAGGGATAAAGAATATGTTTTTATATTATACATACACATATATGCCTTCATTTCAAACCACTTATCTTGGTCTAGATCTGGAGAATAACTTTTAGAAAAGATCTTTTTATAATGAGACTTTTTAGATCAAGTCAGAGCCATCATATTCCAAATTTCTAATGAATAATGCTTTTTCAAGGATATAGGGTAATTTCTGCTTAAAGAAGGTCAAAATAAAAATAATTAAAACCTGAAAATTAGTGCTTAATATCTTCCACTTTGCAAACTAGGAAAATTTCCTTGAAGCCTAGCATTAGAGGCAGTAGGTCACTGCTGTTGTCCTGCTTGATACCAAAAAGTACAAGTTACCTAATAAGAAAATCCCTTAGAAAATCATTAATAACATTAATAACTTTCCATATTTGTCTGACTCTGCCTATGAACAATTAGGGGATGGAATAATTCCAAGAACAGAGTGGAAAGAGGATCATAAATGTTTAAAGAATTTCTAACACAATAGGAACCTTATAAGAGGGAAGCATTGGATTTGAGTGTGTAGGCACTGAGTGAATAAGAAGACATTTAAATAAAATGTATCTACTTGTGACTCACTTTTTGGGGACCCCATTAGGAATTGAAGGACTAGACATTAGTGCAGTGTCTCTAGTTGATGGCTCATTCCTCCCTTCAGAATTCTGGGACTTCTTCATTTACATGAATAAGTTGGACTAATACTTCCCTTTTCCTTAAAGAAAGGGCTAGAGCTGATATTTCCAGATGGTGGCTCTTTCCAGAGCTCAGTGTTCAGGTTTGTTGATTGTTTCTAATGTTCCAGGATCTCTCAGCATCTTGGGTATGATGATGTTGATGTTCTCCCTTTGTAATTGAAGAGGACCGTGTCATCATATACATGAAGACATGAATTGTACAATTATGTTTATTACTGTGAGAGTACTGTTCTGCAAAGACTTTCTTCTCACTTGCCTTTTCAGAAGAGTTTCACCCCTTGGCCTGATGGATAGGAACAGGCCTTCTGGTGATGTCATGAATGCTGTGATATGTATATGTTTGGCCATATGGATATGGTTTCTTTCTTGTATCGGCAAAGCTCCATAACACTCTAGCAAAGCATCAGCACATGGTTTTCTGACAACAAATTGGTGACAACACAGTCTCTTCAACAATTCACTATTGCCATCTCAGCACTGCTATAGAGGATAGCTCATAGCAGGTCTCTTCTAAGCCCCTTTAGCTATGGCTTTTATACAGTTCTTTCAAGAAATGAATTACTCTTCAGAGGAATGTGTTTAAAGCTCTCTAGAGTTGCATTATGGTGGCAAGCCTATGTAAGCTACATAAGCGTCATACTTCTAAATGCCCTTTAAGCCCCTTCTGCTGTGCTCTGAAACAGGACACAGACACACTTGGCTCTAAAAGTGTCATTCAGAACATTATAGAAGTAAGAAGGTAAGTTATATCACACCTTCTTGGCAATGTTTCAAAGTATGTGAATTATAGGGAAATTTTAAATTGCCCCAGTTCAATTTCAAATGTCCATGGATAATGCATAGGGACACATATATGCAAGTCAGTTCCAGGAATAGTCCTGAGTTTTCCTTAATTTCTCAATTACATTATGCACACTCAAATGATAATCCTTGTGTTTCATATACTTTAATAAATGATATGTTTATTTGGAATTAAGTTTAAGATATTAAGATATTTTGATCCATAGTTTAAAAATATCTTTATTCAAAATGCTCATTCAGTGTGTCTAAGAATTTTGGTCAATGAGTCACTACAGACTGAAGCACATGGCCATGTAAATGGTGAAAAAGCAGTGTAACCCTAATCAATACGATATATTACCTCTAACAGTGATGGCAGATTTCTAATATATTCAGAGCATGCCACAGGTATAAGCTAAGACTAAGGTGAAGGGAATATTACAGGTATTTCTATAATTTCTCTTTTCCCTAACCATCTTTGAAGGTATTTCCTCATTCTCAGAAGACCAAATTGGCTATTGACCACATTGTACCACCTCACTATGACTCATTAATTAATATTTTATTTTAAGGCCAATCATCCTGTTATGAATTCATAGTTCCAGTCTATCAGAACAGTATTTCTTTGTCTTCTTAAAATTCTGACTGAAGATGTTCATTGTGCTATTGAATATGTCTTATATTAAAGTCTACATGACAAATCTTTGCTTGAGTTTCATTCTAGGAAATAGACTCCTAGATAAGTTTCCATACTGTCTTATGTCATGAAAACTATGCAACCCAGTGGGTTTTCTTTCTTCTTTTCAACTGAATTTGGATCTAATTTGTATGGCTTAGCTCATTCTATGTCCCTCAAAACATCTATTCCTTTATTTTAGATAACTGCACTTAAAATCAAGAGATTTTGTAGATAAGAATAATAATTGATGAAATGTAGTTCATGAAGTGCATAAATAATATTTATACTGTTATTTTAATAAGAAAATATATTGTATATGATCTTGCTTGATCTTCACAATCACCCTAGGAAGAATGTACTATTATTATTATTAGTAGTAGTAGTAGTTGTTGTAGTAGTAGTAACATTACCATTATTGTTTTATGGTTGAGGAAAGACATAAGAATATCAGATGATTTGTCAATTACTGCCTGAAACATCATTTGAACCCATGTCTTCCTGACTTCATGTCTATTTACTATATCGTACTTTACTTTCTCAAGATGGTTTCTATGAACTTTAAAAAAATTAATAAATGTATTTCAATATAATTGGGACTTTACAAAATAAATAAAAATGGAATAGCACATAGAAGATAACAGTATTTGAGCTTCTAAGTCAATAGGTAACACACAAAGATCCTAGTGTATAGTTTAGTGACACTATTTCCTTGAAATTTTATACTCCTTTTTAAATTACTTCTTTAGCTTTATCCTTATCTTATTTTAAATAATAATAGTTATTTTTGTAGTTCTATAAGATTTGTAAAGTACTTTACAAATATCTCATTATCTTCACAGCAACCCTAGAAGGTATATACTATTATTATCCCCATTTTATAGATGAGGAAACTGAGGAACAGAGAGATTAAATGACTTGCTTGAAGTTAGTAGTATTTAAGGCTGGATTTAAAATCAGGCCTTCCCAACTTCAGGTACAAAACTCATGTAGAACAATTCTTTTAGATATATGTATGATAGAAATTCAAAATAAATAAGGTCTCTGCACTTAATAACATTTTCTGATTTTCAATAACACTTTTAGATCCATTTGCCATGTTAATGGGCAGTTAGGGAATACAATGGCCAGAGTGGAGGACCTGGAGTCAGGAAGACTCATCTTCATAAATTTAAATCTGTCCTAAGATGGTTACTATCTATATAATCCTGGGCAAGTCACCTAACACTGTTTATCTCAGATCCTCATCTGTGAAGTAAACTAGAAAAGGAAATGGTAAACCAGTCTAGTATCTTTGCCAAGAAAACCCCAAATTAGGTCATAAAGAGTTTATTGTGTTTGAAATTAACCATAACTTGCCATGCTAAATACTGATATTAGTGAAGCAAGTTGAACATCTCATTTATTATCCATATTGCAATTAGTTGCTTTAAAGCAGGTAAGGCAGAATTCTTAAAGGCTTAGTAGCTTTTACTAAGACTATATATAATACCAGTAGTTGAAACATGTCTTTTTTACAAGGACCAGGCAAGTTACATTAAGAGATAGTTGTTATACAGCTGCCCTTTGGATAATAAATTTTTGGGGGCACAGCACCTCAAAGGTTGTCTACTAGGGATGAAGGGCTAGTGTTTTCTATCTGTGAGAGGATACATATGAATGAAATCTGGGACTTTTGAATTACTGAAGCATGATATATCACTCACATGAACTTGTCACATAAAACTAAAATTGATGACATCTCTAACTACATGTGAATATCTTATCAGTTTTCATAATCTTTATACATTATATTGTATGTCATGCATATTTTTGATTGATTGATTGGAGAAAGAGTCAAAATGAAGATAAGGAAACAACATTATCAAAAGATGAGACAAAGAAAGTAAAGATTAAAATTAATGAATCAAGGAAGGAAAGAAAGAAAAATCCTGAGAAGGGGAGAAATGTATAAAAAAAGCAGAAGGAAAAAGGAGAGTAAACAAGTTTTAGTAAAAGAAAATCAATGAAAAATATATAAATATAAATGAGAGAATTCAGGGAGAAAAAGGATGAGATAACAAAAAGGCATAAATCAAATTAGAAAAGTGTGTTGTATAATTTCAAAATTTATGCAGAAAAATGCCTTTAAGGGAAAAGACTCCAAAAATCAATGAGGAGAATTATCTCAAGAAATATGCCAGAAGGGAATTAAAATGAAAAGAAACAATAGGAAGCCAAGACAGAGCTGTTTAGAAAAAAAATAGGTATTTCTTCCATCTATAGCAAAATCTTGATCCAGTATATTACCTAGAGAAAAAGAAATTCAAAACAACTCAATTTTCTGGATAATTGAGAGTTAGGTTGAATGCTTGCTAAAAATATTTCTAAAATATACTTCATTAGATCATTATTAAATTAAGCACCTTTCTTAAAAACAATTGAATACTTTATTGGAACTCATATATCATTCCAAAGACAAATGATCAATGATCAGGACTTTTGAATAATCTAATTATACCTAAATGAACTTTAAAGAGCCTCAAAGGTCTTTTTGTCTCACCCATCCCTAAGTAGTAGCCATTTCTACAATATTCCTGTCAAGTTATTATTCAATTTCCACTTGAAGACTTCCAGGGAGGGGGAGCCCACTACCTCACTGGGTAACCCATTCCACTATTATAAAGCTTTTCCTTTACATCAATACAAAATTAGCTTCCCTTCATCTTGTACCCATTGCTCTGCCAAGTAAAGTAAATATTTAATCTATCTTCCATATAAAAGCCCTTCAGATACTTGATCTCAACTATTATAGCTTCCCTAACTCTTCTATTTTCTAGGCTAAATGATCCTAATTCTTTTCATTGATGCTAATATGACATGGTTTTGAATCACTCTCTCTGAATCTATTCCAATTTTTCAATGTCCTCTCTAGAATGTGGTGCCCAGAATTGAGTACAGTACTCCAGAGGCAGGGTAAAGCAGAGGAGAATTTAATAATAATTTCTTTTGTTTTATGTATGCTCCTGTTAATGCAATCTAAAATTAATTTAAGTAAGGTTTACCTTAAATTTTATATTTCAATTACTAGCCATTAAAATGATCAGATTTTTAAAAATATGACCTTCAAGTTAGCCACATTGCTGGATACTTGTGAAGTTTAGTTTGTGAAACTAAAATACAGGACTCTGCATTTGTTCCTTAATTTTATTCTCATGTGCATTTACCTGTCATTCTATGTTGTCAAGACCTTTTTGCTTCTTGACAATTTTGTATAACATGTTAACTATTCCTCTCAGTTTTATGTCATTTGAAAATTGACAAACATGCCATTTATGCCTCCATTCACATCAGTGATAAAAGTGTTAATAGAACAGAGACAAGGATGGAACTGGGGACATTCTATTATCTATTCCTTCAGATTAACATCCATCTATTAATCACTATTTTTTGCTTCCAGTTCTTTAATCAATTCTAAATTTGCCTTACTCTGTTATAATCAAAACCATATCCTTCCACCTTGTCAAAAAATAATGTGAAAGACTTTGTAAAATGCTTTGATGAAATACAAAATAACTGGACTATCCCAAATTACCACTCTTTCATCTTTGTTTTTCCTTTCAATTTTCATATTAGCCACACTTTGGGTTGAGGGACCCAGTACAAATTCTTTTTTTTTTATGTTTTTGCAAGGCAAATGGGGTTAAGTGGCTTGCCCAAAACCACAATCTAGGTAATTATTATCTGTCTGAGGCCAGATTTGAACTAAGTTACTCTTGACTCCAGGGCCGGTGCTCTACCCACTGAGCCACCTAGTCCCCCATAAGTATTCTTAAAGTATTTGGCAGTCACCTTCATTTTGTTGATAGCCAATTTATGAGATTGGTCTGTCAGTCATTTGGTGGGGGATCCAATGAGAATACAACATAGTACAAGGAAGTGTTTATAAAAGGGACAAAAGTGGTGATGCCAGTTAAGACCCACAGTGGAAAACAGTGATTCAGTGTGAAGCTCTGAGTAGCCATGGAGGCTGTGAAAGGTTCTGGGTGCTTGACAAGGCTTAGGATTTTAATTGCTGAATACAGAGAGCTCAAAGACAAATCACTTATTTCATAATTTTGTTCAGGGCTTTTCTCTGGAAACCTGAGTTCAACACACCCAGACTTGCTAGTTATTCACATAGATCTTTCACTGGGGGATCTCAGAATGAATTAAAAATGCCTCTATCAAGATCTCTATGATAGTATTCAAAAAGAGAGATCCAATAGAGCACAGAGAGATGGAGTGATATCCTCAAAGTAAGACAGCAAGTCAATAGTGGAGTTAGCAGTAGAAGTCAACATTGACATCATCTTCTTCTAGGAAACTTTCTTTGATATGTCTGATTTTCACTCATGAAAATGATGAACATTACTTAATCTTCCTGAGTTACTCTATGAACTCATAGTCTTTCTTACACAGGTTCCAGAGAGTTGGAGAGAGATTATGATGCCAGAAGGTAATTGGATCTTTATTAGAACTAACAAAGTTCATTTTAGTGTATATAGGATCATAGATCTAGGACCAACAGGGTCTTTAGAAATCATCTAGCCTAACCCCTTCATTTTACAAAGGAGGAAACTGAGACTCAGAGAGGTTATTTGATGGAGGTTACACTGATTATAAATGATAGAGGTGAGATTTGAATACTCTGTCTTAGACTTCAAATTCAGTGTTTTTTTTTTCCAATTACACTACTATACCTCCCCATGAGTGCCCCACCACTCTCTGAATAGGAATCAGGAAACATTTCTGTACTTTATTGATGTGGAGGGTGTTATAGAGAGCTAGTTAGATATGCAAACTAAGCTAGAGTTAGTTACATGTAAGAATAAATCAAATAGCCACATGAAAAGAGTGTGAGTAGAATTAGGTTCAATGTTAAATTAAATATCTGGTTCAACAAATATTTATTAAGTGATTTCTATCTATAAAACACTGTCCTAGGTATTACAGATAAGATGAAAGACCACAAAACTCACTCTTTCAGGATTATATAATGCTATATAATATGTGTATGTATGGCGAGGTGAAAGGAATATAAATGAATTTAGGAGAGTCTAAGGAGTGAGATGAAAATACTCAAAATATTCTTGAATTGAATAGAATGTGTATTATAGGAAAGCATTTGATAAAATCTCTCATGTTATTCTTTTGGACAATATAAAAGGAAATGGAATATATGGTAATATAGTGAGATGGATTTTAAACTAGTTGAATCCAGATCTAAGGACAGTTATTAATCAGTCATTGTCAACTCAAAGAATCTTGTGGAATGCCCTGGAGATATAATCCTGGTCCTGTGCTGTCTTTTATTTTTACCAGTGACTTGAATAAAGGCATAGATGCTTTACTCATCAAGTTTACAAGGTAACACAAGATTAGGAGGAAGGGGTATCAATGGATTAGAGAGCAATATTCCTAGAAGTTCTTAACTGACTAGACTATATTTGAAATGTCAGGTATGGATATTTTAATATCCATAGTAGCTATCTCTACAATATTCCTGCCAAATTATTATTCAATTTCCATTTGAAGACTTCCAGGGAGTGGGAGCCCACTAACTCACTGGGTAGCCCATTCCATTATTAGAAAGTTTTTCCTTTACATCAATACTAAATTAGCTAATAAGGTAAGGTAGTAAACTGGAATGCTTATTAAGACAAAGGCACTCAGGATAGTGTGGGGATTAGAGACCATGTCATAAAACATTCAGCTGAAGCAACTGAGGACATTTAAATTGGAGAAGAGAAATTCAGGAGGCTATAATGTCTTTTCAAATATAGAGAGAACTACTATGTGAAAGAGAGATTACACTTTTTATGCTTGGTCCCCATGAGCACAAGTGGCAGAGAAGCAGAGTCAGTATTTAGGGAAAATTTCCTAACAATCAGAACTTTCAAAAGAGAGAAGCAAGCTACTTTAGAAGGTAGTAGCTTCTACATAGAGGTCTTCTAGCTGAATCTGGATGACCACTTGTCAGGAATGCTGTAGAGGAGTTTTTTTGCTAAGGAACAGGTTTAATTAGATGTTCTTCAATTCTGAGATTTTGCAATTTAAAATGAAGATAATCAATTCAAGGATTAATTACAACTGGCATTTATTTAGAGTTTCTCATTGGCAAAAAACACTTTGTTTCCATAATCTCATTTAAACCCTATAAGGTAGGTACTAAAGGTCTTATTCATTTCATTTTACAGTGAGAAAACCGAGTCTTGGAGAGGTTAAGTGAAGTGGTCATGGTTATCCACACATCAAATTAGGGATAGATTTGGGATTTGAACTCTGTGTCCTTCTAACTGTACATCCAGATTTCGAACCATATGATCACATTATCTCACACTGAATCCCACCTTCCCTCCATTCATGATTTTGTCCAGTTTTATTACCTATAATCACCCAGTGCTCATGCTCTTAAAAACAAATTAGGTAGAAGATTAAAAAATTTTAAATGTTGAAATCTTACCACATCCCTAATTTATAAATCCAGGGATAACTGGATGAGGGATAACTCATCTCCCAGTTCAACATTTTCTTTTTTATATCAAAATGTACATATTGAGGTAACTAATATCCCAGGATCATTATATGCACCCTTCTACTGTGCACAAACAGAAAGGATTATAATTGAATGCCTTATTATGATGGGCTAAAAGGAAACTAGACTTATAAAGCTCAGAAGCTGATCTGAGCCTGGTTTGGCTTTTAGCCCACAGCACCTACAATTATTCTGCAATGATTTTTATTTATCTATTTAGTGCTCCCACTAGGCAGAGAGAAAAATCTAGTCATAATTTAGCACTCATGGTTAAGCAGCAAGCTCTAAATTGAAAAAGTTATTCAAATGGATAATGAAATGTGGCTGAGTTCCTAATGTCCCACTCCATGGGAAAATTGCATAAATCATGGGGCTTTACAAATGGCTTACAATTTGTAAGTGATGAGATTATTCTGGATTTGGCGGAACCATGTTATAAAATGGCATTACCCCAGGAAGTGTAGTGGACCTTTACACTCTCATCCCAAAGGGGAAATGTGGTTTCTGTACTTAGACTCAAGAAGGCCAGAGTCAACTGCTAGTTAGTATGAGAAAACTCTTTATGCACTGATGGTCATTGATGATAGGAAATGAGAACTGTCATTAAAATCAGAAATTCTGGCTGAATGAGCTAATTGGAAAGCAGAGGGGAAAAGGCGACATGTCTAGACAGTTCATTACTAGTGTAGCATCGTGTTCTAAAGCAGAACAATGTCCAAGGTGGCACAAAAGTATAAGTACCTAATAAGTGTCTAATAAGTGCTTTTTCATTCATTCATTCAATTCTTAATGACATATTTAATTCTTAATGGGAGTATATTTGTTAGAACAGGAAGGTGCTATATTTGCTTTCAGAGGATGTGGTTTTGAAGTTCTATTACTTATATGATCTTAGGCAAAAATCCCTTGGCCTCCCTGGATCTCAGTTTCCTCATTTGTAATGTGAGAGGATTGGACTAGCTAATCTACAAGGTCTCCTTTAGATCTAAATCTGAGATCCCACTATCCCTTTTGAGAACTGCTAGTTGTCTGTTGTTAAGGCAAAGTGTCCATGATCACCATGACTTCCTTAATCTGTCATCATTCAACAACTAGTTATCATCTTTCTCCTACTAGAACCCCTCTACTCATCTCCTCCAATATGCAAACAGAAATGAGTTTAATAGTTTTTTTTGTTTCTGTTTAATTTAATGTTTTCTTCTCAATGAACAAAAATCAATTTTCTTTCTTTTGCAACTATCTCACCCTTGACCCAGGAGGAGATAAAAAGAAAACAAGATCCTCGTGATAAATGTAGTCAAGAAAAAAAATATACCTCAATGATGTATCTAAAAAATAAGTCTCAGATTTCCGAGGCAGAGCTAAGAGGGCATCACAAAGCTAGGTAGATCCCAGAACTTTTCCTGAAACAACTTTATTTTTTCAATTTATTTTATTTTATTTTTCTGGTTACATGTTATGAAATGTTTTCAATATTCATCCATATGTATATGCATATTTTTAAGTTACATGATTCCCTTCCACCCTCCCTTCCCATCTCCTCACCTCAATGGTGAACAGTCAGTTGACTATTATATGTACACATTTATGTTTAACATGTTTACAGATGAGTAATTTTCAGTATGAGGAATAAGAATTAAGGGAAAAGAAGGAAATCCATGAGACTGGAAAGAGATGCATACGAGGAATTTTTAAAAAGTGAGTATTGTGTTCATTCAGTTTCTAAGTTGTTGTACTGTTTGTTTGTTTGTTTGTTTTTTCCTGGATGGGTATAGCATTGTCCATAGCTGGTCTAGTAGAGTTTTCCAAGCTCTCTGAATTGCTGAGAGGAGCTGATGTGTACAATGTTCTTTTGGTTCTGCTCCCTGTGCTCAGCATCAATTCCTATGATTCATTCAATGCTTCTCTAGAGTCTGACCATTCATGGATTTTTATAGCATTTTTATAACATTCATATACTAGAACTTGTTCAGCCATTCCCCAATTGATGAACATCCCCTCAACTTCCAATTCCTTGTCACCAGAATAAGAGTTGCTATGAATATTTTGGAACAAGTGCCATCTTTCCCATTTTTATGATTTCTTCTGGATATAAGTCTAGTATTGGAATTAATGGATCAAAGGGTATGATCAGCTTTATTGGTTTTTGCTCTCCAGAATGGTTGGGTCAGTTCACAACTCAATCAACATTGCATTAATATCCCAATCCTCCAACAACCTCTACAACATTGATTGTTTTCCCTTTTGGTCATCTTAGCTAATCTGATAAGTATGAATGGGAACCTCATAGTTGTTTTAATTTGCATTTCTCTAATCAGTAATGATTTGGAGAATTTTTTTCATATGATTTTATATATATATATATATATATATATATATCACTTTAATTTCTTTATTTGAAAATGGTCAGTTCATATCCTTTGACCATTTATCATTTGGGGAATGACTTGTAAGCTCATAAATTTGATGCTATTCTCTGTATATTTAGAAGTAAGACCTTTATCAGAACCCCTAGCTGTGAAAATTGTTTCCCGGATTCCTATTTTCCTTCTAATTTTTGCATCATTGGTTTTATTAGTGCAAAACCTTTTTAATTTAATATAGCAAAAACTGACCATTTTTCAATTTATAATGTACTCTATTTCTTGTTTGGTTATAACTTTCTCCCCTTTCCATAGATCT
Source organism: Macrotis lagotis (assembly GCF_037893015.1). NCBI lineage: Eukaryota > Metazoa > Chordata > Mammalia > Peramelemorphia > Peramelidae > Macrotis > Macrotis lagotis. Next base: position 148,499,328 of record NC_133661.1, read on the forward strand.
GACAGAGTATTTCTTGGACTGTTAATCGGTCTATTGTGTTGTACTTTATGTCTAAATCCTGTACCTATTTTGACCTTATTTTGGTATAGGGTATGAGAGTTGGGTCTGTGTCTAATTTTTGCCATACTATTTTCCAGTTTTCCCACAATTTTTGTGAAATAGTGAGGGCTTATCTCAGAAGCAAATGTCTTTGGGTTTGCAAAACAATAGATTACTACTCAGTAACTACTGTTTCTTTTGAAACTATCCTAATCCACTGATACATTACTCTATTTCTTAACCAGTAAAAGGTAGTTTTGATGATTGCTGTTTTATATTATAGTTTTAGATCTAGTAGAGCCAGGTCACTCTCCTTTATATTTTCTTCATAAGTTTCCTTGATATTCTTGACCTTTGTTGCTCAACATGAATTTTGTTACTGTTTTTTCTAGCCCAATAAAATAGTTATTTGGTAGTTTGATTTGTATGGCACTGAATAAGTACTTTAATTTGGCTAGAGTTGTCATTTTTATTATATTAGTTCCATCTAACCATAAGCAATTGACATTTTCCAATTGTTTAGCTTTGACTTTATTTGTAGGAGAAGAGCTTTGTAGTTGTGTTCTTTCAGTTTCTGGGTTGGTCTTGGGAGGTAGATGACCAAGGATTTAATATTGTCTACAGTTACTTTAAATGAAATTTTTCTTTCTATCTCTTGCTTTTGGGCTTTGTTGTTCATATATGGAAATGCTGATGATTTGTGTGGCTTTATTTTATATCCTGCCACTATGCTGAATTTGTTAATGGTTTCAAGGAGTTTTTTAGATGATTTTATTGGGTTCTTTAAGTATACCATCATATCCCGCAAAGAGTGAGAGATTTGTTTCCTCATTGCCAACTCTGATTGCTTTAATTTCTTTTTCTTCTCTTATTGCTAAAACTAACATTTCTAATATTATATTGAATAGTAATAATGGTGATAATGGGAAACCTTCTTGAAACAACTTTAAATGCAGCTTCTAAATAGACTCTAAAGTGACAGAATCTCCCACCCCCAAAAGAGTGAAACATGTTCTCAAAAAGTTCACAACCCATCTTCTAGCAAGTGTTTATCTTTTTGAGAGCTTTTTTATTTTTTAATTAATATTTTATTTGTTTTCTAACTATATACAATAGTAGTTACTACCCATCATTTTCTGTAAGGTTTTGGATTTTACAATCTTACCTCCACCCACCCTCCCTTCCTCCCCCCCCCCCCCCAGAAGGCAGTCTGGTAATCTTTACATTGTTTCCATGCTATACATTGAACGAAAATGAATGCACTGGGAGAGAAATCATATCCTCAAGGAGAAAATAAAATATTAGAAATAGCAAAATTATGTAGTACATAAGACATTTTTGTAAAAATAAATTGAAGATAATAGACTTTGATCTTTGTTTGAACTCCACAATTCTTTCTCTGGGCACAGGTGGTATTCTCCATTGCAGGTGATCTAAAATTGTCTCTGTTGCATTGATGGGTTGAACATGTCTAATAAGATCGATCATCACTCCCATGTTGCGATTAGGGTGTACAGTGTTCTTTTGGTTCTGCTCATCTCACTCTTCATCAGTTCATGCAAGTCTTTCCAGACTTCTCTGAATTCCCATCCCTCTTTGTTTCTAATAGAACAGTAGTGTTCCATAACATACATATACCACAATTTGTTCAGCCATTCCTCAATTGATGGACATTCACTTGATTTCTAATTCCTTGTTACCACAAACAGGGATGCTGTGAATATTTATGTACAAGTGATGTTTTTACCCTTTCCCATGATCTCTTCAGGTTATAGACCCAGTACTGGTATTGCAAGATCAAAGGGTATGTACATTTTTATTGCCTTTTGGGCAAAATTCCAGATTGCTCTTCAGAAAGGTTGGATGAGTTGAAGCTCCACCAACAATGTATTAGTGTCCCAGATTTCCCACATCCCTTCCAACATTGAATGTGTGGCTGCTTTTTAGAAAGGAACTGGCTTCTCTAGAAGAAGGCAGAGAGAACTTCTCAAATTGGTTCACATATGAGGTGTCCCCCCCCCAAACATCTCTGAAAGAATGTATATCTATATCACTGTGGATATCTATATAGGAAGAAGTATATGTGTATATGTGTATAAACATTTTTAAATGACACCACTTTTAGCTTGCACTCAGGTTTTATCCAAACCAGATTTGATGGTAAAATAAGACTGCTGTCTTACATCAGTAGGGGGAAACTAGGTGGCCCAGGGGATAGAGCACCTGCCTTTGAATCAAATCCAGCCTCAGACACTTACTAGCTGTGTGACCTTGGGCAAGTCACTTAACTCTGATTGCCTTACATCCAGGGCTATCTCCAGTCATCCTGATTCATATATGGCCACTGGACCCAGATTGCTCTGGAGGAGAAAGTAAAGCTGGTGATTTAGCACAGCACCCCCCCCAACTCAAGTCCAACTCTTGTGCTTGCCATGGTATCATCTCAATGATGTCATGGTTTTTTCAAGAAGAAAAGACAAGCATCATCACCTACATCAGTCCCAGTAATAGATACTTTTGATGACTACTATTTTATAGCTTTTTATTTATTTTATTCTTCTTCTTCTACATGCACTTAACATTAAAGATCATGAGAGAGTAATATCTTACAGCAATTCTTTCTGAGCTTTTTTGTACAAGGGGTCTCATTGTGACATTATCATTGCTAATAAGGAATTTAACATAACTGCGATGAAGCAGCTTTATATCTAGAGGCAGCAGACCTGGTAAAAATAAAAACATCAAAACAGACAATCATGTATTTGGACTAAAAGGGTAAAGTTTCAAATTTCAGCTCTAACATTTGCTACCTAGGTGATTGTGAACAAGTCACTTTTATTCCCTAGGATTCACATCTCTATGGTGGGGCAACTAGACTATATATCTAAAGTCCTTTTCAACTTTAAATCTGGCATACTTATTTAAAAATTTCTGTTAAGTGTATTAATATAGTAATAATTAATAAAATAGCTAGAATTTATTTAACACTTTAGGTTTCACAAAACATTTTGCAAATATTATCTCATTTGATCCTCACAACCAGATGAGGCAGCTAAGACAAATGCTGTTTTTTGACTTTCCCAGGGTCACAGAGATAGCAAGTATCTAAAGCTAGATTTGAATTCAAGTCTTCCTGAATTCAAGACCAGAGATTTATCTTATGTACCACCTAAGTATTTATTCAACGTTTTTTGCTGGAAAAAATAGCAAGGGCAGCTAGGTGGCACAGTAGATAGAGCACCAGCCCTAGTGTCAGGAGGACCTGAGTTCAAATGTGATCTCAGACACTAAATTACCTAGCTGTGTGACCTTGGGCAAGTCATTTAACCCCATTGCTTTGCAAAAAAACAACAAAAAGCAACAAAACAGAAAAAATATCAGAACTTTGAGAAGGCAAAGTTATAATTATGAATGAAGGGTGTAGGATAAGAACATCAATTCCAAGTCAAATTACAAAGAAAAAAACTTTACTGAAATTTGGTTTCCTGAATAAGTTCATCAGAATTGTACATCAAATTCATGATGGCATGCACGCCTGGGTTCTGGATAGTGGACAATCTTCTCAAGATTTTCCAGTCACCATTGCAGTGAAACAAGGATGTGTTCTTGCTCCCATACTTTTTAACATGATATTTTCAGCCATGTTATCAAATGTCTTCAATGAGGATGAACATGTCCTTACTAATGGCAAATTCTTTAACTTGAAAAGGTTACAATCCAAACCAAAGTAGAAGTGCTGGTACATGATCCTTTGTTTGCAGATGATTGTGCACTCAATGTAGCCTCTGATGCTGAGATGCAACAAAGTATGGATTGATTCTCTGTTGCTTGTCCTAATTTTGGTCTAACAATCAACACCAAGAAAACCCAGGTACTTCATCAGCTAGTACCACACCACATCCATATGTGGAACCACTGATTACAGCAAATGAGAAGTTTTTCATACTGTGGACAAGTTAACTTACCTTGGAAGTGTCCTTTCCAAGGAGGTACACATTGACAATAAGGTTGACACTTGCACTGCCAGAGCTAACTCAGTTTTGGGAGGCTCTAAAAGAAATATGGGAGATAAGAGGTATTAGACGGACTACCAAACTGAAAGTCTACAATGTCATCATGATGACCTCATTGCTATATGCCCGTGAAACCTGTACAGTCTCCTAGGCCATGTCAGGAAACTGAATCACATCCATTTAAATTGTCTTAGGAAGATTCTGAAGATCATGTGGCAGGAGAAGATACCAGACACTGAGGTCCTATCTCAAGCTAAACTGCCTGGCATTCCAACATTACTAGGGAGAGTGCAACTACATTGGGTTAGACATGGTGTTAGAATGTCAGATACACACTTGCCAAAAAATCCCCCATTTTATAGAGAACTCACATAGGACAATCACTTACAAGGTCAGAAGAAGCACTGCCTAGACACCCTGAAGGAAGAACTTTAGAATTGATTATATAGCTTGAGAGACACTGGCACAAGACCACCCTGCATGGTGTGTCCTCATCAGTGAGGATACTGCACTCTATGAGGAAGGCAGAATTGAAGCAGCTCAAAAGAAACATGATGTACACAAGTTTAGGGTACCCCCCCAGGTGTTCACATAAATTATTTGTGCCCAAACTATGGTAGAGCATTCTGATCATCCACAGTCAGACACAATGCAATTGGTCTCAAATGTAGTGATATATCATTTTGATATACTTTGATAGTGAAGGACAAGAACCAATCAACCAATAGACCTTGGACAAGTCTAATGTCTGTTTGCCTTGGTTTGCTCTTATGTAAAATGGGAATAATAATAGCACTTACCTCTCAGAGTTATTAGGAGGATCAAATATAAGATGGCAGTTGTAAAGAGTGTAGCATAGTATCTGCCATATTGTAAGCATTATATAAATATTGGCTATTATGATTATGATTTTTATTATTATTATCATCCCTTTAAAGGAATAAAAGTATAAGAAGAAAAGGACTGAGAATAATTATAATTATAGATTATTGAAAAAGGCATCAAATTATAACTAAGTGGTTATTTCTTGTTTCTTGTTTTCCTTGTGTATGCAGCATCTTTTTTAGTATTTCATTCAATAATATAGCTAAAATTGTTATATTTGTGTTTTTCAGTAGGTTCTAATTTTGCTATCAGTAAAACATGTATTTTGTAGAAATTTCCTAGTTCTTCTGTTGATTTCAGATTAAATATCTACCTTGTGATTTAGAACCTTAAGGTCAGGAAAAAGCATCACTGCTCATCTATTTTCACCATATCTGGATTGCATGTCAAGTACTAAGAGGGAGTTTAGTATTGAACTTGAAAGCATAAATCTAAACCTATGTGGTCTATATGATACTTCTGATTGACCAATTTAGCTGCAGTGTCAAAAATGACAAAGAAGTACAGGTAGCACAGGGGATAGAGCACCATCCCTGGAGTCAGGACCTGAGTTCAAATCTGACCTCAGACACTTAAAAATTACCTAGCTATGTGACCTTGGGCAAGCCATTTAACCCCATTCCAAAAAAAAATTGACAATGAGGTATCAAAATGATCACTAGATGTACCAAATGAGGGTCTCTTAGATTGTGGATTTTTGCCAGTTTTGTAACCTTTGCCTATATATCTTCACATATATTGTGTTGCAATATCCTAAATTCTTGGCTCATGTAGATTCAGGTCTAGTGCTTTGAGTCTAGTGCTTCACTGATCTACATATAAAGATTCATAGTCCCCACAGTTCCTATATAAGTACTCAAGATAGCTGTGTATATTGAACATAAGGTAATTTTTATTTCATCCCAAATAAAGAATATAGAAATCACAAGGGACTCACAATATATCATAAACAGTCAATATAAATCTCCCACCAATACTTGAAATGTGATCTCTCTCTCTCTCTCTCTCTCTCTCTCTCTCTCTCTCTCTCTCTCTCTCTCTCTCCCCCCCCCCCAGACCTCAGATCTAATATTGTGTTGTACATGCTTTTCCTGATTCAACTCATTGCTAGTCCCTCCCCAATCATTATTAGTCAATAAACATTTATTAGGTGACGACTATCATGTGCCAGTCATTGTGCTAATCACTGAGTATACAAAGACAAAAAATAGTTCCTGCCCTCAAGGAGCTAAAATCCAATGGATTTTTATGGGTTATACATACATATATATCTCCCTTGTTTGACTGTAAGCTCCTCAAGAGTTAAAACTGTTCAACTCTTTTCTTTGTGGCTCCTGCTTTCAGGTCTAAGGCAGAAAGGAACACTGCTGCTTGCAGTCATAGGAGAATGATGGAAGAAGGGGGTTGTTTGGATCTGTTCACAGGACAGAGAAGAGTGTTTATTATAGTCACTCACAAGTCAGAGCACAGGCCTGGAAAGCAGTAGCCACACTTCTTATATCAAACTACCTTGGAAGAACTGAAAATTTAAGATCCTCCCCAGGACCATGCATGAAAATATCAGCATAAAAACCTTGAAACTACCCAGGGAGCAGAGCCCAACTTTAACATAAAGTTAAAAATGAGCAAACAAAATGAATAACGGAAAAATGAACAAACAACATTAAAATATGTGGCCATAGAAAGTCACTATTGTGACAAGGAATATCAAGATACAAACTGAGAAGATAGAAAAGTCAAAAGCTATTAAAAAGCCTCAGAGAAAAATGCAAATTGAACCTAAGCCCAAAAAGAATTCCTAGAAGAGCACGAAATTATTTTTAGGTTTTTGCAAGGCAAATGGGGTTAAGTGGCTTGTTCAAGGCCACACAGGTAGGTAATTATTAAGTGTCTGAGGCCGGATTTGAACTCAGGTACTCCTGACTCCAGGGCCGGTGCTCTATCCACTGCACCACCTAGACACCCCCACAAAATTTTTTAAAGACTAAATAAGAAAGGTAGAGGAAAATTGATTAAAGAAGTGAGAGTGATTCAAGAAAATTATAAAAATGTCAAAAATTTATTAAAAGATAAAAAATACTGAAGAAAATGACACCTACAGAAACAGAATTTGTCAAATGATAAAAGAGGCAAAAATACATTGACTGAAAAAATAGTAACTGTTCATGGGGAGTTTGAACCAATATAATAAAAATGATTTCTATCTAAATCAATTTACTTAGTACCATTTCAATCAAACTACCAATAACTTATTGTTGGAGTTAGAGAATAATAACAAAAGTTCATCTGGAAGAACAAAAAGTAAGAGTATCAAGGAAATCAGTGAAAAAAATGGAATGAAGATGGCCTAGAAATACCAGATCTCAGACTGAATAACAAAGTGGTAATAATTTAAAAATCAAAATCAAAATGTGGCACTGGTTAATTGGAGTGGTAGATACTGTCTAATTAGAATAGTGATACTGGCTAATTAAAGTAGTGGATCAGTGGAAGAAGTTAGGTACATAATAGACAGAAGCAAATGACCATAATAATCTAAAGTTTGATTAATGCAAAGATCCAAGTTTTGGGGACAAGAAATTAGTATTTGACAAAAATTGTGGGAAAAATGGAAACCAATTTGATAAAAACTAGGTATAGGTCAACAAAATTGAATAATTTTGATCACATTAAATTTAAAAAAGGGTTTACATGAAAAAAGTCAAAATAGCCAAGATTAGAAGATAAGAGAAAATCAAGGAAAAAAACTTTTTTCCCTATAAGTTTCTCTATTAAAAACCTTATTTCTCAAATATTATATGTATAGATATAGATATAGGTATAAATAGATAGAATGAAAAATAGGGAGAGAGAGAGTGCTGTCAAATTCATAAGAATACAAATCATTTTCCAATTGAAAAATGACCAGCTTTCAGAAAATAATCAAAGCTATCTATAGTCATTTTAAAATGGTCCAAAAAATTATTGATTAGAGAATTGCAAATTAAGGTAACTCAGAGGTACCACCCTATACCTATCTGAGTGGCTAATATGAAAAGAGAAAAATGACAAATGTTTTAAGGGATATGAAAAAATTGGGACAATAATATACTGCTAAGTAGTATGCAAACACTCTGGAGAAAAATTTGCAATTATACACAAAGGAAAATGAAACTGTGCCTATTCTTTGATACAGTAACACTACTACTAAATCTATATCCCAAAGAAATAAAAAAAGGGGTGGGAGGATCAATCTGTATAAAAATATTTTCAGCAGTTTTTTATAGTACTGAGGAATTTGAAATTGAGTAGATGTCCATCAATCAGAGAATAAATGAACTGGTTGTGACATATGATTGTGATGGAATACTATTATGTCATAAGAAATGATGTGTAAATTGCTTTCATAAAAATCTGAAAAGACTCACATGAACTGATACAAAATAAAGTGATCAGTACCAGAAGAACATTATATTCATAACAGCAATATTATATGATGATGACATTTCCATGACTTGGCTACTTGCAGCAATACAATGATCCAATATACTTCTGAAGGATTTATATAATAAAATAAATTTATATAATAAAATGTGCCATCTACCTCCACCAAAAAAACTGATTGGAGTCTAAATAAAAATCATACTGTTTATTGTCTTTATTTTTCATGGATATTTTTGCCTTTTCTTGTCATATGGGTAATATGAAAAATAAGTTTTGTAATATCCATAATCTACAACAAATTGCTTGCCTTCTTAAGGAGTGATGAAGAGAGGGAAGAGGGAAATAAATTGAGTCTCAAAATTAAAAAAAATTGTTAAAATTGTTTTTGCATTTTAGAAAATTAATTAATTGACTGATCAACAATTAACTATCAAGTTTCCCTCATGGGTAATATTTGCTCCCAAATGTGCTACCAGAAGTGCCTAATGGTCCTAGGTTTGACAAGTCTTGGGAAATTTTTGTGTATCTCAGATTCCTGCTATAGAAACATAGAAGACCTTCCTTATTAATGTTATACTAATAAACAGCTAACAGTTATTTCAAGCAGTGAAAGAGATATATGCTCAAGTTCAAACACAGATATTGATGGATCACAGCATTTTAGACCCTGAAGCAACTTCTAGGATCATCTCATATGAAACTATCATAAATATAAAAAAGATGGCATATACTTCTGACCATTGTATCATTCTTTACTTTTCCTTTGGGAGTTTTTTCAACCAATAATTTTTTTCTCTCATTTTCTTTCATATTCAATCTATCCTTTTCCATTAGCTTTTATCTACTGATTACAAATATGTTCAATTATTGCCAGTTCTCAACCTTTGAAGCTCTCACTTCACATATTTCTTTCCTTTCAGTTTATAGAATAGTCTAGCCTTATAACTTCTACTAAGTTTATCTTATGCTGATTTCTTAAGCTTTTTCAATCTGTTTCTGATCCTCCTGCCCTTCTGAAAATACTTTTCCAAGATCACTAACAAGGCAATTGGTAAGTCCAATGATCTTTTCTTAATCTTCATTCATGATTTTTCTGCAGTTTCTAATATTGCTTTCTAACCAATTTTCAAGATTTTCTCTGTCCTAGAATCTGTGATATTGCTATCTCTTGACTATCATTATATATATATATATATGAATATATTTAAAATATTATTTAGAAGGATTTTTTAAGCAATGTAAAGAAAATAAATGGAGAAAATGTCTAAAAATTCTAACTTTAAAGCAAATGAATTTTAAAACTCTAATAAAATGAAAATGGGTGTCAGAAAGGATTAGAAATCAAAACCCCCAAATTTGTTGTATAAAAAGAAATACAGCAAAAAGTAAAAAAAAACACAGGATGAAAATTAGAGACAAACAAAATTTGCCATGCATCAGATAAATTGAAAAAGCAAGCATTTTAATGATTCTATCAGACAAATTAAAATAAAAATTTACAAGGAAGAGAGACAAGGAAGAAAATTAGATTGTGCCAAAAGGAACCTGGAAAAATGAACTAATATCATCATTTAATTTAAATAAAGAAAATGGCATAACATTTAAATTTATAAGAAAACATATTAATTGAATTGCAAAAAAGCCAGATAATAGTACATTTGTTTTACAAACCTATAATGATCTTTCCTCAAAGCTAGACATATCTAAAGAATGGAAACTTAGAAAGAAAATATTGAAATGAAAAAAACTGTTGAAAAATATGAAGTGGAAGGGCATCTTGCATCTTCTTAATGGGACCTCTATACCTTGTGATATCTTTGTAAAATAGATAATGTCCTAGGGAAAATAGAAATTATATATAAAAAAACTGAAAGACTAAACACGTATTTTACACATGACAATGCAATTAAAAATCATAACCAAAATAGTGAATATAAGACGGAGATTTAGCTGAAGAAATAAACACATCCTCACTTATGAGTGATCCAGAGACTAAATTATAGAAACAATAACTGTGAAAAAAGCAATAATAATGAAATAAAACACAGATGAATTAAATATATGTGAAGATTAAATGCATGGGAATATACTCATATATGTATCTATTATTTATATATATATGTATGTATATACAGGTATACATATATCTATAATTAAAACTAAGAGTAAACAACAGGAATGAAAATCTTACTTAAGATAACTACAAAATAAATACAAATATCTGTTAATCCATCTACAAGGAACATACAAAACCTATATAGATACAATTTTAAAAAACTATTAAAAGGAATATTGTTGTAGTTCAGTTGTTTCAGTCATGACTGACTAACATATTAGAGTGATTCACCATTTCCTTTTCCAGCTTATTTTGCAGATAAGAAACTGAGTTAAGTAACTTGTCGAAGGTCACAGAATTAGTAAATGTTTGAAGCCAGATTTGAACTCAGGAAGATGAATCTTCTTGTCTTCAGTTCCAGCATTCTATCGACTATGTAACCTAGCTGTCTTTAAAGGAATATAATTCATTGTTCATAATTGACCCACTGCAGTATAATAAAATTGATGAAACTACTTAAATTATATTTACCTATTTAGGTCTTATTGCAATCTAATTACCAAAGAAATACTTTGGAGTTAAGATTTAAAAAATGACAAAATTCATTTGGAGAGACAAAAATTCTTGAAAAAAAATTATAAGTGAAGAGGAAAATAGTATTTTAAGATGTTACATTATCCTATAAAATTTCTAGCTAATGGAAAAGTAGACCAGTGAAATGAGCAGAACAGAGAGATTATATAAAATAATAACAATATTGTTTTAAGAACAACTTTGAGTGATTAAATCATTATGACTATTATAAATACCCAAATAAACTACAAAGGACCTGAGGAGGATGCTACCTGAATCCAGAGAAAGAACTGCAAAATAGAAGTATATGTGGAATAATGTTTATGTACACACACATTTGTGTCTAATGGTAGCTACCTCTCGTGCATTTTAGGTTATAAGTTTTATTAAATATCTATTAAATTGAATTCAAGGCTATATATCCCATTTGCTTACTAGGAGAGGGTATTGAACATGTTTTCCCAACTCCTCCAGTTCCAATTGTCATAGACTGGCTCATTTTCCCTTATTTTCTTCATGCTTTCCTCCTTTTCCTCATTTCCCCCAAGGTTACCATTTTACATAAAATGAAACTAAACTTCTTTTTTTAATTATCAAGTATCTATGGTCTCTAAAATCAAGCCCTCAAATAAGGTCACTGAGGGTCACTCAAGGACCAGATTTGTGTAGCTACAGGTTAGAATCTTAAAATTGTAAGACATCTAGCCTTTGCAGTTCTATTTGATACTTATGTATTACACAAAGCAATACTGTACAGTGAGAATAGTACTCATCTGGCAATGAGAGAACCTAGGTCTTCATTTCTGACCTCATGACACTGATCAGGCAATTTCTCATCTTAGATCCTCAGTTTCCTCCTCTATAAGATGATTTTGTTGGAATAGTCTGTCTCTATGGTTTGTACCTAGTCATAACATTAATGAATTAAAAGCAATTGACTCAAGAACAAGACTATGTAAGGAAAACTTCTAAAAGAATGAATTCTGAACATGATCTAGAAATGACAAATTCCTTATGACTAGAGAGAAATTTAAAGGTCATTTAATTTAATTTAAAGATTTAATACAAAATCAGTAAGTCTAAGGACCAAGCTTAGCTCATATATAGAACTAAGAGTTTTTCAGAAAATAATCATCATTTTATTATCTTATCTCTGTTGTCCCTGCTTTTTAACTCCCAGCATTGCTCAGTACTGTATATGAAATGTCTGACTTTAGAAAGCAAATAACACAAAAAATATGGATTAAGTTGATAAAAAATAAATAATTCAAGCCATGATTAGTTTCACTGTGTTGTGTAGCCTGCACAGCAGGTGGGGAATCCTTGAGAAGAATTAGGGAAAGGTTTAGGGAAAGCAGATTAATGAAGAAAAGATTAATGTATTTCAAAAGCAGGACAAAACATATTTTTAAAATATCAATTTTTTTCACAATCAACATGGGGCACAAAATTCAAGTGCTAAGTTAAAAAAAATATTAGGAATGTGTCTTTGTAGTATAATATATGAAGCAATCACATGACCTGCAAATCACAGGTGGAATAGATTTTATATTAACAAATATTAAAGGTGATTAAGTTCTAATTAAGAGGAAGTCATTGTGCATTATATTCCTTCTCAAGGTAGGAAGTATTTTTCTTACATTATTTTCTCTGATTATTCTTTCTTTGAAAATTCAAAGGATGCTTTGCTTACCTGGTTTCCTTCATATCTAAAAGGAAGTTTCTTTCAAATATCTTTATTCAGATGTCACTGGACAAAGACTTGGAGTGGTGAGACCCCTGAGTTCCAGTTCTCTTCTTATTAGATCAAGGGTTCTTGACCTTTTGTGTGTATATGTCATGGATCCATTTTCCAGTCTTGTGAAACCTATAGATGTGTTCTCAGGATGACCAAGATCTTGTGAAATCCTTGACAGGGCTATGAATAATTTTCAAACAAGGAGTCTGTAAGCTTATTTTATTTTTTTATAAAAAATTTTGAGAACTATTTTATTAAAACTTAGTTCCTTTGCAATTCCATGTATTTTATGTCATTGCTGTAAAACTTTATCTAGAGAACACATCTATAGGCGTCACCATACTGGAAAATGGATTTATGAAACACAAAAAAGTCAAATTCAGTTTCAGAAACACTAATTATGTCACTTTGGGGAAGTCACTTAATCAAGTCAACTAATCCTTGTTTGCCTCAATTTTTTTCCAACTGTAAAAGGAAGATAATAAAAGCACTACCTTTCAAGGTGGTTATGACTATCAAATGACATAGTATCTGTTAAATGTTTAGCATACTTCCTGTTACATAACAGATCACATATAAATGTTTATTCTCTTACCTCTGTGTAATGCTGGGCAAATCTCTTTAATCTACCACAGCCTCAATTTCCTCATCTGTAAAAGGGAAAAGAACATGTGACTTTTATAGAACTGTTGTGAGATCAAGTTGTAATATATGAGAAAGATTCTACAAACTTAAATACACTTTATAAATGACACTGGTTTTTAATGGTTATTCTCTTTTCAGAGGAGAATAAAATGTTGATTCCTCACAACCTCAATGCTTTAAATGTTGCCTCCTCCCTAAAGGATTTACATATTCTTCTGAAAATTATTCTTTCTATTTAGTTTCTTGTGTATCTGTCCCCAGTAGAATGCCTTAAGGACTGATACCTGTTTGTTTTTTTTCTTTGTTATCTCAGCACCTAGACCAGCACCCAGGTCAGCACTTGGGTCCTGGAAGACATTTACTAAAATGTTTGCTTATGGAATTGTATACAAGCAGCCTTCATTTCACTGGTGCCTTCCAGTTCTTGGGGCCTCTTCTTGCTATAAAATCGAAAGGTTTCAGGTGAGTAAAACGCCTCATTTCAAAAAAAAGATGTGGACTTCTGGTATGTAGCATAGATTCTGCCTATACTTGGGCATTATTGCTCCCCTATTTTCTTCTTATATCTACCCAGGGTCCAACTTAAGCTGAATTCTGTTGCAGATGAAATTGATCTTTGTAGCTATCCTATTTAGCTCATTTTGTTCTTTCTATCCTCTCCTCATTTCTTCTAGTAATGCTCATCATGTGCCTTAAAGAACTGATTAAAGGTCTTCATCCAGGACTAGGTTAGTCCTTCCTTCTTATTAACCTCAGTAGAACTCCCATCCCTTTTAGTGACTTTATCTCAGCTAATTTTTCTTTGTTTTTTTGTTTTTTTATTTTAATATTTATTTATTCTCTTTTTGTACAAATATTTTTATACATTAATAAAATATTCTTGTTTAAGAGAAGTCAGCTAATTTTTCTGAAGGACAATGAGATGATAAACTGAGTCTGTCTAAGGTGGCAATGACTGATACAATTTGCTGGTTATTTTTCCCAAGTACACTTATATTATCAAAGGAGATAGAGAAGGCTTGTAAGACATTTCAAATAAAATGAATATCTTCTTAAAAAGTAATGGAATTGGGGCAGTTAGGTGGTTCAGTGGATAGAACATGAGCCCTGGAGTCAGGAGTACCTGGGTTCAAATCTGGCCTCAGAAACTTAATAATTACCTAGCTGTATGGCCTTGGGCAAGCCACTTTAACCCCATTGCCTTGCAAAAACTAATAGAATTTAGAAGGAAAACAGAAAGCTGGGAAACAATTTTCACAGCTAGTGGTTCTGATAAAGGTCTAATTTCTAAAACACATAGATAATTGAATCAAATTTTTGAGTTGCAAGTCATTCCCCAGTTGATAAATGGTCAAAGGACTTGAATAGGCAGTTTTCAAATGAAGAAATTAAAACTAAATATAGTCATATGAAAAAATGCCCCAAATCATTATCAATTAGAGAAATTCAAAGTAAAACCATCTCACAGCTATTAGATTGGCTAAGATAACAAAAAGGGAAAATGATCAAAGTTGGAGAGGTTGTGGGAAGATTGGGACATTAATGTACTGTTGGTAGAGTTGTGAACTAATCCAATCACTGTGGAGAGCAATTACGAACTATGCTCAAAGAGCAATAAAACTGATCACAAACAGCAATGCCAATACTAGGCCTATATCCAAAAGAAATCATAAAAATTCCAAATATTCAAGAAATATTTGTAGCAACTGCAGGCTTTGGCATATTGGTAATACTCTTAAGGCATCATTAGTGGAGCGAGTAGCTCAGGAGTTAAGGGACCTTCATGCTCAAATATTTCGAATATTACTAAGGCAAATTCTTTGGGACTACTACCTCTTTCCTCTACTTCTTCCCTCTGCCCCCCATCTAATTGCACTATGTTTTTGTTTTTGTTTTTTGAAGGCAATAGGGTTAAGTGACTTGCTGAAGGTCACACAGCTAAGTAAATATTAACTATCTGAGGCAGGATTTGAACTTGGGTTCTCCTAACTCCAGGGTTGATGCTCCATACTGTGCCACCTAGCTGCCCCCATCCAATTGTCCTTGATGCTCATGGCATTTTATGGCATTCCTTCTATTCCCCTTCAAGACTGCTCTAGAAACTCAACCCTCTCCTTGCCCATCCACCCCTCTGATGCTGTACTATCATATAGACAGAAATTCTTCAAGGCTTTTATCTGAGAAGTGCAAGTTGCAAAAGGTCTTACTAATCTAGAAAAACTTTGAATAAAAAACTAGACATATACTCGATCAGAAGCAATCTACATTGGTGGAGGCATTTGGGATCACTGTTTGTGGAAATATTCCCATATATTAAAATATGTCTGAAGGCATATTGTAATTTCTCCCTAAAGAATACATGGTTCCATTCACAAGAGACTGAAGGGAGGAAAAAGCCCATGTGGAATTGGAGGATCTGATTTCAAATTTGAGTTCTACCATTTCACTGTGCGATTGGGTAAGTCACTAAAGTTCTTTGAGTCTCAATTTTCTATAAAATGAAGGAGGGATGGATTCATATTTGATAATCTCTAAATTCTTTCCAGGTCTAAATCTATGACCCTGTGTATTATGTATGGCCCTATAGATTGCCTGTGATGTAGAGATCAATCAGTCTTTCTTGAGATTCTGATAAGTTAAATCTATAGGTAATAAATACTAAGTAATAATAAATGAGGTATTTGAACTGAGAATTTCCTGATTCTGACTAACACAACTACAGTATCATGCTGCCTTTCACAATGTACCATATTCTTTAGGAATAAACTAACATGCCACTCTTTTTTATATTCTTTTCATATAACAAGCCCTGCAAAGAAAGAATTTTCAGACTCAGGAAATACCACTCTTTATGACATGCTCTTCAATACAAAGACTCACTACAGTGAGTTTGCTTTCTTTACTTTGCTTTCTGATGCTTTTCCAGGGTAATTTCAAGTTAGAAATATGGGGATTGGGACAAGCAGAGACCAAAAAAAGAAAAAAAAATCCAGGCAGGCACCTCCTACCTTTGTTGTCTTTTAATGATGCAGTACAAAATAAGAGACACCTGGCAGTGGAGCAAAGCAGTGGGAATCACTAAAAAAAGAATTAGAGATTTTTAGAAAAGAAGATTAAAAACAAGAAGATTGAGCATGATTCAGTTTAGTTTTGCTTGGGTATATAGCATGATATCTATTTAGGAAGAACAAGAGTTCAGGTGGAAGACCTGAGTTTTAGTCCCAATCCTGACCCTAAATAGGTGGAGAGAGGTCCTGTTCTGTCATGACGTAACTGGATTACCCTGAAAAATTAATTTCACCTTTCTAGAACTTAGTTTCCTCATTTGGAATTATTAGGGATTTGAGTAAGTTCATCTTGAAGGTCTTATGGATTCAAAAAAAAAGTTTCAGGAGGGTACTTTTGTTTGACCTCTCCCTCTTCCTGCCTGGAGGTTATATCCTCAGAAAAAAAAAGGATTTTATGAAAAACAAGAAGATAGACTTCTGCTAATCCTTGACCTTGCTAAAAAAAAGCAACAACCTGAGATTTAGGCTAAAGGTGGGCAAGAGTGAACTTGTCCTTCAAAGAGGGTCATCTATACTGAGAAAAGCCTCATGGCAGAGAAATCTGCCTAATCCAGACTAGGAGCAGTCAAGTTCAATGATCTCCTTTACCTCTAAATTCTTTTCCAGGTCCAGCATAGAAATAAAGTGATTCATCAGAGAGGTCATGCTCTTTGGAGAGCCAGGCCACTGAACAACAGAGCATCTAGTCTATCACTAATGCTGTGCTTCACATTAACTTTATGAAAATCCTCTGGAATAAGGTAGGATATTGAGATCCTGTAGCTCCTGAGTTATGTTTATCTTGGCCACATATGCTCCCTCTATATGTTCCTCACTCCAGCTATAACTACATTCCCCCCTCTTCCCTTCATGGATTCCATGTATATTTGGGCAATGTGGCCAAGATTTTGGGTGACTTGTTTTATAACTGAAGTTTTGGCTATGTCATTTGAGTTTGCTAAATGAGGAGCACACTGTGTAAGAAAAATATCCACCCAAATGATTATTATCTAGATAGAACCTTGAGGATAATAGTAACCATCTCTCTAAGTACTCCACCTATCAATACCATCATAGGCTAGTGGAAAAGGGTGAGCTCAGAGTGGGTGCTAACAGTTTATCTTGCTAATGGTAAAGTGTTATTATCACTAAATAAGGAAGATCAAGACACTATTCCGTCCCCAAAAGAACTAATATTCTTCTAGCAATCACAAGGAAAATAAACAAATACCCCTATAGTTAGGGGTTTTTTGAAAGGAAATAGGGTTAAATGACTTGCCCAAGGTCACACAGCTAAGTGTGAGTTAAGTGTCTGAGGCCACATTTGAACTCAGATCCTCCTGACTCCATGGCTGGTGCTCTATTCACCATACCACCTAATTGCTCCATATAGTTAGTTCTAATATAACTTTACAAAATCTGGCATTTTTTGCCATTCATAGTTTTTTTTATTTTTTTAAAAATATTTTGTTTTCCAACTATATACAATAGTAGTTTCTACCTATTATTTTGGTAAGGTTTTGAATTTTACATTTTCCCCCCACCCTAACTTCTCTCCCCCATTCCCCCCCTACACAGAAGGCAGTCTGATAAGCTTTACATTGATCAGAATTTTATATGTTTTGAAAGAGAAATCATATCCTCCAGGAGAAAATAAAATATTAGACATAGCAAAATTGTGTAGTATATAAGATACATTTTTAAAAAATTCAAAGGTAATAGACTTTGGCCTCTGTTTAAACTCCAAAGTTCTTTCTCTGGATACAGATGGTATTCTCTGTTGTTGGTACTCTAAAATTGTCCTTGATTATTGCATTGATGAAATGAGCAAGTCCATTAAGTTTGATCATCACCCCTCATGTTGCTGTTAGGGTGTACAATGTTGTTCTGGCTCTGCTCCTCTCATTCAATGTCAGTTCGTGTAAATCTTTCCAGGCTTCTCTGAAACCCCATCCCTCTTGTTTTCAAATAGAATAGTGTCCCATAACATACATATACCATATTTTGTTCATCCATTCCCCAACTGATGGACATTCACTTGCTTTCCAATTCTTTGCTACCACAAAGAGGGCTGCTATGAGTATTTTTTACAAGTGATATTTTTCCCCTTTTGCATGATCTCTTCAGACCCAGTACTGGTATTTCTGGATCAAAGGACATGCATATTTTTATTGCCCTTTGAGCTTAATTCCAGATTGCTCTCCAGAAAGGTTGGATGAGTTCACAGGTCCACCAACAATGTATTAATATCCCAGACAAAATCAAGAATTCCTAAAAATTACTGAGCTATGCAAAATCACACAAAAAAAACCATAGGACATAGGAAAAAGATAGGCTTAGGGGCGTAGCACTCAAAACCTTCATTAGTGGCATTAAAAATGAAAAGAAATCACCATTTTACATGTGGTTAAATGGTTAATATACATACATATATACATATATACATATATGTATATATATATGACAATAAACAATGGAATCTATGACCTAGCCTGCTTCTTTGTGTGCTTGGGGGAACTGAACTGGCATAGTGAAAGGGCAACTTCATTGGATTGAACCTTGGGAACCTTGGGGAAAGGAGGTTTGGAATATTGCTTATGGACCAGTCCTCTTCCCTTCCTCTGACCACACTGCAACAAATGATACATAGCAAACCTGGCACTTGACCTTGAGAATGATTTGAAGGTTTCTTGTGGAAGTGGGTGTCAGAAGGTTTATAGCTTGTGAATTCTGTGAAGTGATTCTGTTTCCTGTTTTCTCTCTATTCCTTATGGACAAAATCATGCATAAACTAACTAAAATACTTATTACACTAAAATTGTTCCCTAATCTATCAATTGGTTGGAACAAGTTTTCAAAAGTTTTTCAAAAAGTTTTCAAATCAAGCATTATAGCAGCATTGATGGTATGATGAAACAAAATATAAGTACCACAAAAAGGTTTCAGCATAGGGAAAGTTGACATCTGGTGAGGAGAATCAAGGAAGATTTTGTAAAGAAGGTAAATTTTTACTGCAAATGAAGGATGATTTCAACAGGTAGAGAAAGGATAAAGATTATTTTTGATATTGGAAACAGCATAAGCCACAATGAAAAATCAAGAAAATGTGAGATACATTTTATTCAACTAAAGAAGCATTGATAAAGCATATACTAAATAGAAAATATTGGAGTTGGTGCTGATTATATATTTTTCCCCCAAAGAAACAACAAACAAAAGCAAAAATAAAACAGAAAAACAAACCATAATACCTAGTCCTGACTTTGAAGGAGTTTACATTCTAGTTTGGGGAGAGACAGATAAGAAAATAAAAAGAGGGGCAGCTAAGTGGTGCAGTTGATAGAGTTAGGAGGACCTGAATTCAAATCTGACCTCAGACATTTAATTACTAGCTGTGTGACCTTGGGCAAATCTATTAACACCATTGCCTTGCAAAAAAAAAATTAAGAAAAAAAGCAAATAGGAGCACTGACAGTTGGGAGATCAGGAAATCCTTCCCTTAGGAAGACCACCTGAACTGAAATTTTGAAGGAACTGCATTCCAGGCATTGGGACAGGTACTGAGGTCAGAGAATAGCTTAATATGGTTGTTGACTGGAATGTGACAGGTGATAAGGAGGCTACTGTAAAATAAGACTGGAAAAAGTAGGTTAGAGATAGACTGCAGAGGGCTTTAATTGTTAGAGGCACTTGTATTTTAATCAAGAAGCAGTAGAAAGATTTTTGAGCAGGGGTCAGGTTGCCTTAGGAAGATTGATTTGTCAGCTACATGAAGGATAGATTGTAGAGTAAAGAGACTGGAAGCAGGGCGACCAATTAATAGATTCCTCCTACAGTCTAGTTGAGAGGTAATGAGGGTTTGAACCCAGTTAGTGGCTACATGATGTTGAGGAACTACAATCATTAAGATTAATTTGATATTAATGATAAGGGAGAAATAGAAAAAAAGAGTTTAACGTGACTCTGAGGTCATGAACCTGGATGACTGAGGTGGTTTTCTCAATAGGAATGAAGAAGAAATTTTATAAAGACAGCAATATAATGAGTTCTGTTTGAATGTGTAAGGAACTTGAGATACTTTTGGGACATATTGGTGAAGATGTCTAACATAACTGAAGACATAAGGAGAGAGATTAAGGCAATTAAATATATATCTGATATAACTATATATAACTATGACTACATGTGTATAGATAGGTAGATAGGTAAGTAATTTGAGATTCATCTCCATCAGATATTCTTAAAGTTTCTCAGTTCCTCATGTCCTTAGTATCAGCAATTTCTTTTATGGTGCCCCAAGGTCAAAAAAAAATATAACAGATCTACTTATTAAATAGTGTGGTCCAAAAAACTTAATAAGTACTTATGTCTAACAACTTAGTAGCCACTTGAAGAAAAATATCAATAAAAGAATACTTTATTTCTTACTTAAATAACTATAATCACCAACAGAATGTGTCTGCCTGCTGGGCTTTGTACAACTTCTCAAAGCTTAGAAGGTTGGAATCAGATGGATCATACCTCTTGTTTCCTAATCCTTTTGTGTAGCACTTATTTCTTAGGACAGCAACTGACAAAAAATACAGTTTTGTAAGGATATAATGTTGCAAGCAAGAAAGTTTGAGAAGTTACTGGCATAACCAAAAATGCCAGCAAAGAAAAACATCTCAAAATTTTGAGAACTTCATTGAAAGAGATGCCAAGCTAGTTAATGTTGAAATTGTCAGCTATCTGGAACTAGAAATTTCCTTGGTTTCAAATATAGATAAATAGTGCTGTTTTTCTAGAAAATTGTCCTTATGAGGTCAACTACATTGTCCTAGTGTGCCAAGTACACATTTTGGGGATCAGGTATCAAAACCCATGGGAACTAAGGACGTCACTGAGAGAGTTAAGAGAGATAAGAGGATTCTGGTCACAGCCTTGATAATGATGAAATCAATGAGACTATAAGCTCCTTGAGAGCAAGGATTATGTCTTATACCTACCTTCTTATGACATTCATATCACTTAGCACAGAATTTACATAATAGTTCCTTTTCCTCTCTCCCCCCACTTCCATCTCTCTTTCTCTCAGTCACTGTCTCTCTCTGTCTCTACCTCTTCCTCCCTCCTTTCCCCTTTCTCTTTCACTGAGTCTCTAGTCTCTATTTCTCTTTTTCTCTGCTCATCTATTGTCCAGGTGAGTCACAGAAAATTTATACATCTGCAAGGGCGCTATTGAATGAATGATAAAATTAATCAAGAAATACTAACCTAAAGTTTCTTCCTTGGGGAACACATCAATCACATTTTTTTTCTTAGAACAACTTCATCCTTTGGGAGTCATCTCAAGCTTTACTGCAGGTGGTTCTACTTCTGAGTATTTCTTACTCTGACCTCATTCCCTAGTTCTTTCACTTGTTTAAACATGTCAGTATTGAACTGGGAGGGAATTAAGGATAAGAACAAAGGGATGATTTCCCATTTTTCAACATTTTCAACATTTAAAAAAATATTATTTTTATTCATTTTTACTTTGCTTTCATTTTTGAATGTATCCCTATGAAGATATCATTTGTATAAAAAAGTTAAAAAAAGAAAGGGAAAAAAGAATAGTTCAGCAAAACCAACCAATTTATGATCCTTTCTAAGAGTTTAAATAAATCTATACTGCTTAAACTGTTTCCTACTCACATAGGTCATTTTGATGAGCACTATATAGGGAAAAATTTGGCCAATAGGGAGCTAGGAAATAATGATCAAGCCTATAAAACATAGGGGAAAGAAAGTATGATCAAGACTCTTTTCTACAGCAGTCTCACACAGTTGTGTCAATACATAGCAAATTCGAAGGCCTTGATTTGTATTGAAAATTGGCAATTCTAGGGGGTGGGTTTGATGGTAATTGGCAGCTCAATCAGTCCGGATTCTTCTTCTTCTTCTTCTTCTTCTTCTTCTTCTTCTTCTTCTTCTTCTTTTCTTCTTCTTCTTCTTCTTCTTCCTCCTCTTCTTCCTTCTTCTTCTTCTTTCTGTTTTCCTATCACCAATTCAAAAAGAGTGAAAGGCTAAGAAGGAAAAATATCTTTTGCTATTCGAGAAACACTGGACCAATTGCAGATCTATAGAATTCCAGGTTACTCATTAATTTCTCCCTCACCATTGAGAATTAATCAGCAGAAATGATTGCCACCTGGGATATATGGGTATCCTCCTGTGGATCACTTTTGACTAATTTTTGAATGATCTGAGATTGAGTTATTTGCTGCTTTGCAGACTCTAGTTGATTGATCCAACTTAAAGGTATCCTTGATTCGTTCTGTATATATTACCTGCTCCTTTCATCTATGCTCCATTTATGATTTGTCTTGTCTTGGAGATGAGAGGTCTGCGCTTCTCAATTTCTAGAAATACAGAAAGTTGGTAATTAACTTCCACTTTTGAGGGATTTCCAAATATATTCTGTTGTTATTCTATTAATTTTTATACAGAGCAGACACACACATGTTGCCATTGACAGCTATCATAAAAAGACAGTAAATAATGCTTTTAAAAATCCCACCATGCCCACAACTTATTGACTCTCCTTCCTATTTGCCAGACATATCATTAAACAATTCCTGCAGATCTGATTGGAATGCTTTTCTATCATTTATTTTTCTTCTCCATTGTATTGTCACTGGGAAGCCTAATGTTGTTTCATTACAGTCCTTCCTGTCATTTACAAAACCTAGCACTGGTAGTCACCATTTCTTTATACAGAACTCATTAATACAGAAACTATATGACAGTATGAAAAAGTTTCATTATTTAAGCAGAGTGCTCTCAAAGACCAAGCACAAAAATAAAGCATTTAGCAAAATGTCCCTTGAGAGCATTGGACTGTCAGAGATTTTACTTAAACTCCTTCTGTAATAACATGTGCAACTCTTGAGTCAGACATACCAGTGCTTTAGAGGGAATGGCACACTTCTCTTGGTTTCAGCCTCCATCTAGAAGCCTGGAAAAATAGCTCCATCAGACATTCCAATTGACTGACACCACAGTCTGACATTTGAACAATTCAAATATGTCCTTTCATTAATTTTCTTTTTACAAAAATAAAAATTCCACAAACATCAACAGACAACATGGGGTAAACTGGACTCAGAATCAAGTCAAATCATATTCAGATATTAACTAGGTATATAAACCGAAGTCACCACTTCTTAGGACCTCAATTTCTTCATCTGTAAAAAAAATGCATTGGACTCCTCTAATGTTCTTTCTAACTTTAAATAAATGTTTCTTTGATATTCTGTTAGGAGTATATTTCATATACCCAACTATATTTTAATAGCATAGTCCTAGAACAGGGGCAACCAGAAGCTGCATTAGATAGAGTGGTGGGCTTGGAGTCAGGAAGACCTGAGTTCAAATTCAGCCTCAGTCACGTATTAGCTATGTGACCCTAGGTAAATTGCTTAACCCTGACTGGCTCAGTTTCTTCATCTTTAAAAATGAGCTGGAAAAGGAAATGACAAACAACTCCAGTATCTTTTCCAAGAAAACCCCAAATGGGGTCATGAAGGGCTGGATACAATTAAAATGATTGAACTATAAATCCTATAATGGAAACCTCCAAACCAGTATACTTTGCAGAACACTGCTCCAGGAAGTCCTTCTAACTGATCCAGGAATTATTTCATGGACTCTTCTTCTCTACTCACTTCTGAGGTTCACTGCTATCTTCCCCTTCTGGCTAGTGTTTTCTCTCAGCCATTTAGGGTAAATACAATTTGACTTGAATGATAGAGGGAAGACTAACTCCATTTGCTTATCTTAAACAGTAGGACATTTTTTCCTCTTCAGAGTTCACTGATGAAAACATTTTGAATGAGAAAGGTGGCAGTATCCATAGTGGAAAGTATACTGGACTGAAAATCACAACACCTGTCTCAGAGGAACCTCATTCTCCTCAACAGTAAAATGAAAGGATTGGACAAGATGCCTTTAAGGTCCTTTCCAGATCAGTATTCTTGGCATGGGAACAGCCAGTGAAATTGCATAGAATTGGGAGATAGAATGTCTTAACCAAGAAAAAGAGGATGAGGGGGAGCCTTGGGAGTTTGGAGACATGTTGAAAAGGGTTGGGAAAACCTCTCTAGTAAGTATAAAAGTCAATCAATTAGGGAACTGTAAAAAAAAAGGTTGTCTTGCTTTAGTGACAGCCCAGTTGAGAACAAGGAATATAAATTTTGGTAGACCCAGTGAGCATGATTTCATGATTTTCTTTAGCTCTCTTAAATAGCATGCAAGTAGGAGCAAAGAAAGAGAATGGTGGGAGGCATGATCCAGGACTGAGGTTTGGCAGGGTAAAATAAGTGATAGGATAGAGGATAAGGGACTCAACAAAAAAAGGATGATATAGAAAAGAAGTGGTTTACTAAGGGTTCAATATTAGTACAGAGGGAAACAGTCTGAGAAAGAATTGAAGGGTGGAGAGACTGGGGATTGTAGTGAGAACAAAGAACAGAATTTAGGTTTGTAAACAAAAGGGAAAACTGGAAGAAAAACAGATTGTAATCAGATAAGAGAATTTCAGAATTCATCATCTTGGAAGTAGAACACTTGTAGGTGATAACAAGCCCAAAGATATATCCATTTTTGAGTGCAGCTTTGGTGTGGAGGGACAGGAAAAAGAGAACAGGAAAGAAGTTGGGAAATTGAGAGATTAGTATGTTAGAAGTAGCATCAATATGTCTGCTGAAGCCCATCCTATAAGGAAAGGAATTTGGAAAGAAAGAAAGACTGTGAATCAGGCTCTAAAACTCATTGAAGCTAAAAGGGTAATATCTGGGAGGTCAATAGACAACTACCAGAATCTTGATTGAGTAGAAAAGAGTGAGAGAATTTCAAAGGAGAAGTTATTGAATCATGGTGGAGAGAGGCTGGAAGTGAAATTGAGCAAGAGTTGTAGGGTATGAATGAAAGTGCAATCAGTGCTGGAAAGGATAGGTCATGGAAATGGTGTCATCAGGAGGGAATCCGATCTCAGTGAAAGCCAGAAGATAAAAGGAGTTACACAAGAAAAAAGAATTATGAAAGCAAGTTTGTTATCTATGGATCAAGAATTTCAGGAAGAACAGCGGGAGGGTAGGTAAGGTAGTGGTGGTAGGGGGCTGTTTGAGTAGAAGGGAAAAGGAAGAAAGGATCCATGGGAATGGAGAACAGAATTTGAATAATGACAGTTGTGGAATCAGAATCAATGGAATGGTGGGAGGGGTTATATGAGAATGGAGTTTGTTAATAATGAAGAATGAGGTCATACTGGTTATCATCATTATCCTGTGGGTTCAGGATCAGGATGGAATCCTTTCAGGGCATTATGTATCAATATATAGCTAGAAAGGTAGAGAGATACATATGTGGGGGCAGATTCAAGCAGGTTACCCACAGAGTTCACCCCATCCCTAGTGATCAAGCCTTGCCCAGAAATTTGGATTTTTAGGACCACTCTTTTAAATTCTCTTATAGTTTAATGAAATACATTTGGTTTAACAGAAATCTGATTTCTTGACACAACTCTATTTGTTCAGTATGGATGGCAATCTTAGGACTTAGGGGTACCTCAAAAAAACACTCTATCGTACTCTGTGGATAATACATTTGGTTGGTTGGCAGAGTTCTAAGATAGTTACTTTATTTTTCCAGAGATGCTTCTATGCATGCTAACGGGCTTGGGGGTGAGAAGGAATTGGTGAAACTTGCTAAGAATTTTACTTTTGCTTATGTTTCCCTGAGAGAGGGCATTAAATTATCTGGTTGTCCTTGGAAAACAGGCAGACAAGGTGGGTAGTATGTAGTGGGTGTGTTTCTGTAACTAGAAAGGACCAAAGTCCATTTTGTATGAAGAGGGACCCTTTGCTGTTACATTCACCAGTTAAGAACACATCTTTCTGATTTTCCCACTTCACGGGAGTAGATAACTATTGCTACAGGGAGAAATCCCAGTAGAGCCAACATGATCTTACAGTGTCTCAGAATAGAACTCCCAGTTTTGCTCTTAGCTTTTTATTATATTTCTTATTATTAGCATTTGTGAAGCACCCAATGTATGCAGAGCCGTGTACTGAACTATGCTGTAGCTTTAAATAAACTCAATTTTACTAGTATAAAATTTCTAACTTTTAAATCTATTCAACCAAATTGGCACCTGGCTCTATCAAACCCTTAAATTCAAGATTCTGTGCTTTTAAAATGAGTTTATTTAAAGCAAAGCATTTTTGCTATTCTTTTAATTGTGCCCAGTGTACTGCTCATAATTCAAAGGACATTTTTGCTGAACCATAAATATAATAAAAAGTGGGATTTTATTCATGAGACAAAGTTCATTCTCTCAAACATTTCTAACCTGTCCTGAATTTTCCTATGTTTGTGCCTTTGGGGATGGTAGACTGTTGTCTATACCTGGAATACTGACCTTTCCTCTCACCCTTTCCCCTTTAAAGTCCAACTCATAGAATCTCAAGAGATGGAACAAACTCCAGACGTCATCTCCTTCAAACCCATGCCTGAACAAGAAATCCTTAGATAATATATATTCAAGAAATGATCATTGCACTTTTGTGTAAAAACCTTCAAAAAAGAGGAACTCAATATATTTTGACAAGTAGTAGTTGTTTGTATGTTTTTCCCCCATTCAATATGATCTCCTTGAGGGAGGGATGGTCTTTTGTCTTTCTTTGATTCCCCAAAGCTTACCATAATGCCTGACACAGCTAGGATCTTATGATTTTTGACTTAACTTTTTTTAGGTAGTGAATTCACTCTTGAGATAGCTTCATTTTTAGGCACTTTTTCTTCAAACATACCTAAGTTTTCCACTTTTCAATATCTATTCATTGATCACAGTTCTGCTTCTGAGGTTAAATAGAAAAAAGTCTAATATCCCCTGCCTTTGGATCAGCCATCCAACCCCTCAAAATACTTATGGACATCTGTCATGTTTTTACTAAGATTTTTTTAGTAGAATATAAAGTCATTGAGGGCAAAGAACTCTGTTATTTTTGTATTCTTAACACTTAGCACATTGCTTGACATATGGCTGTTGTTCAACCTTTAATTTTTTTCAAAGATCAATGACATCATAATATGAGTGTTATCTTGACTTGCATGTGAAATGGATTTATGTGAGGGACAGCTTTACAAAGTCATCAGCCTCACTCTCTCTTCTAGAATCATTGAAGTATAACAGCAAGCAAAAGTCAAGATAATTGGTGATAGTGACATATTTGATGTCTCACTAAACTCAGTTCTCCCTAGTGCTTACTTCAGTTGCCTTCATGACCATTTGAACAAATTGTTCTTATCCATCCATGTTTCTTTTTTCTTTTTTTTTTTAGGTTTTTGCAAGGCAAATGGGGTTAAGTGGCTTCCCCAAGGCCACACAGCTAGATAATTATTAAGTGTCTGAAACCAGATTTGAACTCAGGTACTCCTGACTCCAAGGCCGGTGCTTTATCCACTATGCCACCTAGCTACCCCCACCCATGTTTCTGAGAGAAGTCTTCATAAGTTTGGGGTAGGCATCCCCATAGCTCATCAATAGGTTTAAAGACTGTCAGCCACCCTTAATCTGGTTTAGTTGTCTGCAAACTGGGATGTTGCTGCTACATATTCTACATCTTCTTGGAGCCACAGGAGAAAACTGGGTGGCAGGTGGACACCAATAGTAGGTGAGCAGCCCTAAAAAGCACTCAGCAAGCTCGCTCACTGGAGGTGCTAGTCCTTCCTGAACACCTCATTCTTATTCTTGCTATTTTTATGAACTTAAAACTAAGTACAGTGTCTAACATGTAGCTGGCTCTTTTGTCTCATTCTTCAGAATAAACATATATTTTCCTTGTGGTTTTTCTTCATCTTCCAGTCATTACTACTCTTTTCCCTTGGGTCTTGCATAACACTTTGATTTGTAACTCTTTTTTTTCCAAGGCAGTGGGGCCAAATGGCTTGCCTAAGGCCACACAGTTAGGTAATTATTAAATGTCTGAGGTAAGATTTGAACTCAGGAGCTCCTGACTCCAGGGCCAGTGCTCTATCCACTGTGCCACCTAGCTGCTCCAATTTGTACCTCTTAATGCTTATTTTGTGGGCTGAACCTTTGGCAAAGGGAACTCCCAGAGGAAATTCTCTTTACCAGTGTAGATGGGTACATGCTCAGTGATTTATAATCTCTGAGATTTGCTTGAGACATTAAGTGAGTTGATTAAGGTTCAATAATTAAATTTGGATCAGAGTCAGTACTGGAACTCAGGATATACTGAATCTAAAGATAACCTTTTTATTACTACACATTATCTCAAGAACACACTTATTAAACAATTTGTATATCATAATCATGTTTTGGGATCATATAAGTGTATGTATGTACAACTGCTAATAATTAACATTTATATAGCACTTTATGATTTATATTTATATATATATTCATATAATTGTTTATTTCTGTCATAATTTTATAGATGTGGAAACTGACTAAGAAATGTTGCAGGACATAGCTAGTAAGTGTTTGAAAAGGGATTCTAATGTAGGTCTTCATAACTCTATGTCCTCTATCTAACCACTATGGTAGACTGTGTCTACAACTGAAAAGACAGGAACTAAATCCTATCTAAACTATGAATCTCCCTCCCTTTGAATCACCCCATCCCCTAGTATTTTGCATTAGGATGAAAGAAAAGGTATAATTACTGCTCAGAAAAGATGACATAATGATTACATGATATAAAATGGAAGATGAATTCGCTTACATCTTTTTGCTTTTCCTGGACCAATCGTACCATACCTTTCCAGTCTTTTTAGACCCCACCTCCCTCCACATACTCTGTATGACACTCCATATTTTAGCTTTGAACATTTTCACTGACTGTGATCCTCCTTCATTTTTTCCTCCTGGCTTCTCTGGTTTTCTTCAATTCTAAACTTCTTCCTTCTAGTGCCAACTCCTACAAGAAACCAGAATTTTAATGCCTTCTCTTTGAAATTATTTACAATTTATCCTAGATGTATCTTGTTTGCACATATTTGCTTTCTTGCTGTCTCTCCTATTTTAATGTGAGTTCCTTGAGGGCAGGTTGTTTCATTTCTGTCTTTGAAATGCTTAGAGACTAGAATTGTGCCTGGCATATGACAGGTGTTTGAGAGCAGTTTTTCTTTTTTTTCTTTTTTTCCCTTTGTATCCTCAGTGTTTCACACAGAAGCTGGTTTGCCAATTTTTGTTGTTCAGTCATGTATTACTCTTTGTAACCCAATTTGGGTATTCTTAGCAAAAACACCAGAGTAGTTTGACATTTCTTTTCCAACTCATTTTATGGATAAAGAAACTGAAATATGTTGAAGTTAACTGATTTGCCCAGGGTCACACAGATAAGTGTCTGAGGCCAAATTTGAACCCTATAAGATGAGTCTTCTGACTCTAAGCCTGGTACTGCATCTCCTGTATTACCTAATTTCCTGGAAAATAGTAGTCACTTAATAAATGCTTTAGATTTGCCTTATTGTTTTGAACTGGAAGATCTTAGACTTGAAAAGATAGAACAAAAATAGCAACAAGGACTTGAAACATAAGATAAGTAAGGGATTAAGTTAGAAGTTCAACTACATTTGATTGTTTTAAATCAACAAAGCCTGGAAAAGTTTCATCTCAAGATCCTGAAGAAACTGGTAAATGGGATTTCTGAAACATAATAATTGTGACAGGCAAACAAGAGTCTGAAAGAAATTAGATATAGACCAACATCTCTCTCTCTCTCTCTCTTTCTCTCTCTGTCTCTCTCTGTCTCTCTGTCTCTCTGTCTCTCTCTCTGTCTCTCTCTCTCTCTCTCTCTGTGTGTGTGTGCGTGTGTGTGTGTGTGCGTGTGTGTGTATAATTAGGATGGTACAGAAAAATATTTGGAAGAGCTATAGATAAGGGAAGAGATCATGGCAAAATAAGAGGTAGAGAGAATATCAGGAAGTAAAATGGATTGTTTTGATTATATTTAATTAAAATTTTTTAGAATAAATGAAACCAAAGCAGTTAAAATCAAAAGGAAAGCAGGAAACTAGGGAGAGGGGAAGATTTACAAGTTTCTCTGATAAAGATCTAATTCTTCAAAGACATAGAAAACTGAGTTAAATTTATAAAAATAAAAGCCTTTTCCAGTTGACAAATGATGAAAAGATATGAAAAAGCAGTTCTCAGAAGAATAAACACTCAATAATCATATAAAAATACAAAAAATCACTAAAAATTTGAGAAATACAAATTGAAACAATTCTGAAGTAATGTCACTCACAGATTGGCTAAGATGACTAAAATGAAAAATGACAAATGTTATTGGGATGTCAAAAAATAAGTACATTGATGCACTGTTGGTAGAACTGTGAACTGGTTCTTTCATTCTGGAGAATAATTTCGGGCTATGTTTAAAAGGCTAACATTCTGAACGAAAAATACTGCTGGTAGTTCTAAATTCCAAAGAAATCAAAGAAAAAGAAAAAGGACCTATAAGTACAAAAATATTTTAGTAGCTCTTTTTTGTGTTAGCAAAGATCTGGAAAGTGAGGGGATGTCAATAAATCAGGGAATGTATGAACAAGTTATGATATTTGAGTGTGATGGAATATTATTTTGCCATAAGAAACCATTAGCAAATGACTTCAGAAAAACAAACAGGAAAGTCATTTAAACTGATTCAAAGGAAATGAATAGCACCAGAACATTATCACAGTAACAAAAATATTGTAACATTAATCAATTATGAAAGAATTAGCAACTCTGATCAATACAAAGATTCAGAATATTTCCAAACAATTGATGATGAAAGAAATTGTATCTAATTCCAGTGAGAGAAGTAACAAACTCTTGAGTGCAGTCTGAAGAATATTTTTTCTTCTCTTATTTTTCTTACTTTATTTGTAACTTGAAATATTTTTCATGATTTCATGGGTATAATGGGCATCATATTTTTTGCCTTCTCAATGAATGGGGGAGATGTTAGATGGAGGCAGACATTTGAAACTAATTATAAAATAATAAATTTTTAAAAATGATTATCAATAAAACAAACAAAAAACCCAAATTGGAAGACAAATGTTGTTTTAATCTTTCAAAAAAAGGGAAGAAAAGGAAATGATCCTGTAGGATAGTGAAGATACCTGAATTCTGGTCAAAATTCTAGAATTTATAACCAAAGGAATGGTCTATTATTATTATTATTATTATTATTATTATTATTATTATTATTAACTTATAGAAAAAGCAGTGAGCACAAAACATGATTTTATCAAGAACAGATAGAGCTAATTACCTTATTTCTTTTTACTAGCTTTGAAGAAAGCTCCAGAG
Source organism: Macrotis lagotis (assembly GCF_037893015.1). Lineage (NCBI taxonomy): Eukaryota > Metazoa > Chordata > Mammalia > Peramelemorphia > Peramelidae > Macrotis > Macrotis lagotis. The sequence continues at coordinate 148,531,096 of NC_133661.1, forward strand.
AATGAGGAAAATATTCCATAGTGCCTTATGCTATCCATGTAGACAAATTAAGTCAATAATAGTACTTTTAGGTAGATTTTGAAACTTGTTGAAATACTGGACCCTTCTCGATCGTGGTGCCTCAGGGAATGTTTGACTTTAGCCCTATGCCATTGAATGTTTCAGTTGATTACTTCTATGAAGGCTTCTCACATTTTCAAGAAAATAATGGTAGAGACATAACAAATATATTAGATGATAAAGTCAAGATTTTAAAGATAACATTAGACTAAAGGGTTGGAATAAATCAAATGAGATGAAATTTAATAGAGGTAATTATGAAATCCTATACTTGAGTTGTCTTGATTGACTAAGTCAGTTTTGTTCTATGATAAAAATTTAGGAGAAGCAGGTAGAAGCTAACCATAGAGAAAAGACTCTAGATATGCGATGGGGTTTCTAGAGGTGTAGTTTTCATTTTTAATTATTTGTTTGAAATATTCCATGGTATCACCTAGCTGAATTCACCAGCTGAAACTAGTGTGGGTATAAATTGCTCAAGCTATTGCTTGAAGTAAGGTTTTTTGGTGGTAGGAAGAGCTGCCTAGGCATTTACAGGCTGAATGCCCTCTGGTGGCAAGAGAAGATACTGCAGAACTTTGTAATAGTATCCCAGGGGTGAGTCAGAAACTGAGGTGCTATTGTTCTACTACATATGGACTTAGTTCATTTTATTGGGCTCTTGGGTTTTTTTTGTGCCTTGCAGACTTTATTTGTACAAATTGAAAGCTTATGACAACCCTATATTGAAATGGTCTATTGGCACCATTTTTGCAACTACTTGTGTCTTTTCATGTCTTTTTATCACTTTTCTATCTCACATTTCAATTTTTTTCATTATTATTATAATATCTGTCATGATGACCTTCTCTCTCTCATTCTTCTGCCTTCTCAATCCCTGAGATACAATAATATTGATATTAGATCAATTAATAAGCCTGTCATGGCCCCTAAGTCAAAGGAAGAGTTGTTCGTTGAGATAAAATTAATTGTTGTCTTGTTTTCAGAAAGTGATGCAGCCAACCCAACCTTCAGGAATCATCACCCAATCAGTTGTTACCATCAACATCTAGGCAAGACACTTCAGTAGCAAAAATATGATTTTCTGAAAGGTTCAGATAAAAACTTAAATAAAGTGTTTTAGTAATAAAGTATTTTTAAATTAAGGTATATGGATTGGGGTTTGGGGCTATCATATTATTGGATACTTAATAAACTACAGCATAATGTATTCTCAGGGAAGCAAAAAAAAATCATGACTTGCTTTATTGACATTGTCTGGTACTCACTAGCAATATCTCCAAAGTATTTCAATAGGACCCCCACCTGGTGGACAACTCAGATATCACACTCCCTCAAAGGATAATTAATATAGTGACACACTGTCATACTCTAGGTTTAAGAAAAAACAGACTAGAAATTAATTTGGATTATTGCTACTACCATGGGGTTCCAATGAACCCATTCAGGGTAAAAAGTCTTTTACTATACTATCCTATTACCTTAGGAGGCAATAGACTCTCCTTCATTTGAAGTCTTCAATTAAAGATTGGATTACTATTTGCTTATTATTTTATAAAAGAAAATCATGGTAAAGTAAGGGCTTTTCTGAGGTTTCTTCCAATGATGAGAAAAATGAAGTAGAAAAAATAAAAAAGGAAGGAATGGAATTTGTTGTTTAGTCATTTCAGTCAGGCCTAACTTTTTCTCACTCCATTTGGGGTTTTCTTGATAAAGATACTGGTCTTGGTTTGCTGCTTTCTTCTCCAGCTCATTTCACATATGAGAAAATGGAAGCACATAGAATTAAGTAAATCACCCAGGGTCACATAACTAGTAAGTATCTGAGGTCAAATTTGAAGTGAACTCAGGTGTAGAATAGTTAAAGAAAATGAGGAGATAGAAGCTTCAGGGAAGGAATAGTTGAAAGGAACCAGATCCATTTATCAGAATGATGCTTTTGCTCTCATAAATTGTATTTCCCAGACAAATTACCCTTTTGAGGGTTATTCTTCTTTCTCCACAATTTCAGAATTCATTATAATATAAATTCATGCAACTTAATGAAATTAAATTAAATAGATATTTATTAGATAGCTACCATACATGCTATTGGTGTTGTTGTATATAAATACAAAAATAAGAGAATCAAATAAGGTTGTAGCTGAGAGAGATGTTAGAGGAGAAGAGGAAAGAAGGAAGAAGTGAAGATAGTAAAAAAAAATCAACAAATATTACAAGATTAACTATGAAGAATACAAATAATATAAGAAAGACAACCCATGTTCTCAGGGAATTTGCATTCTAAAGGTGGAAATATACACATAACAGGGAGTAGAAAAGAAGGAATGTGAAGAATGATGGGGACAATTTAGAAAGTCAACAGTAGAATACTAAGGGCAGTTGATACAGCAAATAAAGGTCCTGGAATCAGGAAGACTCAACTCATCTTTTTAAATTCAAATCTGACTTTCAGATACTTACTAGATGTATGATCTTGGGCAAGTCACTTAATCCTATTGACCTCAGTTCCTCATCTGTGAAATTAATTGAAGAAACAAATGGCAGACCATTTTAGTATTCTTGCCAAGAAAATGCCAAATGAGGTCAGGAAGAGTCAGACACACAAAGAATCAGACATCATTGAAATGACTCAAGAGCAACAAAGAACAGTCCTGAGAGTAATGAAGATGGGGTAGTTTAGGATTGTCCCTTAAAATGGAGTTTATGAGAGAAACTGGGCAATCAGAAGCTAACAAAGTATACTTCCCAGGTGAAGAGGTTACTATGCTTGGTAGAGAAAAATCTAGAGATTCAGGAAAGGAGGCCAGAATGACCTAAAGAATAAGGAAAGAATAAAGAAGGAGGAATCAAAGAAAGAAACAGATTTCATTTTATTGAATCAGTTCTTACCAGCTCATGACTATGGCAGGATTAGATGTGTAATAATGAAAATAAAGATTCCCCTTGGTTCTGTCATCTTGACTGTTTTGACACAAAGCTCAGCTTCTTACTCTTTTTTTTTTGTTCCCATCATTCATATTTAATGTTATAGACACTGGACCTTTTGACACTTGTTAATTCTTTGGTCTGAATCACAAACACATTTGTCTGAAAGCTTTTTTTTAATAAAGGTTCATTTTTACTTAGATAAATAGATTGAACTTTTGTCATTCATTCATTCACAAGTCTTTAAAGGGTCACACAATTCTGAAGTCATTTAGCTGTGCTACTCTTTCATTACCCATCTTTGGCTGGGAGCAGCTTCCACACATTTCCCCCAATCTCTTGAATTGAACTTCCAGCTTATAGCCTAATCACAAAATGACAGAATGTACATTCCCATCAGGGACTTTGGCCAGGTGCACTGCCTCCTGGTTTTAGAGACCAATTTGACTTGAAAACTTTTTTATTTAACTCTGACTTTGTCTCTGAGAGAACCAATTTTCATTTTCAATCAGACATGTTGCCAAACCTGAGAAAGATCATAAATTTCTACCATTTGATAACCTCAGTTGACATAAGCAGTGTGAGACTAGCACCTGAACTAGCCTACTTTGTAGTCATCAACTGGCATCTTTTTGTGGCTCAGACCTGATCTTACCCTTAAAACGATGACTCCTAAAGCAGGTTCTCTTGGATGGAGTGGTGGAGTTCCTTTGAAAAGGGTTGAGGAGAAAACAAACAGTTTGCTCAAGGAGTCAAAGAATGACCACCATAGGAAGCTAAATAATCTGTAGCACTCCATTGGATGTACCTATGCAACCTTGACATTAAACAGTATTTGTTACATGGTCTTTGATTATAGCCACTGAGAACACACTAGCAAACATGTGGTCTGAGCAGTGCAGAACAGAAGGACCCCTTGACCACATCAAGATGAACAAGGAAGAGACATAGCAGTTGCTTCTCCACTAAATAGTCTGCTAAACTGGAGCTACTATCCAGAACAAAGGTTATATGCAGAGCTTGTCCCAAGAAAAATTGTTAAGATTATCATTGGCATCTTACTTCCACTGGTTTTTACCAACTTACTGTTTTCACTCACAACATTCTATCTCCACCTCTGTGTCTTTACATAGTTTGAAAGCCATTCTTTTCTTTCTTCTCCCCTTTGGATACCTTCCTTAAAAAAATCAGCTCAGGTACTACCTCCTATAAAAGACCATTCTTGATTCCCACCCTACCTCATGCCCCTAATAAACCACATTCCTTCCTTTCCAACATTATTTTGTTTGCATTTTTATTGTATTTATTTTGAATTTGCTGATCAATTCTCAAGGATCATAAAACTAAAGGCTGGAAGGAATCTCAGAGGTCATCTATTCCAGACCCTTCGATTGATAGTTGAAGAAGCTGGGGTTCAGAGAAATCAAATGACATGTTCAGTGTGACAAAAGAAATAAATATCAGAGGCAGAATTTGAATCCAATTCCTCTATTTGTAGACCAAGGACTTTTCTCAGTATATATATCTCTCTCTCATTCCCTCTTAGGGCTTGTAGTTTCAAGTTTTATATCATATTCTATTGATGGCCTGAAAGATCTCTTTTTATCCTCCAAACCTTTTTTTTAGGTTTGTTTTTTTTTGTTTGTTTTGCAAGGCAATGGGGTTAAGTGACTTGCCCAAGGCCACACAGGCAATTATTAAGTGTCTGAAGCTGGATTTGAACTCAGGTTGTCCTGACTCCAGGGTCGGTGCTCTATCTACTGCACCACCTAGCCTCCCTCTCCAAACCTTTTTTTGTTCAGATCCCCTTGGTATTCTGATGAAACCAATGTCTCCCTTCTAAAAATAATATTTTCAAGTACATAAAATAACATAGGAAACAATTATATTGAAATACAATTAATAAAAAAAATAAATTCAAGGAACTCAGGTTAAGAGTGCCTGTCTTAAGTCAATCCCTTATCATCTGATCATGAAATTATAAGCATCATGGCAACCTAGAGGAAGAGAGATGTTGTATTGAGAAGTGGGGGAGTTTTCAAAAGGATTTTTCAGGGTAGGTAATCACCTATATTGTCTTAAGGTAAGGACAAACTTCATTAAACTATTTGAATTGTAAGGGGAAGAGTCTGGAATCAGATATTATAAAGGCCAAGATGAAGGATCTACACTGATCTATTTCCAGAGTTTGCTCAGATTAATGCTAGTGCAGTATAGAGATCTTTGTAAAGACCCCATATTAATTAATTGATTCTAAAGTTATTCGCTAACTTCAATGGAGCCAAGACTTCAGAGATCTTCTCCTTCTCTCTGCCCAAGGACACATGGGAGGGAATGGAACCCAGGTTTTATGATTCTCAATTCAACACTTGGTATTACATTGTATTATTTCATCCACTGTTTACTGATATCATTTATGATCAGGACATAATCATTGGTGAAGAGCAATTTCATGAAATGTTTACTACCAACCATAATTTCATTTTCACATTTAAGATGCCAGGGAAAAATACCCTGCAAAATACTTGTGAATAGTTTGGGGGGAAGATTATAGACTTGTTTATCTCCATTGTAGGTATTACTTTGATACTTCTTAGCAAAAACCTGGGTTTTAGCCCTATGTATAGTATTTATCTTGCTAATGATTTCAACATACTTTGAATTTACTCTGCAAATGCAATATCATGAACAAAGTCTTAAGTCATTAAGCACAAATCTAGAAGTTAATTTGACAATCATATTTAATAAATGTTTATACATATATCTATGTATATATATATATATATATATATATATATATATATATATATAAATGCTACAGAAAGGGAGAAATAAAATGCTTTATTAAGAATCTGTTCCATCCCAGGTACTATGCTAATAATATCTTTACAAATATTTTCATTTGATGCTTTCAACTCTGAAGAAGTAGGAGCTATTATTATGTCCCTTTTATTGTTAAAGAAACTGAGCCATAGAGAAGTTAAAAGACTTTCCTAGAGTCACAAAGCAAGTAAATATCTCAGACTAGATTTATGCTCAAATCTATCTGTTTGCAGGCCTGGAGTTCTGTGCCCTGTGGCACCTTGCTGATTTCTAACTTGTGGAAAAGTCAGTTGGGGCCAGCTTACATAGAGTGACTGCCAATTTTAATAATAACAATTACTTTTAATCTTTTCCTTTTATATTACCACTGTTATCCAAAACTTCTCAGGCAACAATTTGAGATGTATGACTACAGAGGAAGATGTGAATTTTTGATGGGGGAAGATAATTCAGTTTCAAGGAATACCTTATTTTGATTTATATTTACATCTGAAAGGAACTTTAAAAATACTTGAGTCTGACTTCATTATAAAAATGAAGAGGAAAAAATAAGCATTTATATAGGCCTTTAATATATGTGCCTATCATAGTGTAAATGCTTTAAAAATGCCATCTCATTTGATCTTCACAACACCCCTAAGAGGTAAGCCATTTGATAAACTGAGGAAAGTGAGGCAAATATTAAGGAATTTGCTCAGGGTCACACACCTAGTATGTCTAGAGTGAGGTTTGAACTCATGCCTTCCTGATCTTCTATCCACTAGTGATAGTCACTGCTCAGTCTCTCTATTGAACTGCCTAGCTGTCAAATCCAGTACAGATATAGTTGTCAACAGCTATACCTAACATTTAGCTGAAAATTTGAACATTTTATTAGATCCAGTGTCTGCCTTGCATTTATACTCCACTTCCCACCTCCAGTTACAAAATAAAAGGCCTGATCTCTTCTCTAAATCAAGCAAATCAACTAGTTATTTTAATTTTTGTGTAAATAGTTTCAATGTGAAGAACAGCATGGTATAATGAAAGGAATGCTGAACTTGTTGGATAATATTCATTCAAATTTTGGCTTTGGAATTTGTCAATGTGTCTCTAGGCAAGTACCCTAGCCTCTTTAAGCCTTGACTTTTTCATTTCTACAACATCATTGTCTGACCTACCACGGTGAGTTGTTACAATGAAAATAAATTGTAAATTATAAAATGATATATAAATGTGAAGTCATGTAGTAAGAATCAGATATAACCGAAGACTCAAATGCTATACTGGCTTCCATGAAAGGTAAACTGACCATTGAGAAGTCCTCCAGCATGTAGGGTAATTTATCTATGGAAATTTATGAGAGAATCAGAAAAGGAATCATTTTGAATGAGGAGATTCATATTGATTAGAATCATTTTGGTGGATGAAACACACATATGAATGAGATCCCACATTTATTGAAGTATATATTCTGGAAAATCATTTTTACTTTATTAAAGTAATATATTTCATAAAATTAATTTTTGAATAGTTTTTATATGTAAAAATACATACTAGACTGCTTATGTATGGTAGGTGCTTAATTTTTGGTAAAGTGATCTAGGTCCTTATAATTATAGTGATACTTCGCTAGAGCTCAATACCAATATATTCCTTATTAACCTCAGTTAGCCTTTTTTAATCAATTTTTTATCCTCTACCCCAAGAGGCAAACAGTTCTTATTTTCTCAGTCCTAGGGAATTATATTTTTTAGGGGACAATCCATTTGTAACTGAATCATTGGCCATTCCTCACAGTCTGAGGTCATCTGTGAAGCACTTAAAGACAGACTTACCATGACCCTCTCTAGTTCATGAAAAAAAAATAACCAAACATCTTAACCATGAGAAGTCCTTCATAGGCCAAAATGACATGTGTTGGCTATATATACCCAACTGCCTCATTCTTGGTGTGTATCCCAGGAATGGAAGCATTAAAGGCTCTCTACAAACCATTGAAATAGCCCCTCCCTCAAAGTCAAAGCATATCTGAAATGGCATAAGAATTGTGAGTATGGAGCTCATTAATGTATGCTGATGTCAGAGTCAAAGAGGGGATCTAAAATGAAGGTGAAGAACGCAGCCAACAATTGTATTTAGGACGTTCTGTGCAGGGCTCCAAATTAAATGGAAACGGCAGGGATTAATGAAAGTGGCCAGAGCTGGAATTGTAAAATGACTTCTGGCAGCAGGCACAATATGCTTCCTTTTCTGCCACAGTGACATTGTTCAGGATTTATGAATTTTGTTTCCTCTAGGGATTTTTACGGGTTTTTTTTAAATGACTACAGAGTTTCATGAGACTTAATGAGCTAAAGTTTCAAGATCATCATAACTTTGGGATGGAAATAGCAGAAGGAAAAGGAAGGGTTAAGAATTGTTATATTATTGATAATAATATATAACCATATTTGTATTATATGGTTTTGTATTATATTTGTATATCTATATGTATATCTCTATATAGCTGTATGTTTTATATATACATCTATCTGAATATCTGGTATAAATCTATATCTGTATTATATATGATTTATACATTCTATCTATATATGTGTTATATGTATCTATATGTATATTTATATACATAAATCTGTATATCTACTAATATATATATAATCCATGTGTATGTTTGTATATATCTCTATATCTAAATTGTATGTATATATACATACTTATCTGGATAGAGTTGTCACATTAGATATATTCATGCTAATGAAAATTCTAAATCAAAATAATGATGATGATTATATGTTTGGGTCTCAGGATTCTCAATGTTCTGATAGATAACTACATTGTGTGGTCTACTATATCTATAAATATAGTTATCAACTTCCATCTGAATACCTGCATGTATATTTATATCTATATTTCTATGTATATATATATATATATATGTGCTTATACATACATGTAGATGCATATGCAGATATACCTGCATCTGTCACACCTTGTGATTTTCCTTTAGAGTAAAAGTTCTTCAAGGCCAGGAACTGTGATTTTGCTTTTCTATTCCTAGCATTCAATGGAGCCTGATGCATAGTATACTAACTGCTTGCTGATTGGTCCTGGTAGCTTAATGCAGCTCATCATTTAGGTTGCAATTTATAATCTTAAAGAGCTGCCTGAAGGTACTGAGAAGTTAAGTGAATGGTTGTCTAGGTCACATATTCAGTATTTATCAAGGGCAGCACTTGAACATAAATCCAGGTCTTTATGATTTTGAGGCCAGCTCTCTATCCATGAAGACACTACCCCCTCTAAATTACTTTACTAGTTAAATAAACTTTTAGCTTTGTTGCTCTTTTATTATCTGTGTTTTTATTGTAAATAGTTTTTCCTTTGGGGGATGTGCTATTATTATCTACATTTTCAGATGAGGAAACTGAGGTAGATTAAGTGACTTGTCCAGGGTCATACAGCTAGTAAGAATCTGAGGACAAATTTGGACTCAAATTTTCCTGACTCCAACACTCTATCCACTAAGAACAAAGAAACTTTTGTCATAGATTTTTGCCCTGATTTTAGTCTCACAACTGGAAAGAGTTATCATACTGAGAATTTTCATGCTAATGAAATCCTAAATCTTTGATAAAATCAGAATGATAATGATGATGATGATGATGATGATGATGATGATGATGATGATGATGATGATGATGATGATGATACCCTTGGATGTCAGGGTCTTCCATGTTCTTGGGTCCAACATTTATAAAGTTGCTCCAGCCATGATTGACTTTACTACCTGGTCATTTTCCCGCTGACCTCCATGCTGCCTGAATGCAAGTATCCTTCATCCCTTCTAATGAAACTGCTATATCCCATTTCTGGAACATAAATAAAGTAATTCTGTCATAGCTACTAGAGAGGTTTTGCTTTATATTTCCTTATGGTTTTATTCTCTCTATTCTTATAACTTTTCAAATCAAAATTTAGCATGGATTCACCCCGTTTCCAGCCACCACTATTCTATATGTATTGTCTCCCCTTATTAAAAGTAAGTTCCTTGATCTTTTCATTGTATTCCTAGCACTTAGCATAGTTTTCAGTCCATTATGAGTCCTTAATAATTTTTTTCATTCATTTTCATTCATTCATTTGAATTTCAGTTAATCTGTCATGTAGATAATCCTTCCATTGGTACAGATTACACTGTATCCATATCTTCTCATTTTGTGTTACTTTTTGCCAATTCCATTTCCTCCCATAAATCCACTTATAAGTTTTATTCAAAATGCTAGAGGCTTTTTGCTAGGACTTTTAACAAAGTATTGTTATCTTGTCCTATAACTAACTCACTTCTTTTCTTCATTATAAATTCCTGGATTATATTTTTGTTTTTGTTTTTGTTTCTGTTTTTTTTTTTTTTTTGGAAGGCAATGGGGTTAAGTAATTTGCCCAAAGTCACACAACTAGGTAATTAGTAAGTGCCTGAGGCTGCATATGAACTCAGATCCTCCTGACTCCAGGGCCGTTGTATTATCCACTGTGCCACCTAGCTGCCCCCTTTTTTACGAATGATATTTTTTCTGTCTTTTTTTTACACATAGATCATCAATTGCCACAAGCTAGTCATGTCCACCTTGGGTTTCCACATTTCCCTTTGAGTAACCTAGTTTTTAGAATAGTGCTTAGTGCTTGATAGTTGGTGCTTAATAAACACCTATTGCCTTAACTCAATTCACAGTACTGATTCTTTTTTTTTAATTTTTTTAGATTTTACTTATTTTGAATTTTACAATTCCCCCCACCCCGATCATGCTTCCCTCCACCCTCCCCCCCATAGAAGGCAGTCTGTTAGTCTTTACATTGTGTCTATGGTATACACTGATCTAAGTTGAATGTGATGAGAGAGAAATCACATCCTTAAGGAAGAAAAATAAAGTATAAGTGATATCAAAATTACAAAATAAGATAACTATTTTTTTAAATAAAGGTAATAGTGCTTGCTCTTTTTTCAAACTCCACAATTCTTTCTCTGGATACAGATGGTATTCTCCATCACATTTAGCCCAAAATTGTGCCTGATTGTTGCACTGATGGAAGAAGCAAGTCCATCAAGGTTGATCATCACCCCCATGTTGCTGTTAAGGTGTGCAATGTTCTTCTGGTTCTGCTCATCTCACTCAGAATAAGTTCATGTATATCTTTCTATGTTTCCCTGAATTCCTATCACTCCTAGTTTCTAATAGAACAATTCTGTTCCATGACATACATATAGCACAGTTTATTAAGCCATTTCCCCAATTGAAGAACATTCAACTAATTTCCAATTGTTTGCCACCACAAACAGGGCCGCTATGAATATTTTTGTACAAGAGATGTTTTTACCCTTTTTCATCATCTCTTCAGGGTATAGACCCAGTAGTGGTATTGCTGGATCAAAGGGTATGCATATTTTTGTTGCCCTTTGGGCATAATTCCAAATTGCTCTCCAAAAGGATTGAATAAATTCACAACTCCACCTACAATATATTAGTGTCCCAGATCTCCCACATCCCTTCCAACATTGATAATTGTCCTTTCTTGTCATATTGGCCAGTCTGAGAGGTGTGGAGTGGTACCTCAGAGATACTTTAATTTGCATTTCTCTAATAAGTAGTGATTTAGAACAATTTTTCATATGACTATGGATCACTTTGATTTCCTCATCTGTAAATTGCTTTTGCATATCCTTTGACCATTTGTTAATTGGGGAGTGGCTTGTTTTTTTTTTTAAGTTGAGTCAGTTCTCTGTATATTTTAGAAATGAGTCCTTTGTCAGAAATATTAGTTGTAAAAATTGTTACCCAATTTACTACATTTCTTTTGATCTTGGTTACAGTAGTTTTTTTATAAAGGCTTTTGTAATTTAATGCAATCAAAATTGTCTAGTTTTTTTTTTTGCAAGTTAAATGGGGTTAAGTGGCTTACCCAAGGACACACAACTAAGTAATTATTAAGTCTGAGGCTGGATTTGAACTCAGGTACTCCTGACTCCAGAGCCAGTGCTCTATCCACTGCACCACCTAGCCGCCCCTGTGCCACCTAGCCACGCCTAGTTTGTTTTTAATGATGTTCTCCATCTCTTCCTTGGTCATAAATTGCTTCCCATTCCTATTGAAAGATTTTATTTATTTTGAGTTTTACAAATTTACCCCCATTCTTGCTTTCCTCCCCCCACCCCTCCATAGAAGGCAGTCTGTTAGTCTTTACATTGTTTCCATGGTATGCATTGATCTAAGTTGAATGTGATGAGAGAGAAATCATATCCTTAATGAAGAAAAATAAAGTATAAGAGATAGCAAAATTACATAATAAGATAATGAATTTTTTTCTAAATTGAAAGTAATAGTCTTTGGTCTTTGTTCAAACTCCTCAATTCTTTCTCTCGATACAGATGCTATTCTCCATTGCAGACAGCCCCAAATTGTCCCTGATTGTTGCACTAATGGAATGAGCAAGTCCATCAAGGATGCTGATCACCCCCCTGTTGTTGTTAGGGTGTACAGTGTTTTTCTGGTTCTGCTCATCTTGCTCAGCATCAGTTCATGAAAATCCTTCCATGCTTCCCTGAATTCCCATCCCTCCTTGTTTCTTTTTTTGGTTAATATGACTTTACACATTACTAAAATATTCTTGTTTAAGAGTAAACATAGTACCCCCTCCCCTACAAAAATAAAGAACCTCATGAGAAATAAAGTAAGAGGAAAAAAATGTGTTTCAGTCTGTGTTCTGATACCATCAGCTCTGTCTTGGGTGGATCACATTCTTTATCATAAGTCCATCACAGAAGTTACTTCCATATTTTTCCACAGTTGCTGTTGCTGATCGTAATTCCCTCCCTCCCTTCCTCCCCACTACCATATATTATATTTTCTTTCTCTTTTCACTCTTTCCCTCTTCTAAAATGTGCTGTAGGGTAGCTGAGTTGTACAGTAGAAAGAGCACTGGCCCTAGGGCCAAGAGGTCCCAAGCCCACATACCACCCCAGAGAGCCACCAGCAACCCGGCCCCGTGGTCCTGGACAGGCCACCCAATGCCAGTACCTTGCAAAAAAGTAAAAAAAAAAAAAGAAAATGTATTATAACTGACTATTCTCTCCTATGATCTATTCTCTCCTCTATCACCCACACCCCCCCCTTCCCCCATCCCCCTTCTCTCCTTTTTACTCTAGATGTCTATACCCTATTGAGTATGTATGCTGTTTCCTCTCTGAGCCATTTCTGATGAGAGTGAAGGTTCCCTCATTCTCCCTTGCCTTCCCCCTTCCATATCATCGCAAAAATAACTTTTATATGAAATATCTTAGCTTATTCTACCTCTCCTTTCTCTTACTCCCAACACATTTCCCTTTTAGCCATTGACTCCATTTTTACAATATATCTTCAAATTCAGTTCTCTCATGTGCTTCATCTATAAAAGTTTCTTATACCTGCTTTATTAAATGAGAAGGTTTATATGAATAGTATCAGTATCATTTTTCTATGCAGGAATACATGTGGTTCAACATCATTAAGTCCCTCATAATTTACCCTTATTCCTCCACTTTCTCTTCACCTGAGTCCTGTATTTGAAGGTCAAACTTTCTGTTCAGCTATGGTCATTTCAACAAGAACATTTGAAATTCCCCTGTTTCTTTGAAAGTCCATCTTTTCCCCTGGAAGAGGATACTCAGTTTTGCTGGGTAGTTGATTCTTGGTTGCATTCCAAGCTCTTTTACCTTCTGGAATATTATATTCCAAGCTCTATGAGCGCTTAATGTAATTGCTAAGTCCTGTGTGATCCTGACTGCAACTCCACAATATTTAAATTGTGTCCTGGATGCTCATGATGTTTTCTCTTTGAATTGGGAGTTCTGGAACTTGGCTATAATATTCCTGGGGGTTGCCCTTTTTTCTGGATCTCTTTCCAGGGGAGATAGGCGGATTCTACCTATTTCTGTTTTGCCCTCTGCTTCTAGGATATCAGGGCAATTTTCCTGTAAGAAGTCTATAAAAATGAGGTCAAGGCTCTTTTCCTGATTGTGATTTTCAGTTATCCCAATAATTTTTAAATTATCTTTCCTGAATCTTTTTTCCATATCAGTTGTTTTTTCAATGAGATGTTTCGGATTTTCTTCTAATTTTTCATTCTTTTGGTGTTGAAGTATTGTATCTTGATTTCTCATAAAGTCATCAGTTTCCTTTAGCTCCATTCTACATCTGAAGGATTTCTTTTCCTCAGAGAGCTTTCTTATCTCCTTTTCCATCTGACCAATTCTAATTTTTAAAGCATTCTTTTCCTCAAAAACTTTTTTAACTGTTTCATCCATTTGACCTACACTGGTTTTTAGCATGTCATTTTTTTCAGCACTTTTTTGGATCTCCTTGACTAAGCTGCTGATTTAGCTTTCACTTTTTTACTGCATCTCTTTCATTTCTTTTCCCAATTTTTCTTCTATCTCCCTTACTTGATTTTTAAAATATTTTTTGAGCTCTGTCATAGCCTCAGCCCAACTCCCATTTTTCTCGGAATCTTTAGATGCAGAAGCTTGTACTTCCTCATGTTCAGATTGAGTATTTGTATCCTCCCTGGGATCATAGACAAAGTATTTGTCAATGGTCAAGTTCCTTTTTTTCCTGCTTACTGATTTCCCCAGCTTGTGCCTGGTTTTGGGGTGATTCTTGAATTTTTGAGATTTATTGGGACACCCCCCACAAGGACCTCACTGTGTGAGACTCTTACTGCTCTCCTGGTCTGTTAATGACCACAAGCACACCCCTGTGCCATGGGGCTGAGGCAGGGAGGTCATTGTTCTATGAGGGGCCCAGATTGTGATCAGGATCTAATATGGTCAGACCCCCAGAGACCTGTTCCAGGGACAGAGGACAGACCTCATAAGTCTCCCTCTTCTCCCTTACCTTCGGTGGACTGAGCACTCCTCCTTGCCAGCTCCATGGGGCCTGCTTCAGTTTCCTGGATCAGAGCTGCCAGCTGCAGTAAGTGCTGCACATGTGCCAAGTGCACTGATTGCCAGGACCATGCTCAGGGTCTGGGCTTCATGCTCATTGTGACAGAGGTCTCCTTGCTGGTCTTCCAAGTTGTTCTTGGTTATCCCTGGGGTGCAGGTCAGGAAACTGCTTCTGCTGCCAGGAGTGATGGCTCCCAAGCACCCTGGGGCTGTTCCCTGGAGGCTGAAGTTTCTTCACTCTAGTGGGGGCAGCCCCTCTAACCTGGAGGAACAGAGTTTTTCCACTATTTTTCAGGTGACCTTGGACTGGAGAATTACCTCAGTGTATCTTTCTGTGGGTTCTGTCTCTCAAACATTTAGTTAGAGTCATAATTTTAAGATTTTTGAAATATTTTGGAGAGAACACCTAGGGGAGGCTCTTCTGCTGCAATCTTGGCTCTGCCCCTAATTGCTTCCCTTTCCATAGATCTGGCAAGTATAGTACTCCTTGATCTTCTAGTTTGCTTATGATATTTTTTTATGTCTAAAATCTGTGTCCATTTTCTTCTTATCTTGGTAAAGGGTGTGAGGTGTTGGTCTAAACCAAGTTTCTGCCATATTAACTTCTAATTTTGCCAACAGTTTTTATCAAAGAGAGAGTTCTTATCCCAATAGCTGGACTCTTTGGGTTTATCAAAAAGCAGATTACTATAATCATTTTCTGCTATTGCACCTAGTCTATTCCACTGATCCACCACTCTGTTTGTTAGCCAATACCAGACAGTTTTGATGACTGATGCTTTATAAGATAACTTTAGATCTGGTAAGGCTAAGCTATCTTCATTTGTACTTTTTTTCATTAAATTCCTGGAAATTCTCAACTTTTTATTTCTCCATATGAATTTCCTTACAATTTTTTCTAACTTATTAAAGTAATTTTTTGGAATTTTGATTGGTAGGGCACTAAACAAGTAGTTTGATTTTGGTAGAATTGTCATTTTTATTATATTAGCTTGGGCTATCCATGAACAGTTGATATTTCCCCATTTATTTAAATCTGATTTTATTTATGTGAGAAGTGTTTTGTAATTGTTTCAAAAACTTTCTGAGTCTGCCTTGGCAAGTAGACTCCCAAGTATTTTATATTGTCTGAAGTTACTTTGAATGGGGTTTCTCTTTCTAGATTTTTTCTGCTACATCTTGTTAGTCATATATAGAAATACTGAGGATTTATGAAGGTTTATTTTATATCCTGCTACTTTACTAAATTTGCTAATTATTTCTAGTAGAGTTTTGGATGGTTTTTTGGGATTCTCTAGGTATATCATCATGTCATCTGAAAAAAGTGAGAGTTTTGTCTCCTACTTTCCAATTCTAATTCCTTCAATTTCTTTTTCTTCTCTTATTGCTGAAGCTAATATTTCTAATACAATATTGAATAGTAGTGGTGATAGTGGTCATCCTTGTTTCACCCCTGATCTTATTAGGAATGCCTCTAGCCTATCCCCATTGCATATAATGCTTGTTAATGGGGATTCAGATAGGTTTCAGATACATACTGCTTATTATTCTAATGAACAGTCCATTTATTCCCATGCTTTCTAGTGTTTGTAGTAGTAATGGGTGCTGTATTTTATCAAAAGCTTTTTCACCTCTATTGATATAATCATTTGGTTTCTGATAGGATTGTTATTAATCTAATAAATTATTCTAACACTTTTCCTAATATTGAACCAACTCTGCATTCCTAGGATAAATCCTACTTGGTCATGATGTATTATCCTAGTCATAACTTGTGTAATCGATTTGCAAAGATTTTATTTAAGATTTTTGCATCTATATTCATCTGGTTTATAATTTATAATTTTTATAATTTATAATTTTCTATATCTGTTTTACCTCTTCCTGGTTTAGGTATCTGTCAAAGGCCAAGTCCTGAGAGTGATTTACATGTATTTTTGGTGACCTTTGCCTGCAGAGATGTGTATGTATTCTTGATCATTAAATGAATTTTAGTTCTCCAGTGAACTCTGACCTGGGACAATCTCTGGCTCCGGAGGAGTCTGTAGGATGCTTTTTTGATAAGGAAGTCTGCAGATTTCTAAGGATGAATGTTGTAAATTTACTCAGCAAATTGTGTAGCTGGGTTTCTTTTAACCTGACTTTCCTGAGATAAATTTTTCTTATAAAAGTCTGAGTATCCAAGAATAAACCAGTAGAGGTGTATCATGAACTTGCGTGTATATCTCTCTATTCAACCTGACTCTCAAGTCAATGTCTAGACACACACCAGAAAGGTATTGGCACCATAATGGTGTCATAGGAAGAGTTAGGCAGAGTTCCATCTTCATCTATTTTTCCAAAGAGTTTATATAGAATTGGAAATGTTTGATAGAATTCACTTGTGAATCCTTCTGGCCCTGGAGATTTTTTCTTAAGGAGTTCAATAATGGCTTATTGGATTTCTTTTTCTGAGATAGGGTTATTTAGCTCTTTAATTTCATTTTCATTTAACCTGGGCAACTTATATTTTATATATATTCCTCCATTTCACTTAGATTATCAAGTTTATTGGTATAGAGTTGGGTGAAATAATTCCAAATTATTACTTTAATTTCCTCCTCATTGGTTTGAGTTCACCTTTTTCAATTAGGATACTAGCAATTTGGTTTTCTTCTTTCTTTTTTTAATAAAATTGACCAGAAGTTTATCAATGTTTTTGGTTTTTTTTATGAAACCAATTCTTGGTTTTATTTATTAGTTCAATAGTTTTCTTGCTTTCAATTTTATTAACTTCTTTAATTTTTAGAATTTCTAATTTGGTATTTAATTGGAAGTTTTTAATTTGGTCTTTCTCTAATTTTTGTTTATTGTTTCTCTAATATTTTGTTCATTGATTTCTTCTTTCTCTAATTTATTCATGTAAGCATTTAAAGATATAATATATCCCCTGACAGCCACCTTGACTGTATCCCTTAGGTTTTCGTATGTTGTTTCATTATTGTCATTATCTAGAATGAAATAATTAATTCTTTCTATAATTTGTTGTTTGATCCACTCATTCTTTAAAATGAGGTTATTTAGTTTCCATTTAGTTTGGGGTCTATATCTCCCTGGCCCAATACTACAGGTGATTTTTGTTACATTATAATCTGAGAAAGATGTATTCACTATTTATGCCTTTCTGCATTTGGTCATTAGGTTTTTATATCCTAGTACATGGTCAATTTTTGTGTAAGTGCCATGTACTTGAGGAAAAAAATATATTCCTTTCTCTCCTCATTTAATTTCCTCCATAAGTCTATCATATCTAAGGTTTTCTAATAATTTATTTACCTCCTTAATTTACTTCTTGTTTATTTTGTGGTTAGATTTATCTAAATCTGAGAGTGGGAAGTTGAGGTCACCCACTAGTAGAGTTTTGCTGTCTGTGTCTTCCTGTAACTTTTTCAACTTCTTGAGGAATTTGGATGCTATACCATTTGGTGCATACATATTCATCATTGAAATTACTTTGTTGTGTATGGTACCTTTTAGGAGGATATAGTTTCCTTCCTTATCTCTTCTAATGCTATCTATTTTTGAAGCTGCTTTGTCTGAGATAAGGATTGCTACCCCCTGCTTTTTTCACTTCAATTGAAACAAAATATATTTTGCTCCAACCTTTTACCTTTACTCTATATGTATCTCTCTGCTTCAAATGAGTTTCTTGTAAGCAACATATTGCAGGATTTTGTTTTTTAATCCACTCTGCTATTCACTTATGTTTTAAGGAAGAGTTTATCCCATTCACATTCAAAGTTATAATTACTAACTCTTTATTGCCCTCCATGCTATCTTCCCTCTGTTTGTATTTTTCCCCTTTTTCTACCTTATCCATATTCCCCAGTATTTTTTTGAATACCACCACCTTCAGTGTTTGCCCTCCTTTATCCAACCCCACCCCTTTCTTTCCCCTTTCCCTTTGCCCCTTCTTCCTTCCCTTCCTTTTGTTAGTTCCCCCTTTCCCCCCTCCCCTTTTCCCTTTTTAATACTTGAAAGGTAAGATAAGTTTCTTAACTTAACTGAGAGTATGTGTGCTAACTTCAAGCCATATCTAATGAGAGTAAGATTCAGAGAGTTCACAATATCTGTCTTCTCTCTGACATCTTGGCTGGAAATCCCATAGTATTGATTCATTAAAGATTGTGCTTTTCTATGATTTGTAGACATAGAGTGCCTCTGGAAGAATATCTGTGCTATAAACATAGGTCTTTAGGTTGGGGAGTAGCAAAGATTGTTAAAAACAATCCATTCAGTTTGAGGCTACTTCGGTCTACCTCTGGAATATTTCCAAAACAATGGTACTTTCAAACGATTATTCATTCAACTGCACGTTATATTCTGGGTGATAGTTATTCTTCATCTGTTTGAGTGAGGGAAGGAAATGTTGAGTATTATGTTTCCTCTGGCTCTACATTTTGATGTACCCCAGAAAATATCATTGTTTGCAGGTTGAGATGACTAAGCTGGTCCCCTGATAGTTTAGATTTAATATTAATACAATAAGATCCTAAGCCATCATAGCAGTTAGCAAGATGAGATTTAATTAGTCATAGGCAGAATATCCAACAAGGATATAAAATGAGGACCCTACATATTGACTTAGTACAGTACAGTTCTTTTCCCCCTGAGCTGTATCTAATGGTCCACAGATCAAGAATTGGGGATTTATGGAGCTCCTCCTTGCTTTCTATACTTTCAAGATTTTTCTCTCTTAAGTCAAATCTTTTTTTTTTAGATTTTTCAAGGCAATGGGGTTAAGTGGCTTGCCCAAGGCCACACAGCTAGGTAATTATTAAGTGTCTGAGACCGGATTTGAACCCAGGTACTCCTGACTCCAGGGCCGGTGCTTTATCCACTGTGCCACCTAGTCACCCCTTTAAGTCAAATTTTTAAGATTGACTCAATATCTTTTAGGAGAACCAACTAGCCCAAAACACTTAATGAGGGATTCCAGTAGAAAGTCTTCCTACCATTTGATTAGTCATGGTTATTTTAAGATATAACACTGACTCCAGTGAAATACAGTGAAACTTGAAGTTATATAATGCCTAGGGTGAGTATTTATCAAATCATTTGGATAGAACTGGGTAACAAGGTAATTCTAACACCTCCAATGCCCACCCTCCTACTCTACCCTATGGCCATACTGTCAGAACAGGGCCTTGGTAGTCCCAGCTAAATCTAGAACTTGAGCCCTAGAGCAAAGTATACTCAGGCATGAATGCTGATATTGTCTCCCCAGAGGCTCAATATTACTTGTGTGTTCTGTTTGCTACATCTTTATATGCTAGTGTAATTTTACCAACTACTTTCAACATTGTACATTTTGTTTGTTTAGTGTGATAACACCCTTCTTTTCTCACACCTACTAGCACTTAACTAATCAAGGGATGGATGAAAAGTTACCTCCTGTTTTTTTCTCTTGGTGAGAAATTGCAGATCTGTGAAATTCAGAGTTGGTTTGGAATAGGAATTTCTGCTAAAGCAATTTTGATATATTTCAATGGTAGGGCTATAATATATGAGAGACTTCATCATGCTGGGAATGTACTACCCTACTACCTCTGCAATATGAACACCTAATAATATGCAAAGATGGTGACAGTGAATATTCTAGGCATATTGAATAACATAAGCCAAGGTTTGGAGATATCAAGATAGTAAATAGTGGATAAAACACCGGCCCTGGAGTCAGGAGTACCTGGGTTCAAATCCGGTCTCAGACACTTAATAATTACCTAGCTGTGTGGCCTTGGCCAAGACACTTAACCCCGTTTGCCTTGAAAAAACACCTTAAAAAATATAGTATAGAAAATATTTAGGAGACAATAAGTAGTCCAGGATCTAGAGCATATAATATATGGAGAAAAAATAATATAAATGAAGTCTGGAAAGATAAGTTAGAACAAGATTATACCAGACAATTGTTTCATGATTCCAGAGGACTGATGATACAGCATCCTGTCCATCTCCTGATGGACTCAGATTGTAGAATTAGGTATATATTTTTGGATACATACAAAGAGGGAATTTGTTTTATTTGGCTATGCCAATTTGCTATATAGAATTTGTTTTTTTTCCTATTACTCCTGTTCCCCCCCCACCATGGGGTTAGACTAGGTGATGGAAGATACAATTAATTTCTTTTTCATTTATATAGATAGATAGATAGTCAATTTAAAAAAAATGCTCACTAGGTAAAAAATCATTAAAGATTTCAGAGCAGGAGTAATTTGATCAAAGAAATTGTTTTATTTGAAAATTAAGCCAACAATGATAAGAAGGAAGAAATAGAGTTGGAAGAAGGTGAAGGCAGGAAGACCTGTTAAGCGGTTATTGGAAGGTTCCAAGAATGTTCTTGTATTGAGCATGGGAGTAGGCATAGAAAAGGCAAAAGAATTATTTATGGTCATAGAAATAGAGAACATTGTAGCTAATTATCCAGCAGTGGTAAGGGAGGCACAAGAAGAAATCCTGTTAGGTAAATATTTTGACTAAAATAATACAGTCAGAAAGATTAGGAATTTTCTGGAGAAAATAATAGTCTTAGTCCTTGGTTCATTGAATTTGAGGACATTTCAATTCATATGGAGATGTCTCTTAGGTAATTTTATATGTAGATCGGGAGCTCAGAAAAGTAGTGAGGACTAGAGGTTCAATCTTGTGAATCGTTTGTCCACCAGTGATAATTGAAGGTGAAGGAAGGTAATGAATTTCCAAAGAAGAGATTCTAGAAGGAAAAGAGAAAGTGATCAAGGGCAGGATATTGAGTACAACCTGCCTTAAGGAGTTAGAATGAAAGTAAAAATTCAGTTAAAGACTTATAAAATGATTAGTGAAAGGTGTTGGAGAAAAACTAGGAATATGAAGAGAGTTGTGGGGGAAAGGGTAAACAATACCATAGAATACAGCAGAGAAGGCAAGTTAGAAAGGAATGGGGACTTGGGAGGAAATCTAAGAATTATTTTGGTTAACACATTCTTCCTGATTATTCAGTGACTCAAAGGGGTCCATGGGCAAGAATCAAATATGTTGAGCAGAAGGTAGATGATAAGGAAGTTGAAAACGTTTTCAAGATTAGGAAGGAAATGGGGCAGCTGGGTGGCACAGTGGATATAGAGCATGAGCCCTGGAGTCAGGAGGACTTGAGCTCAAATCTAACCTCAGAGATCTAATTCTTACATAGCTGTATGACCTTGGGCAAGTCATTGTCTTTCAAAAATATAATAGGAAGGAAAAATGAAGAATCCAAGGACATTTATTAATAGTTTTATCTTTGCTTTGTGTTCCCAAAAAACATACATTGTAGGCAAAGTGAGAGATAGGGATTGGATCAGATATTTTATTGATATAAGCAATTCTCAAATGAGGAAACTCTTGTTACCAATTCAGATCAACACCTTCTCTACAATTTGTAGTCTTAGAAAATTGTCTAGGGCATTAAAAAGTTAAATGACTTGTCCAAGGTCTCTCATTCACTGTGTGTTATGGTAGGACTTGAATCCAGATCTTCCTGGCTTCAAGACTGGTCCTTTGTCCAACATGACATGCTATCTAGGGAGAGGGAATGAAATTAATTATCTGCAATCCATAACTCTTTTTTCCTGATTTTTGACACTGTATGAAAATAAAATGTATATTCCCTCTAACATGGTAGAAGAAATCTTTCTCAATGTGTGATTAAAAAAGCCCATTGAAATGATTTCTCTTATACAGCCATTAAATGAACACAGGGAGAATTTTCCATTATCTTAGTTTAGGCATTCTTTTAATCAGTTGCAATACAAGTGTTATTTCCTACATTCCTTTTAACTTTTAATATGCTTTCCTTTCTATGGCAAATGGGTAATGTTGTAAAAGCTGAGATTGTATATAAATATATATATATATATATATATATATGAAAGAGAAACAATATTTAACATAAAAATCACCTGAGAAAATGGAAAGTACCATGACACATTTATATGTTTAATAATTCTTTTGTGTAAGGGTGTACTTGACAAAAAAAAAATAAGCTAGAGGGATGAGAAGACAGGCTGGTTTTTGGGTTACCATTTTTCTAATGCTGTCTAATTTATCACCTATGTTTGCCTCAATTCTTGATACTTTATTTTTCAGGCAATGGCTTTTGCACTGACTGTTTTAACAAAAGAATATATGGACTAAAGTTTAGTCCATTTTGGGGGCAAAATTATAATTCCAACTAAACTCAAAACTGTTGAATTGTATAAGATAAAAAGGAGAAAATAGCTCTCCACTCTGAAATTTGAAAGGCTATGGAATGGAATTGATGGATGTCAGCTCTGGGTAGGTAGTAAGAAGAGAAATTGATTTATGAGAGCAAAGAAATGTCATGCTCCAGGGATCCCTGATAGACTAGGAGGACTGCACTAGGATAAGAAACAGTAAGGCACTCTGGATAAGGAACTAGCCTCTGAGTCAGGAAATCTGTGTTCAGGTCCTATCTCTGACATACATCATTCACTATGTCATACTGAGCAAGATATTTAACCTTTTAGGGTTTTCTTTTTTTCCTACTAAAATTTTCAATGAAATCTGGACCATAAAGAACAACAAACCAAAAAAAGTTGTAATGGGTCAGAAGAGGACAGATAAAGAATAAAGATTTCTTCTAGCCTACTTTAGTTCTAATAACTAGTTGAGAACAATTAATCAAAAATTTTGGATCAAGAATTCTTTATTTTTTAGGTTTTTGTAAGGCAAATGGGGTTAAGTGGTTTGCCCAAGGCCACACAGGTAATTATTTAGTGTCTGAAGCCAGATTTGAATTCAGGTACTCCTGACTCCAACTCTTCATACCTAGCCACCCCTGGATCAAGAATTCTTAATCTTTCCTGTGTTATGAACTCCTTTTGAGAATTTTTTGAGGTACATGAACCCCTCCTGGAAATATTTTTAAATATATAAAATATAATACATAGGATTAGAAAGAAAATCAATTATATTGAAATTTAATGGAAGTCAAAAGCAGTCCCCTAGCATTTTCTACATGGGTAACACCAATTTAGTTGATCTAGGCATGAACCAAACATTCATTTTAGTGTTATCAAAATATCAAAAAGAAACAAAAACATTTAAGGATTCAAGGTTAAGAAACGTTCTTAGACTAAGTATGAAGAGTTGTAGAAAGTCTTGGATTGAAATGAAATAACGATAGAAAAGAAGTCTATTTCGAAATGTGCAGAAACTTGGGCATTACTCCAGGGATCATCCATAAATCATCAAGTGAATTGAGAAGACAAGGGTTTCAGTAATTACATGAGGTGGCTTTTCAGTGCATTCCTGAGAAGGAATTGTCTGGGAGTGGAGGATGGGATGGGGGACAGAGGATGAGGAGTGGCCTGGACTTTTGCCTTGCCTAGGTCTCTTTCACCCCATCCCTCTTCATCAGAGGAGGACCTTCTAGCTTGAAAGGGTTCAAAAGATTTTGGAATTGCTTTTTTCCCATTGGGAAAACTACCAGTAATATCTGCATTGGAAGCAAGGACACAGATTTACCCTTAAAGAAATTTTCTTGTACTTGAAGGCAGAGAATGCCAAAGATGATCAGGGGTGCAAATTTTTTTTTAAAAAACTTCTCTATCTTAATAAACACTCTGTTTTATAAGCTACTTAATTAAACCCGACTGCCTAAATTGAATTTCTCTTTTTTTGGTGTTTTTTTTTGGCAAGACAATGGGGTTAAGTGACTTGCCCAAGGTCACACAGCTAGGTAATTATTAAGTGTCTGAGGTCTAATTTGAACCCAGGTTCCTGACTTCAGGGCCAGAGCTCTATCCATTGTGCCACCTAGCTGCCCCTGCCTAAATTCAGTCTCAGCTGAGAGTCTTGATAGTCATGATGCTCATGATATTAGAGCAATGGTTCTCAGTGTGTAATCTAAAGAACCAAGGGAGGAGGAACTGAAACCCTTTAAGGAGGTCTGTGACGTAAAAACTGTTCTATAAAATGATAAAATGTTTTAGTTTCTGATATGATAAATTTTGGGCTGTTGTTGTTCAGTTATTCAGTTGTGTCTAATTCTTTGGGACCCTGTAGACCATATCCTGCCAATACTATTCATGGGATTTTCTTGGCAAGGATACTGGATAGCTTACCATTTCTATTTCAAGAGGTAAACAAAGATGACTTTACTTGCTCAGGATCACATTGCCAGTAAATAATTGGGGCCATATTTAAACTCAGGTTTTCCTTATTCCAGACTATTCCTTATTCCACTCTATCTACTGAGCCATTTAACTTCCTTTAACATGTTAAATATTGTTACTTAAAACCCATAACAAGAACTCCATAAGCTTTGGCCCACAAAAAGACGACTTCAGATCAAAAATTTTGAGAATTACTGCCTAATGAGTCACTGCAGGTAGTCAAAGAATAATCCTATTCTCTGGAGTGAGAGATGTAACAAACCAACCTCTGGGGACCCAACTGATCAGTGAGAATCAGTTAGCATGAGGAATAAAGATTCTTAGAGCTTATATAGGCTACAAAAGGAACATGTTAACAGTCAAAATGGGGGGGAAATTAAAATAGAAGATTCCTTCATGAAAGTGACAGTTATTTAGGAAGCTTGGCAGAGTGACAGAAGTACTAGATACAAAAGCTGAAAAATAAATACTATAATCCAAATAGAGAGGTGTGAGAGATGTGGCAAGAACACATTCTACTGTAAGTTGTTATTATAGCAAAGGAATTAGGCAATATGATGTTGAACAAGATAGAGGAAAAATATAATAAAGAAGGATAAAAATAAGATGATACCATAGGTAGGAGAAGGTAGAAGATTGCATTACAGAGACAGATGATATCTGAGCAAGATAGCTTAAGTAGGACATTATGATTGGCAGAAATGAATTTAAGTAGGGATGGTCTCTGGAGTAACACTTTACTCAGTCATTTAACATAACTTATTTTAACTCTTACCATGCAGAGGGAAGGATCCTAGTTGGACTCTCAAAATACCTTAAGAGATATCAATTTTCCTTCTGTCTCCCTCAACATGGTTTTGATCAAGATTGTCCTATGGGATCTTTTTTTTTTTAATCACTCAAAGCTTATAACAAAGAACAAATTGGATTACATAGCTTTAAAATTCACTAGGGATATTTTCCCAGACCAGTTTTCATTCCTAGATTAATGCAACTTTTGTAGTTCTATTATGAGGATAACCTAGGCCATTTAGGGTACCATTGTTATATTTACAAAGAAAAAGTGAAAAGCCTCTATCAAAGAGTTTATGGTCTAGTGAGGAAACCTTCACGTATGTATGTGTGTTTATAGGGACAGATGAATAGACAGATCATGGATGGTAGAGAGACAGACATATAGATAGATAGATAGATAGATAGATAGAGAGAGAGAGAGATAGAGAGATAGATAAAGATATATACCCTCATGATGACCAACCTTAATGGACCTACTCAATTTCATTAATTTTACTTTTTCTAATTTCAGGAAGAAATTTACATCAATTATAGACAGGGAAGAAGTTCTGAGCAAATACCTTTGAAAATTGATCTATTTCTTTGGTACAGTAGAAAGAGGTTGAAACTTAGAAGAGGCCCTAGGTTCCAAATCTGCCTCCTATATGACCTTGGAAAAAATAACATCATTGCCTAAGCTGATGTCTCATCCATAAAATGAGAAGGTTTGATTAGATTACTTTTATGGTTCCTTCAATATTTGTAGATTTCTAAAACCTGGATCCTGCCATGTGGCTATCTATCTATCTATCTATCTATCTATCTATCTATCTATCTATCTATCTATCTATCTATCTCTTTATCTGCCTCTTTACCGCTCTCTCTCTCTCTCTCGCTCTCTCTCTCTCTCTCTCTCTCTCTCTCTCTCTCTCTCTTTATCTAACTACCAACTATCTATCCATCCATTTATCTAAAAGAGGTTAAGTAATAAACTCATGAATACTCAGATAGTTGATTGCAGAACAAGGACTAGAATATATCTCTACTCTCAGTCTAGTTTTCTTTCCATTCCACTTTCCATTGCATTTTGCCAAGACATCTCTTTTCCTCTCATTCACTTATTTACAATAAAAATTTATTGCATTATCTAGCAATACCAAGTGCTATCTTAACTCAGAGGATACAAAGTAAAAATTGGCATGATGTTTGCCCTTGGGAACTTTACATTCTACTGGAAGAAATATCATGATCACATAGAAGTAAGTATAGAATGCATACAAAGCAAATAAAAGCTAACATTAATAGAGATATAGAGAGAGGCACTGGGAGAAGAAACAGTGACATAGGAGGTAGCATTAGAAATGGAAGCAAACTAGGAATTCAAAGAGATGGAAGAAAGGAGAGAATTCAAGTCAACAATTGAGTGTCTACTGTCCTGTGCTAGGTTATGTATTTGGTTTTGAATATGAAGAGTTGGATCATTTTTAAAGACTGGGCCTCTTCCCCTCCTTCATTAACATCCTAATAAAAAGATAATAGGGGTGGCTAGGTGGTACAGTGAATAGAGCACCAGTC
Source organism: Macrotis lagotis (assembly GCF_037893015.1). Lineage (NCBI taxonomy): Eukaryota > Metazoa > Chordata > Mammalia > Peramelemorphia > Peramelidae > Macrotis > Macrotis lagotis. The sequence goes on from NC_133661.1 coordinate 148,558,408, forward strand.
CTGGATTCAGGAGTACCTTAGTTCAAATCTGACCTCAGACACTTAATAATTACCTAGCTGTATGGCCTTGGGCCAAGCCACTTGACCCCATTTGCCTTGCATAAACCTTAAAAAAAAAAGAAAGAAAATAAACTTGCTTAATAAACCTTAAAGTACTAAATTTGTTAACTTAGATAATTTTTATGACCCCTGATCTGTTTTTATTTTAATTTAATGCCCCACTTTCTATACTTTCAAAGTCTAAGCTATGAAGAATGATCTAATAGGCTCTTTTCTTAACATCTTTAAATTTTTAAAAAATAGGGGAGTTGATAAGCACATGACACCATGAATGTTTGTGTGATAGTGATTACTTACTCCTTCACCCATCTGAACTCTAGGTCTATCATATTTTCACCCTCCTCTAGTATTCTTCAGTACCCTTAAGGTGTTGGGGCAACATTCCCCTCTGTCATTGCTTCAAATCCAGATGGACTGTATCTTCCAGTATTAGGAATCTAAGCACTCCAGTTCCATTTAACCACTTATCATACAGTTAAATTGTATAGAAGAATATCTATTTCAAAAAAAATAACCATTTTTCCTGATATTTCAGAGGCATAACCCCCCTCCCCCGACACACACCTCAGCTTTTAATGAGGTAAGAGGGGATTATATTCAAAATTTAGTTCAGTTCCTGTATGGCATTAATTCCATCAAGTTCCAATCCAAAGTATTCCTTTCTCTTGCTTTCCTGCATACTGGCTTCTAGATATGAACTCCAGGACTGGAGTGAGTTTTTAGGGTAGAAAGGTATCTGGGGCATTTTAAGAGGTTTTAGGAGAACAGTGAATAGTACAGCAGGGAGAAGAATGTTCACTCCCATTGTTGTCTCCTATAGTTGTTTCCATGCTATCACTCCATTAGATGTGGGTTCCTTGAGGATAGAGAGACTGTTTTTATTTTTCCCCAGCACTCTAAAAAGTTGTTGACTTGAAGCATATATTAATAACTTACTTTATTAAAGACAACTTGTTAAGCATTGGTGATACAAAGAAAAAGTGAAAACCTCTATCAGAGTTTTGTGGTCTAGGAAGGAAAACTTCATGTATGTATGTGTGTTTATAGGGACAGATGAATAGATAATTGATAGATGATAGATAGCTAGATAAAGATATATACCCTTATGATGATCAACCTTAATGGACTTACTCATTTCATCAATGTAATAATTTTAGAGTATCTGAGATGGAGAATATCATCTGTATCCAAAGAGAATTGTGGAGTTTTAGTAAAGACCAAAGATTATTACCTTTAATTTAAAAAATAGCTTATTATGTAATTTTGCTATCTCTTATATTTAATTTTTTCCTTAGGGATTTGATTTTTCTCTCAACATATTATGTGTGTATGTGGGATGTTTGAGGAAAGTGAGATGGGGGGAATTGTAAAATTTAAAATACAATAAAAAGACTTTAAATAATAAAAAGATATATACCTCCCAAATATCTTATTATTATCTTGGATATGCATATACAAGATGCTAATTAAGTTAGATAAAAGATAACCTTAGAAAAAAAAGGTGCTTACAGCTGAGGAAACCAGGAAATGCCTTCATATAAAAGTTATTTTGTGAGATGAATGATGAAGGAAAGTATGCTTTCTAAAAGTCAAAAGTTTAGAGCAATAGGATTCCAGATGAGTGAATAGCCAAAATGAAGAAAAGCATGGAGAAGGGAAATAAATTATCATATATAAATCAAATTAAGTTAGTAGAGCCATACTGTAGAGAATACTGTGTAAGAAGACTGGAAGATGACAAATTGTGAAGACTTGGGTTCAAATTTTGCCCATCACATATAACAGCCATAAGACCATGAGCTAGTTACTTTACTTGTCCTAGACAGTTCTCTAAGATTAAGGACTATTTTTAATTCATTTTATTCAGAACTTAAGAAATAAAAAAAGCATTTCCCATAACACATTTGAATAGGAAAAAGATGGCTGTTCATAAAACTTCAAATCTATTATATACACAACCTATTTATTTTAATTATATAATGAATTCATCATATAACTTTCTTTCCCCCCTTTTATTCTTCCCTTACCTACCAGTCCTTAGCCCTAAAGGTGTCTATCCAAAAGTATGTGTGTACATATATATGTAAAATCATTCTAAACTTCCTTCTCTATCAGTTCTTTCTCAAGGCAGATAGCATCTTATGCAAGAATGGTTTAACATAAGGAAAATTAATATAATTAATTATATCAATAATTAAAATAATAAAATCATATAATTATATGACTGTGAATTACTGAAAGTGGCAGACCTAAAGGTAGGGAATTACTTCTCTCAGTAAAATATCAAATCTAGAATGAAACAAAACAAATCACTGATTTTCTAAGAGAAAGGGAAACAATTGGTTGATGACAAAAATGAATACCTGATTCCCAGAAACTTTCCCTTAAATAACCGACTCCAAATTCATATAATTCATTTCAAGATTCTGGTGGGCATGTGAACAATAAGACTTCAGGATTGGCCTTGCTCTCTGTAAAAATACGTGAAACAGAGAAGCATATGAGAGAGGTGGGTAGGTGTTTGGAAACTACTGAGGGAAGCATGACGACTATGAAGAGATACAGCTTGGAAAATGACTCACATACTGATATTAATTAAAAGAAATATAACACTTGAACAAAGAATAGAATCACTCAAAAATACTGCAAAAGTGATGAAAATAAATACCAACATAGATTCCAAATAGAGCTCTTTAGACAGCCACCACCCTGCTAACTATTTCTTATTAAACTGTCAACCAACAAACTCATGCTTGGAAGGGAAAATCTGGTATAGAGGCTAAATCATGAATTGCAATGTAATGAATGTAGGCTCCCTGGACTAATGAATATTTTATGACCCTATATAGTAAAAAGATTTGATCTTGTGACCATTCCACTCAAAATTCTCCAATGGTCCCTTATTGTTTGCCATGAGTCTTCTTACACTCAAGGTCCTTTGCAAACTAATATATTTCCTACTTTTCCAAGCTTATATCATAATTATCTTGTATCTATTCTGTTCTCCAATCTGAAAAACGTGTACACTCCCAAACATATGCTATACCTGTTGTTTCTGTAATTCTCTTCAGGCTGTGCACTTTATGATTAGAATGGCCTTCTTCCTTCTTCCTTCTAATTTAATATGCTATCACTTTCTTGAAGTCTTCTATTATGTCTTGTTTATTTGTAAAGACCTTCAATCCCAGGAGCAGCTAGTGGATAGAGCACCAGCCCTGGAGTCAGCAGGACCTGAGTTCAAATTTGGCCTCAGATACTTAATAATTACCTAGCTGTGTGATCCTGGGCAAGTAACTTAACCCTACTGCCTTGCAAAGGCTAAAATCAAACAAATAAACAAACCTTCAATCCCATATTTTACAAAGAACTTTTTTTGATTACTACCTAAAGAAGATTCCAAGTACTATTTTATTAGGTATAAGATATTTATCAGTCTGCCTAATTTTTCCTTCTGAGGCTAGTGATTTTAAAATAGGCATCTCTTATTTGTTTTGCTAACTTATGCTTGATAGATGATCATATTTAATATTCTTAAATTTATGGGCATTGAACTCCATAGAGTAATCTCTAACAGTTGTCTTGATTTCTTTTGTCTCATTTCTAATTTTGATGATTAGAATTATTCTGTATTTGATAAAAGTATATTTTCTAATTGTTTATACAGTTTAGTCTTTAAAAATAAACCTTAGATTTTATCTTCTCAGTCATTTTCCTCATTTCAATTTTCTTGATATCAGCATGGATTTTAGGTATTTACTTATTCTATAATAAGGTATATTATGATTATTAGCTTGAGCATTATGCTCTATCACTTAGAATTTTCATTCCTTGAGTGTTGGCACTGTCTCATCTAAAATGAATATCTTACACAGAACACAGAACAATGTTCCACACAAACTAATGCTTAATAAATATTGGTTGTATTTTAATACTATAAAAGTGCTAGAATTGCTCATGAAGCAGAACCAGTATTATAATATCTGAAGAAAAAACCAACACTAATATTATATTGACACATTTTGTCTTTAAAGGGCAGTCATTTCACAATTGTCACAAAAAATTAATGTTTGAAGGTGTTTTTTTGGCAAGACAATGGGGCTAAGTGGCTTGCCCAAGGTCACAGAGCTACGTAATTATTAACTATCTGAGGCCGGATTTGAACTCAGGTAGTCCTGACTCCAGGGCCGGTGCTCTATCCACTGTGCAACCTAGCTGTCCCCCCCCCCCCAAAAAAACTAATTTTATGTTAAGAAAAAAAATTAAAACATCCAGTAGAGTAACTTTATCTGATAATGTATATGATATTCTTTCCTTAAAGTACCTCACTGTTTTACATTAAGGAAGGAGATGTGTTTTGTTATCTCATCTCCATAAACTTGAATAGTCTTTCCATCATGCAGATTTCATCTTCTTTTTCAAAATTGTTTTTCAGTTACATTATATCAAATGTTATCTATGTAGTTCTTGGGATCTATTTATTTTGTTATACTTTGTTTCATACATATATTCTAAGAATTCTCTGAATTCCTCAAGCTCATTGTAATTTACTGTACAATAATATTCTATTACATCCATATGACATGATTTTCCAGCTAATCATTGATCAATGGGCACCCACTTTGTTAAACTGATTTACTGCCACAAAGTAGCATTATAAATATTTTGGTATACATTGGACTTTTTTTCCTGTTTTTAATTTCCTTAGGATATAGCTAGTGTGGGTTTGTTAAATATGGAACTATTTACTTACTTCTCTTGCTTTTTTCAAATAAAATTAATTGTCAATTTAAAAGCATCAGACTATTCATAGTTCTGTTGGATCAATTTGCCTGTCCATAGTCCCTATAATGCTGACTCCATATTTTGTTCCCCCTTGCCAGTTTACATAAAGTTAAGGGAAATTTCATTATTGGTTTAATGTGCATTTTTCTCTGTAGAAATGATTTTGAGCATTTTTTTCATGTGCTTATTTGTAGTTTGAAAGTACTCTTTAGTAACCCATCTATATCCCTGGAACATGATTCTTGATGATATACAATTATGCCAATTCTCTATATTTTGGATAGCAGAATGTTATCATTATTTGATAAAAAAATATTTTCCCCACTCAGTCATTTCTCTTCTAATTTTGTCTAATTTTATTGTTTTATTCATGCAAGAACTTTTAAAAAGTGATTTGTAATCAAAATCTTCTATCTAACATTTTATGTTTTCTTCTCTACTTTATTAGCTTAAAAACTTTTCCAAGTTACAGGTGTGAAAACTATTTCCTTTCATTCTGTGTTTTTTTTATATTCAAGTCACATATATTTTTGACTATACTGTGGCATACTATAAACAATGTTCATCTACAATGCTAGGTCTATATCCCAAAGATATAAAAAATAGAAAATGACCTATTTGTAAGAAATATTTCTAGTAGCTATTTTTCTGATAGTTATGATATGGAGCTCAAACAGATGACTATCAATTTGGGAATGACTAAACAAGTGGTAAGTAATTGTGATGGTATATTATTGTGCTATAAGAAATTACAAACAAATCCAGGAAGATTTCAGAAAAACCCAGAAAGCTTTGTGTTAACTGATATGAGATGAAATGAACAGAACCAAGAAAACAATTGTTAACAGTAAAAGCAATTTTATATTAATGATTAATGAATGACTTGGTTAATCTTGGCATAGCAATCTTGGCAAGACAGTTCCAAAGGACTATGATGAAGCAAACTATCTGCCTCCAGAGGAAGAACTAATTTTGTTTAAATATAGACTGAAGCCTGTTATTTTTCATTTTCTTTCATTCCTTTATTTGTGCTATACTTAATGACCAATATGAAAATGCTTACCTGATGACATATGTGTAGCCTGGACCTGAATGATTACTATCTCATGGAGGGGGGAGAATAATAATGGAGTGAGGGAGAAATAAAATTTGGAACTCAAAACTTTCTTTAAAAATTATTTTAACATGAAATTGTGGGAAAATAAAATACATTTTAAAAAGTTGTTCTAACTCTAATTTATGTTCATTGATTCCCCATTTTCCCAATAATTCTTTGAAAAAAAAATCCCTAGAAATTTATTTTTTTGTATTTGTAAAAATGGAACTAAAGTTTTAAAGTTACTTGGGTTTGTTTCATAACTATCTGTTCTACTGACCTACTTGTCTACCTTTTATTAGTATTAAATAGTTTAGATGAGTATTGATTTATAATAAGAGTGAATTCTAATAATGCTAGACATATTCACTTCATTTATATTTTACCATATTAATTCCCTTGAGATGTTACTATTTTGTTCCTTCTAAGGAATTTTGTTTTTTTTTATTTAGCTCTAAATAAAATCCCACAGTACTTTGCTAGAAATAATGCTAAATCTGTAAATTAATTTAGGTACTAATTTCAATTCTACTATATTGGCATGGTCCAACCATGGGCAATTAATAGCTCACCATTTATATAAATTTATATAAATAAGTGTAAGTTTTACATTTTATAGTTACTTTGAATGGAATTCCTCTTAGTATTTCTTCCCATAATTTGTTAGTATTATAGAGACATGATGAGGTTTTTCTGGATTTATTTCATATCTTTCAATTTCATTATAGCTAATGGATTCTTCATTCATTTTCTGATATTTTCTGTTTATAAAATCATAGCTTTTTAAAATAGAGATAGGCTTATATCATTTTTTTTTTAGGTTTTTGCAAGGCAAATGGGGTTAAGTGGCTTGCCCAAGGCCACACAGCTAGGTAATTATTAAGTGTCTGAGACCAGATTTGAATCCAGGTGCTCCTGACTCCAAGGCCAGTGCTTTATCCACTACGCCACCTAGCTGCCCCTGCTTATATCATTTTTACAAATATTTATGCCCTTGATTTTTTGTTCTCTCATTACTATAGCATTCTTAGAACTACTAACAAATAATGAGAAAAGTGAGCCTTGATAAATCTCTGCATTTTACCCCTGCTTCTCCAAAGCAAATAATGCTTCCCCTTAGATTTAAATACTTTTACCTACAATAAACTTCTCACATGCCTGTTCCTTTTAGTGATTTTAAAAGGAAATGATTTCTAAACATCTGACTTCTTTGTTTAATCTATTGAAGCAATCATACAATTCCTATCTTTGCTGAGGAGTTGGGAAGACTCTTCTTCCTGAGTTCAAATCTGATCTCAGGTACTTACTAGCTGTGTGATGCTAAGTAAGTCACCTACCCGTATTTGCCTCATTTTCCTTATCTGTAACATGAGCTAGAAGAGGATATGGCAAGTCTTTTGTACCTTTGTCTAGAAAACCCCAAATGGGGTCAGAAAATTTCTGAAAAGGACTAAATAACTCCAAATTTTCAGTTAACATTTGTTTATATCACCCTTATTTCTGACTCTCTACTCCTCTCTCCAGTGAGCTACGCCTTGTAACAAAGTATTAACAATAGAAAAATTAGAGGTCAGTAAAAGTAATCAACACTTCTACTGAATCTGACAGTATATGAAGTGTTCCCATACCCACAATTCTCTACTTCTTCACAAAAGGAAGGGAGTATAGCTTTTCATTCTTTCTTTAGAGATGAATCAGTCAATATGTTTATAGACTAGTTCTTTTTGTATTGTTATTTTAGTTTGTTTCATTGTAGTCAATATGTTTTCTGAGTAGTAATTGTATACTCGTTTTTTTTTCAGTTTTGTCTTCTGGTTCTGCTTACTTCAGTTCAAATCACTTCATGTAAATCTTCCCATGCTTCTCTGAATGACTCCCAGTCATTGTTTCTTATATAACAGTAATATTTTATATCATTCATGTTTGGTTATTTTATTAACCATCCCCCAGGCAGAAGGAATCTTCTTTGTGTCTAATTGTGTACTAGTACAAAAAGTGCTGCAATAAACATTTTGGTGCATGTGGACCTTGCTTTCTATATCTAAAGGCTGCCATTCTTAAAAGGTGACTCTCATTGTCAAAGACTTCTGGAGACCCTAGAATGGACTCTGGAAGTTTACCTGTTTTGTGACTCAGCTTCTCCTGCCACTGTGGTAAAGGGGAAGGGGGAAGGGGAGGGGAAAGACTCCTGAGCAGCTGAATTTTTCTGTTCATTGCATTCCAGTTAATCAAGGCTTTTTTTTTTTGACGAAAACAAGTTGCCCTGACCAAATACCTGTTCATTGAATACCTGAACAATCTCCTACTGTTTTCACTGCTAAATATTCTCATACTAGGACAGGTTTAGAAATTCTGTTGCCTTTGCTGAGCTGTATAGAGATATCATTGAAAACACACAGGATGGAACGGATTATTTTAAATTCTCATTGGTCAGATAGTTTTATTTCCACCATAAAATAAGCTGACTTGCCTCTCCCTGCTGCAACCTAATGGAACTCTGAAATAAAATTTTAAAATAGCTGCTTTCAACTTGAAAGATGGGTGGGTGTACTGGCATTGCTACGGAATATCCTATTACAGCATCTTCACTGGGATGACACATTATTAATAGGGCAAGAGGTAACTAAATTCCCACTTTATAGCCAATGAATGACTAAGACTGAGGCCATGAAAAATGGATCCCTTTTGGAGTTCCTCCATTTTGTGTAACCCCAAAAATAGTTTTCCTCTGCCTGAGAGAAATTAAGGTCACAGAAACAAACTTAAGTAGATATCTCTCTTCCCCACCCTTATTCCAAGAATTATATTGTGTCTTTGCATATTCAGGAAGGAATCAGATATCCTTCCTGATAAGGAGAAAAGGAGAAGGAAAATGAAGATGACAAAGGGATTTGGTAAAGTACATATGAAAAAAAGAAAGAAAATTTTAAAAAGTAAGATTCTTATTTTAGCATAGATTTAGTAAAAATCTAAGTCTGATTTAGACACTGATCACTCTGAATGATTAGAGTCATGGTAATAAATAGCATTTTTGGAAAGCTTATGTTGTTACATAAAATTAAATAGTTTTTGTATAAACAAAAACAATGGAGCTTAAATTAGAAGGGAAATAGCTACCTGAGAAACAAAATCTTTGAAGGAAACTTTTCTGACAAATATCTATTTTCTAATATACAGGCATTATATACATACAACATGTGGAACTGATTGAAATTTACAACATTATGAACCATTCCTGAATAGTTAAATGGTGAAATGACGTGGAGATAATTTTCATAGGAAGAAATCTAACCTAACAACAGTCATATAAAAAAGTTCCAAGTTACTAATAATTAGAGATATGCAAATTAAAAAAATTCAAGGGTCCCATATCACATCCATCAGATAGGCAAAGATAAGAAAAAAATGGCTGATGTTTATCTGTAGTAGGCAAACTAATATTCTAGTGCAACTCTGAAATAGTCCAGTCATTCTGGAGAGCAATTTGGAACTATAATTAAAAAGTCACTAAAACTTTTAGTCATTAGATGAAGGGAGATAATGCTACACAGGAAACATTTTGGGACTGGCTAAAAGAATTTTGTATACATATATATACAATTCTATATTTGTATATATGAATATATATGTGCATATTCCTCTGAGTCTATATATTAAAAAGATCAGTTAGTTCAATAGTGAGTTCAATGATAGGTCAATCAGTGGAAAATGTCAGGGTCAGGAATAGCTTGAGGAGGCCGCTAGAGCCTTGCATCTATATTAATACTTTCTACCCTACTACTTCCCCCTCCTATTCTCCACCTAACCTTGTTTTTTATAAAGAATTAATTGTAACAGACAACACATTCAAATCGGAGCAGAGAAAATCCTGTTGCAGTGTAACACAGACACAGATGTTTCTAGAAAAATAGCCACCTAAAGGAGGAAACATCTTCAGGGAGTAGTAAAAATGAATTTGCTAATTTGGAACTATCCCCAAAGAATGATAAAACTGTTCATACCCTTTGATTCAGTAATACCAATACTATCTCAAAGAGATTATAAAAGATTGGGAAAAGTTCCACATATACAAAAATATTTATATCAGCTCTTTATGCAATGATACTGAACTGGAAAATGAGGGGATGTCCATCCACTGGGAAATGACTGAACAAATTGTAGTATATATAAATGTACTATTTAAGTACTGTTGTTCTATAGGAAAATCATGAACAGGCAGACTTCAGAAAAGTCCAGAAATATTTGCATGAATTGAGGCTGAGTGAAGTGAGTGGAAACAGGAACATTGTACATATTATCAGCAACAATGTGTGAAGATTAGCTATGGTGGACTTAGCTCCTCCCAGCAGTTCAATAACCAAGAACAATGCTGAGAAATGTGTTGTGGAAAATGCTATCCACTTCTAGAGGAAAAAACTATGGAATCCAAACAAAGGCCAAAGTATACTATTTTCACTTTTTAAAACTTGTTTTTTGGTGTTATTTTTTACCTTTAGTTCTGATTCTTCTTTTACAACATGGCTAATATAGAAATATGTTAAACATGACTGTTCATGTACTATATCAGATTACTCTGTCATGGGGATGGAGGTAGAAAAATATGGAACCCAAAGTCTTATAAAAAGATGAATATTGAAAACCATCTTTGCATATAACTGGAAAAATTAAAATAAAATAACATTTTTAAGTGAAGTTTCTAGAAGAGAAGTACCAGATATAGAATAGATGTATAAATACTTGTAGCCCAGCAAAGACCTACATCTATGAGGACTCTTTCCACTCACCAGTTTACTTGTATCTCGTCACATGTTATCTACACATGTACCTTTAATACTTAAAGTTTGAGACTACTTTCCTCTGAAATTCTCTGTGTGCAAGAGGAGAGTGTGGTTCTTTTTTTGAAAGGGGAAGTGTTTGGTACCAATTCTTGGTCTCTCATACTGCCAGAGTTTTGTTGTCATTTCTGTTTTGTTTTTATAAAAGATAGGAATATAGTCTCTTTTAGGGAGTACATATTTTTGGGAGCAACATTTTCCCTTTATGAAACACACAAAAAAGTAAAAATAGAACAAAAATTTCAAATGAGCATCTTGAAAATATTCTTCACATTGCTACAACCTCTATCAAACCAAATATAAATTCACTGGTATTAAAAAGCAGACTCAGTGTTCACATAAAGCATGGCAAGTTCTTATTTTTGTTTAAAAATGTTTTATTATTATACTCATTATTTTTATTATCCTTATTACGTTCTGTTATAATTTATTACATTTTTCCATTTTATTGTTATACTCATTGGTAATATGAGTTACATTGCAGTCATAAGTAAATACTAAATTCTATATGTGACTTGACAAGGTTTTGTTGGGTAAGGTGAGCTAAAAATTTGGAAACCCATGCTGTAGCTTCTGAATAAGTCTTTCACAATGAGGGATTATTTCTTCTTCATATTCCCTTTGATTAAATGTGGAATATCAAATTCCAAAAGTGATCACTTTTAGTTTCTTGTTATCTGCATTTAATTTCTCATCCAACAATATCATAGAAAGGCCTAAGTGTTACAGTATTGATGCTATATAAACTTACCATTTTTCATTCTGCCAAAATAGATGTCTGTTTTTCTTTGCAAGCCCCCTCAATAGTCTAATTTTGCAAAATTCTTTCTCAGTCCCTATCATACTTGCTTCTTGCCATGATCCAAATTCTACATTCCTCAGACTACATTGCCTATGGGAATGCAAAATGGGGTCCTTTTGTACATTAAACATTGGAAAAAACCCAAACTGACCTAGAAAAATCTTTTTTTAAAAATACATTCAATATTTCAATGTCTTCTGAGGTTTGATATGTTTCTTGCAAGGTGGTTTAGGTAATGGTGAGTGTAGAGAGGGGGAAAGAAGAAAGAACCCAAAGTCATCTAGGGAAATATGAAACTATGATTGGACTAGATGCACAGTCTATTCTAATATAACACCTTGCCCCAAGGCCATTCTGTCTCCAGATAAGCCCCAGCATTTCCAGCTACTCAGACAACTTTATTTTTCTAAACAAGTCCATATAGTTAAATCCACACAATAGAGAAGAAGTTTGTCAGTGACAGTTTCATTTTTCAAACACTTTTATGGAAGCTTAAAGAGGAAGCCCGATTGTAATATATGTATCAATGAAAACTGTTTACAAGGCAGGAGATTGCACCCAGGCTGATCTCCCTGACACATTTATCACTTTGCTCTAATGCTGGGTGGGAAACTGACGGCCTTCCCTTGACAGCAGATGCCTGGCAATAAAAGATGAAGAAAGTGTCAGAGATTTTATGAATCTTCTCCAGGCAGTTATGATAGTGAAAATGTCATGATTCTTCCCCCCACTCTCCATTCATAAATCTCTGTCAACACCTTAAGATAGCACTGAAAACCTACTGTAGTCTTCCAGCCTCGGGTACTACTAGCTTGGGAACAAAGTGCGGCAGCAACAAGTCTGAAACTGACCATGGATTTGTTTAATAGATTGGTTTGGGAGTTGGATTCATTCAAAAGGAGGTAACAACTTTCATCAGTCCTAGCTCAGTTATCATGAAACTCTTAAGGAACAAGCTCTTTTGTGAAAATTTGGTCTGGTGGAGTATTCAATGCACTATAGTTTCTCAGATTTAATTCTGACCATGTTTAGCTACTATTTTGTTTTTAGTTTTGTTTTGTTTTTTTGCAAGGCAAACGGGGTTAAGTGGCTTGCCCAAGGCCACACAGCTAGGTAATTATTAAGTGTCTGAGACCGGATTTGAACCCAGGTAATCCTGACTCCAGGGCCGGTGCTTTATCCACTGCGCCACCTAGCTGCCCATTTAGCTACTATTTAACTCAAGTGACTCCCTAGTACTCTAGGGTCCAAAACAAACTACTCTGGTATTTAAAGTCTTTCTCAACCTGACTCCAACCTATATAGGATGCCCTTAGTTTCGCTCTTTAGTCACCTTCTTGCTGTCATTCACACATATATTCCATCTCCCTTGTCTATGCCTTTGCCTTACCTGGAACATACTCCTTGCTAAAGCTTCTATTGTGTAGAAAACTTGATTGCCTTCCAAAACTCAGCTCAAAGCACCACCTTCTATATGAGACCTTTCTTGATCTCCCCAGTTACTCAAGCTTCCCCCCACTCATGTCTGAAATTATTTTATTTATTTCATACACATTTCATACATACATGTGTAGTGCTGATTTCCCCTAAAGAATCTAAGTTACTTGAAGGCAAGAATTATTTTTTTTCATTTTTCATTCATTTTCATTTTCATTCATATTTTTTTTTCATTTATAGCATCAGTTTCTAGCATAGTTTCTGGCATATAATAGGCACTTAATGTTGATTGATTGATTGATTCTATATACCACCATAGCCTAGAATTCATTGCCTACTAGATGCTCTGATGATGCTAAGTCCATCTGTCCTTGGCCATCAGACATAGCTTGCTGAGAGTACAGTGTTGGATAATAATCACACAGAGAAATGATAGAACCAGCATTTATATAATGCTTTAAGCACTTAGCACAATGCCTAATGCTTAATAAATGTTTATTGACTAATGGCTTGATTTAAGTTTACAAAGACCTTTACAAATTTTTATTCTCACAACAGATGGGGTATTAGGTGTTTTTTATTATCTTCATTTTGTAGATAAGGTAACTGAGGCAGGCAGAGGTGAAGTGATTTACTCAGTGTCACATAGCTAAGAAGTGACTATAGTTACATTTGAACTCAGGTCTCCCAGTCTCCAGATCTAGAGATCAATTCTCTGTACCACCTAGCTGTCTAGGTAATGGGCATATTCTTTACCCAGGATTTATGAGAAGCATGACAAGGAATCTCACAAGAAAAGAAGTTATGGATAAGTTGTAATCTGCAGTAAAGGAAAGCCTACCCACATTAAGGATATTATAGTGAGATTACAGATCTATCAAAATAACCAAGAATTATTTCCCTTCCTTTTAAATTTGGAGTTGAAAATGGACTGTTTTGGTTTCATTTTTTTATTTTTTTTTACTAAGAGCAGAAGCTTTTCACATGCCTATAAGGATGCTGAAGGCTTGGTAAGAGCAGTCAAAAAAAGTAATGAAGGACCCAGTATTTGAAATTTAGAAGACAATTAAAAGCAACCACTATTCACAGTTCCTTACTTTCCATTCAAAGCTGTTTGTCTTAAGAAAATGTTTTTTGGTTGGTAAGTCCAATTCTGTGATTTAATTAGTATGAAGATCTTCCAGCATGGAACCTCCCTCTGCTGATTAATATTTCAAACTTATCTGCAATTATAATATTAAATAATTGTTTGGAATAAAACTATTATATCTAAAGTAGAACTTGAACACAAATCCTCCTGATTCTGAAGTGATCCTTCTATCCAATAAATTTTAAGGGCATAAGGAAAAAAATGTGGTTGGAAGAGTAAGACATATTACTAAATGGTCTGTCTAGTTCAATCAATCAGAAAAAATATATAGATGTGAATATTGATTCACTTTAAATTTTATCCTTGTATAAAGCAAAGTTGTCTAATTCAAACTGAATTGATCCCTATGGACACATATTGATTTAAATAACCACAAATTAACATTAATTATGTGGTGGTGGTGTATTTTTAAAATTTTGTCAAATATTTGATCTGCTTTGCTGATCTACCCACCTTTTATTTAAAGTAGGAATCTATTGTTGTTCTGTTTTAGTCTATGACCTCAGCTGAACCATAGAACAGTGTTCTGGATTTAGGATCAGAGAATCTAGCTTCATCTTACTACCTATGTTACCTTGAACAAGAACAGTCACTTCAACACCCTGGGCCTTAGTTTCCTTATCTGTAAAATGATAGAGTTGTGGAAAACAAGATATCCTTTAAGGTTCTTTTGAACTCTAAATTGCCAAACTGAATAATGCAAGATTTATGAGTTCAAAATCCATAGTGACCAAGTTTGTTCTTCAGTGTAAAATTGTTTTTCCTGTGGAAACTAAACCCAGGCAATTGTCCATCTAATTTATGCTTCTGGTCACAAAAGGGACTGGATGAGGAAGTGTGGATGGCTTAATACAGATTTGTCCTCACCATAGAAACATACCAAGTATTTACTCTACTGCTTCTAAGTCAGCAACATTATTTTGTAAATAGAGGACAGCATGTTATTTCAATGCTCAAATAACTATTATATGATAGCTCTGTAAATTATGAGACTGGTAGCCATATAAATTTTTATTGTCCATGGGATACATGCCAATATGGGCAATATCTAAAGTAGATTGTTTAAAAGGCTTCTGTTTTTATAATTATCAACTGATATCTACTTATTTATAGTTTGGGGGAAGATGAGCATGATAATTTCTATTATTTTGACCTTTACAATTCTCCCCCATCCCCATCCTAACAAAATATATACATATATAGCATAAGCTAAAAATAATTGTTCATTAAAAAAGAGTACTAATAGGTCATGTCCCAGGATTAAGGAGATCAGTTTCCTATTGCTAACAGAATTGAACCTTCAGGGTTCAAAATTGATCTATCTTTTAAGAAGATGCAACAGTCCCAATGACCATCAAAAATGCTGGTGTGATTTTGCCTCAAACCCTTAGGGGGAGCTGAGGAACAGACTACAGAAGTTTTGAGGGATTTTCCACTAGAATGGCAGAAATGGGAATATACATCCTTGGTTGAAGTAACTCTCACTGTTTTATGATTGATAAGAGCAATAGTCTTGGTAGTGTACTTGTCTTTCTACCCTATAATTCTTTTTCCCTGTTTGCACCCCTCTAACTTCATTTGATGGATTGAATTCAGCTCTTGCCCTTTTCTCTTTGGTTTCCTGCCAGAGGCTAAAACTCTGTTTCTCTCTACTTAGTTTGGAGTTCTCAGCTTGTATGACCTTGAGTCAAATAAGCTAACACAATGAAGCCTTAGGAAAGGTACTGATTTGTAATCTAATTTCATCCTATTTGCATGAATGCTTGCATGTCTGTCTCTTTAGGGCTATTGTAAAGAATTATATTCCAAATTATAGAAATTGTTTTTGATAGATTTACATGCTTGTACTAGGCTATAAATTTCCCTGAAAGTCCATGTGCTTCCAAGTCCTCCTTAAATGCCCTCTCTGTAATAGATGGCTGGAAATTGTTATCTGTATTACATGAGATTCAACTAACCCAATGATCCATTGGGTACTTGTTGACAAGTCCCCAGAGTCGTTAGCTTGAAAAGGAAGTCAACTAAACCCTGAAATAATCTCAAGGTGCCTCTCCAGGTCCAAGGGAGACTGGCTGAGTCCCTCTCACCTCTGGCCTTCTCTAGTTGAACTTCAAATCCCTTTTGTCACTATCTGTCTGAGAGTCTTCATCTCTCCTTCTGTATGACTATTTTGCACTAGTTTCTAGGTAGAAGCTATTCAAATACTTCTACAAATGCAAAAGCTAGACAATACCCTCTTTGACACTAATATACTCTCAGAAATGATATATGATTAAGAATATGGAATGATCTTCCAAAAATCCTTCACAACATTGCCCAGGAGATTTTCCTGCTTCCAGTCTAGTGTCTGTGTCTACACACCTCAAGTATGTGAACTCTCATTTTTGAGGTGCTGAATTGGCTATTCTCACTCTCCTGCTACAACTGGAAAGCTGTGAACTTGAATAAGTGAAAAGGAAGTTCAGGTCAGTGGGACAATGAGGCATCAGGACAAGGAGAATTCACACCTTGTCCAAGGAATTTACACCTAGTATAGGAAACTTCACTGTTCTTGATTCCCCTCCATCCAAACAGTCACTTCTGTCTTGTCATTTCTACCTTCATAACAAATCTATCATCTATCTTCTCTATGCTTAGAGACTACCCCTTAGTTCATGTTTTCTTCACCTCTCCCATAGACTATTGCAATTTCTCCCTTAATTGACCACCTCTCTTCCCACATTCCAGTCTCTTCTTTCCTCTAGTCTTTCCTCACCATAGCTTCCAGAATAATTTTCATAAAATTTATTTGACCATATCTCCATTCTAGTCAGGATTATTCAAGTCATATAAATTGAGAGGGGAAAGATCCTCAGATTTCATCTAGTACAATATTTTCATTTTATAAAAAAGAAAAATGAGCTACAAAGAGATGAAGTGGTTTGTCTTAGTTCACAAAGGCTATATAAAGCAGAGCTGAAATTTAGACCTATGCTTTCAGAAAGGCAAATGCAGCATTTCCTTTCAATGTACCACATTTCCTTCTCTACCTTCTAGGATAATACACAAACTCCTCAAATTGCTATAACATCTTTCACAATCTGGTTCCAACCTACTTTCCTGGCTTGTTCTACCCTACCCTAATTTAGAAAATCAATTCTAAACAAACTGGCCTGCTTACTGTTTGCCAAATTCAGCACCATATTTTTCTGCTTCCAAATGAATGCACTCTCACTTCACATCTACCATTTAGAAATCTTATCTTCCTTCAACATAAGTCTCTAAAGGCTAGGTACTATTTTTCATTGTTTCTAAGCATGCTTCACCTGCATCTAATACAGTGTCTTGTATGTAATAGATGCTTCAAAAATATTTATAGGAATGTAATGAATTTGATGGAAAAGAGGGCATGTCTTCCACAAATATTCCCATGTCAAATAGGTACTCCATTGGGACAATGAGTTGTAGCCAGAATTTAATATCAGGAGATGAGACAAGAACAACTGCTTGGTACTTTCAAAAATCCCAAATAACTTGTGATTGCAAAAGCCTCTCTATAATAACAACAATATGTTCTCAATAATGAACATGAAATATTGGACTCTTAGAAAATTAAAGTTATAAATGTTTGTCCTTCATTTTCAAAGAAGACCACAACATCAGGGAGGTGATGCCATAACAAGCAATGAATTAGATTTGAGTGGGGGGGCTGCAATAAGTCACAAGTCTCACCTTCTCCTCCAAAGCCATCTGGATCCATCTGGCCAGAGTTGAATTGGGACAACTGGAGATAGCTCTAGATGCAAGGCAATCAAGATTAAATGACTTGCCCAATGACACCCAGCTAGTTATAAATAACCCAGAGTTCAGTGGAAAGTCAAATCCTTCACACCATTGTAGTCAAAGGGTCTTTCTAGGACAGCATTCTGATTCCATCATTCAAAATTTCTCAGTGACTCTTATAGTGACTCAGTAAAAAGTAACTACTTCATTCTAACATTCAAATTTCTCCATAAATGCTTTTCAATTTACCTTTTCAGTCCTCTCTTTTATTATTCACTTCCACATAATCTGTGTAACAAAAAAGTGATCAACTCTTATCCAATTTTTATATTGCTCTCACTTATACCTATGACTTTGTATTCACTAACCTTCATGCTTAGAACAGATATAGAGTACCCTTCCTTATCTCCAACTATTGATATGGTTCCCTTCTTTCAAGATCTAAAAAAATGTTACCTATCCCATGAAGTCTTTCCTGACCCCAAGAGATGGAAGCATCTCTTAATGTTTTAATGTCTCATAGAAATTTTTCTTGACCTTTCCTTGTCTTAAGAGCAGTGCCACAAACAGAAAGAAAGCTGACCTCAGAGACAAGACTTGGGTCTGCGTCCTACTCCCTTTGACATATATTAATTATTTGGCCTGGGGCAAGTCACTTAGGCTCTCAGTGCCCTAGAAACTCTCTATGACTATCAGTTCCGGAGAAGGTGCTGACCTACATTGAATTAAGGAGTTTCCTGAACTAAGAATACTTTGTACTGTTGAAATCCCAAGTACAAATTTTATAACTCATAATCATAACTACCAATTATTCTGGTAGAAAAACCATTATGGGAAAAGAGAAACACAGGATAAAATTCTAGAGAAAAAGAATAGTTCAACAGAAACTACAATTTAAATCCCAGAACAGAGAACAGAAAAAGTCACAAGAACTTTGGAAGACCTGAAAAAGAAAGTGATGGAAGAAATGAAGAATGGAATAAAAACCATACAATAGAAACTTGGAGAATTTAACAAGGATAAACACCATTACCACATCACCACCACTCTATAAAAGATTACAGCAATCAGAACTCAAACATTTAAGGATACTAGTAGTAATTTAGAAGAAATTTGTCAAAATCTTTAAAACTGGAACATATTCACTATCTACTATTAAAAAACAATTAACTTGGAAAGATCACAGAGGGATAGTCTGAACTTCCAGAAGGACACAATAAAGCAAAACTATAGACAAAATGTCACATTTCAATATATGATAAAATAAACATTATTCAAAAACTTTAGAATCCTCTTACAAAGTTTAAATAGATATAATTTATAGATAATTAGCAGATGATTTAAAATATCCTGAGTCATGTAACTACCAAAATTCAATATCTCAAATCAAAGAAAAAATATTTCAAGTATCTAGGAAGAAACATATGTACAAAAAAGTTTCAGTCAGATTTATGGGATTATGTATCAACTATAAGGAAGGAAAGAAAAGACTAGAATGTGATGCTAATAAGAAAAAGGTTTACATCCAAGAATTACTTATCCTAAAAGTCCTGAGCATTATTCTATAGGACAAATTAGAATTTATGATTTCTAATCATTCTTGTTGAAGAAACCACAGACAAGAAAACTTTGAAAGAATTAAAAAACAACAGAACAATAAGAAAGTAAACAAAGTTGAAATGAATAAATTCTGATCTTGTGCTAATATTGTGAAAGGAAAAGAAATTTATGATTTCATAAAAATTTCATCTTAATAGATATCATGCTCATGCAGTAGTTTGAAAAGATCCAGGACTTAAAGTTCATACTTTATGAATAAAGTTCATACTTTATGGCCTTACAAAATAGCTTGCTATTTAGCAAGCTATATTTCCCCTGGGGTAGCAGGTATCGATCTCTTTGCTAAGACCAAATCTTCCATTTATATTCTTAATTCTGGCCATACATGGGTTCAAAACCAGATTCTTTCATTTATTGACCATGTAAACTTGGACAAGCCTCAACTTCTCTGAGCCTCAGTTTTACTTTTGTGAAAGAGAGCAATTTACTTAGAGCAAAGATATCAAATACATGGACCACAATACTCCTGATTATAGACCTGACAAAATGAAAATGTAATTGGGAAATACTTTAAAAATAAATAAAATATAATAAAACACAATTAATTTATATTTTAAATTCTTCTTTCAAGTTCTAAAAGAAATGTCAATTATTCCATGAAGTCTTTCCTGACTCCATGAGATGAAAGTCATCTCTTAGCATTTATGCAGCCCACAAGGTTTATTATATACGGATTAGTTGCCCCATTTCTATGTAAATTTGATACCACTAGATCAGATGACCACTGAGGTCCCTTCTAACTACAAATTTATGATCCTATAATCTCCAAAAAATAATAAAGGAATACAATGAGAAAAACTAAGGACTTAGGTGTTCAAGAAACAAAAAAGAAAAAGAAAAAAACAACTTATAAAAGTTATGGTAAATAAGAGGGAAGAACTTAGTTTTTTGTATTTTTTAGAAGTAATTCTCTTTGTGTCTCCAGAGACTAAAAGAGTGTCTGATATATATATTTATATATATATATATGTGTGTGTGTGTGTGTGTGTGTGTGTATGTGTGTAACCACCATATATCTATCTATATCTATATCCATTATATATATATATATATATATATATATATATATATATAGAGAGAGAGAGAGAGAGAGAGAGAGAGAGAGTCAGTCAAACTGGACTGAAAAGGGAACTATAAAATTGATTGTAACAGAGGAAAATATTAAAAAGTATAAAATGTATAATTTATATCTGGGATGGGAGACAAAGAGAACAGCAAAGATTAGGATTAGAATGGGCCAAACAATATAGTTACCAGTAGCTAATATTCTTTTATTTTTTTTATACAAAAGAAGAGAAGAGCTAGAAGTATATCATGCTAGAAATTTATGGCAGGAAATATGTGCAACATTATTTTCAAATCAAAATGAGTTGAAATTATTATGTATTAGAAAGTAAAATCCACCAATTTTCTGAATATAGAACTATCAAGATTCTTACAGAATTTAAATAAAAGGTAAGAATAGAACTTAATGTACCTTATATCAATCCTACAAAGCAGGGTCAGTTATCATGGTCTTAGACAGGACAACAGTAAAAACAGATAAGGCTAAGAGAATTGAGGAAAGAAACTACTTTTTCTTCAAATATACCATAAATGATTAATAAATAATCAGTTTCAAATATATATGCACAAAATGGCACAGTATCTGGTTACTCAAAGAAAAAGCTAACATAATTACTGACAAACTTAGAAAGACAAGTGTTTTGGGAACTTTAATAATAGTCATCTTTCAGAATTCAACATATATAACAGAAAGTTAAACCAGAAAGAAATTTATACATATATTTATATATGTATATATATATATATATAGTATATATATGTGTGTTTGTGTGTGTGTCTCTCTATATAGCTCTCTCTCTCTCTACATATATATATATACATATATATATATGCATACATATATATATTCTACTACATTTTGGTAATTATTGAATAAGAACATTAATATTCTATTTTTCTAGTATTGAATAGCACTTTACAAGAATGTGGTCAATATGTCTGAGTATAAAGAACTAATAAATCTCTATACAAGGGAAGAAATATTAAATACTTCCTTTACAGATAATAAAAACTAAAACTAATTAGGACAATATGAACAGAGTTTTCAGTTTTAAATGGATTCTAACTCACATAATACACATAATACAAAGAATGAGTGAGTCAAAGAAAAATCATAGAAAAATTATTTTATATCAAATAAAATTTTAAAAATTAGATTATAATAAAATTGGTGGAGTTCAAGGAAACATATATCTGAATTTTTAATTAACAGAAATATAATCAATGAATCAATGGTTCAGAGATAAATAAATAATCTTAAAACAAGTACTTAAATAAAAATCTTGAAAGTTATAAAAGATAAAAGTGAAAACAGAAATTATTAAGCTGATGAGAAAATGGAGTAGATTCCTCTGAATATCAGTTTAATAAGTAAGGGTAGTGAGGGTAGAAAGGGACAAGAGGAACAACAATGTGGAAAAAAATTTTTAAGTATTTGGAAAAGTTTATAGCTGATGGAAAGAAAACAAAATATTCAGAAACTACTATAACCAATTATGTCAATAAAAAGCTAAGAAAAATGGATGAATATTTACAAAATGAGAAATACCCAGATTAATAAAGTAGAGAATCTGTAAAACCCAAACTAAAAAGAGATAATTTAAACAAATGAACTTAAAGGGAATTAAAAAAAATGAGTTTACAAGTAAATTTACCAAACATTTAAAGAACAAATTATCCCTATAGTATATAAACTGTTAAAGAAACCTTATCAAATTCCTCATACGAAATAAATGTGGGCTTGATCCTCAAACCAAGAAGATATATAAAGCAAAAAAAAAAAATAGGCCAATATCATCAATAAATATTGGTACAGAATATTAAACAAAATATTATCAAACAAGGTAAGGCAATATACTAAATGGGTTTGGGGGTAATTATTGAATAGAAGCATTAATTAATCTCTTTTATAGCATTGGATGGCAAATTTGTAAACATATGCTCCTATGTCAGGGCATAAAGAATTAATCAATCAAAATAGAAGGGCAGAAAAGACAGATGGAATTAGGAGTGCTAGGACTGTTCCACATGAGAAAAACTATATTTACAATAAATCAAATTAATAAAAAATAATGATCCTAATTAATAGACAAAAAAAAACTCAGTCAGCAAACATTTATTAAATGTTTACTTTTAGCCAAGTATTAAAATAATCTTTGGGCATAAAAGGAAAGTCAAAACAATCCCCACTGTCAGTGAGCTCAAATTTTAATGGAATATATGCAACATATTAAAAAACCCAAAAACCTAGGTATTTATAATATATACACAAAGTTGTTGGAAGATTGGGATTATTTCTCAAGGGAGGATGCTAAGAGCTAGAGATAAGGCTAGGAAAGATCTCCTGCATAAGGTACTATTTGAGTTGAATTTTAAAAGGAAGCTAAAGGGGGAGAGAGCATTCCAGACAAGAGGAACTATAGGAGCTGAACTCAAAGTCAGAAAGACTTGGACTGAAGTCATACCTCCAACATATATTGAATGTGCTATGCTGTGTTGGACACTTAATCTCTAATTGCCCTTAGTTGAAGATATTAATTAGTAGAAGATGTTTCTAGGAGGACCCTACAATGAAATTACGGGTCCAGAACTAAAAAAGGGAAAAAAGTTAAAAATGTAATAAAAGGAATAAAATATAAACATAACTATTACAGTAAAGTATCAGGATACAAAATTAATTTTCAAATAATCAAACCTGAATATTACTAATGGAACATAGGCAAAAGATATATAAGAAAATCCTTTTTAGGTTAATTGTAACATGCCTATCTACTAAGATAAACTAAGTACTTAAACAATTACAAATACATTCCCTAAACAGTAATAAATGGAGTCTTCAGATGATATGACAGCCAAATATCTATTTCTCATAACTAGGTTTGAGCAATATAATAAAAATATCAACACTACCTAAATTATGGTGTGAAGATGTGATGAAATCTTATTGGGTCATAGTAAATGACAAATATAAGCATTCAAGAAAACACAGGAAAACCTGTTAATGAAAAAGATCAGAATATTTGCAATTTATTCCAATATTATGAGATAAATGAAAATTAAAAGAAATCCCATTTCCTACAATATACAAAGTTTAATCTTGATTCCAAAGAACTATTTAAACAATTCCTTCAGATAAAAGTAGTATATTGTGATTTTTGGGCAGTTAGATAGTGTAGTAGATAGAGTAATGGGCTTGGACTCAGGGAATATAAAGTTCAAATTTAATCTCATGCATTTACTAGCTGTATGACCTTGGGAAAGTCATCTAACCTCTATTTCCTTATCCTTAATAATAAGGAGAAGACGAAGAAGAAGAAGAATTGTATTCTAAGGTTGGTGTAAGCTCAAATAGGATAATATTTGTGAAACTTTTGTAAAAACATTGTTAATTATAGTTGTGTTTGTTTTCCCCCATTATTTTTCTTTATTATAAAAGAACATTTGAGGAAATGATATTATTGAGAGTTCCAGTAGAGTAACAGCTTTGTTAAAAACAGTTTCTGCTAGATTTACTTCATGTCCTTTGTTGACCAGACTAAACAGATAGATCAAAGGAACACCATAGTTATAAAAATCCAGATTGTAGCAAGATGTTTGACAAAGTCCCTTATGCCATTTTTAATAGAGAAGATGGAAGAAAAGAGGATCCTAAATCTAAAACTAGAAAAGACTTCAGAGGCCACTTAGACTTTTTAATTTCTGAGATGAAGAAATTAAAATCCAAATGATTCTGACCTGCCCAAGGTCATATGATGGATGAGATTAGTGAAGATATATTAGTACATGAAATGTTATTTGTGAATGCTTGATTTGAAGTCAAATGAGCTGAATTTGAATTTGAGTTTTGCCACTGAATCACCTATGTGACCTTTGGAAAGTTACCTGATCTCTTTGGATCTTGCTTTGCTCATCAAGAAATGTAAGGGCTGGACTACATGATCTTCTAAAGGTCTCCTTTGTAGCCTATAATCCTAATTCTGTGACCTCTGTCAAAAAAGAAATTGAGTAACTTTGGTGCAATCTGTTCATAATGAAAAAAGCTATGCTGGTTCTTTGTGATTATCATTTCCTTTTCTGAACCTTAACTAATCATCCATTTAATAGGATGTTCTATAATTTGAAAATGAACTGAAATTAAGTTTTGCTGGCTCCATTCTCTCTCAACACTCCTTTAAAAAAATTGAGGCACTGGTCTTCTTTCAAACTGTCCAAGTGTTTTTCCATGATCTTTTTCAAAGATCCAGGCTTAGTAGTACCAATCAATTCTTCCAGCCCTTAGGATGTGGTATATCTAGGCCTGGTAATCAAAAAGCATCAAGTGTAACCCTTTATTTTGAGCATCAAATCTCTATAGGCCATTTTATCCAAAATTTTTCAGTTTATATATCATATTCTGAATAAGGCCAACAGAAGTAGAATGTGAGTTGAAGCAGAAAATGCCTCCTCTTAATATGTCTTTTATCCTTGCCCTTTCATCCCCTAACAATTGTCCTATGCATCTTTTAGTTGCCATTTCCCCATAATAGCATTCTCTCTGTATCTCTGCCTTTGATCATAATTATGTCTTTTTAACCATTATCTTGGGTGCCTTTGGCACTAAATGGCCCCTTCTAACCTCTTAAGTTGTTACTATTCTGTCTCTCCTCAAAATAGTTTGCCATTCTGTTGGTAGAGTTGTGAACTGATCCAACCACATTGGAGAGTAATTTGGGACTCTGCCCAAAGAGCAAAAGATATCATAATAAAAAAAATGAAAAGCCAGACATATACAAAAATATTTATAGCAGTTCTTTTTGTGGTGGTAAAGAATTGGAAATTGAGGGGTTCCCCATGTATTGGGGAATGATTGAACAAGTTATGTTATATGAATATTGCACAGTACTATTGTTCTTTAAGAAATCATGAGTGGGGGGGTGGCTAGGTGGAACAGTGGATAAAGCACTGGCCCTGGAGTCAGGAGCACCTGGGTCCAAATCCGGTCTCAGACACTTAATACTTACCTAGCTGTGTGGCCTTGGGCAAGCCACTTAAGCCCATTGCCTAGCAAAAAACTAAAAAAAAAAAAAAGAAAAAAAAAGAAATCATGAGTGGCTGGACTTTAGAAAAGCAAGGGAAGACTTGCATGAACTGATGCTGAGTGAAATGAGCAGAACCAATAGAACATTGTACACAATAATTACATCATTGTGAGATGATCAGCTTTGATGGATGCAATGCCTCTCAGCAGTTCAGAGATCATGCACAATCCTTAGAGATCTATAATGGAAAAAGTCATATACATCCATAGAATAACCATGAAGTTTGAATGCAGAGAGAAGCATAATATATTCACTTTTTAAAACTTCTTTTATGTTTTTTTCTTTATTTCTAATGTGTCCTCCTTAGTTCTAATTCCTCTTTCACAACATGACTAATATGGAGATAGGTAAAACACAATTGTACACATACAAGTTTTCTAGATTGTTCTTATCATGGGGAAGGGGAGGAGGGAAAGATCTTAGAAAAATATAGAAATCATAAATTTTCAAATGGAAGAATGTTGTAAACTAACTTTACATGTAATTGGAAAAATAAAATAAAATTAAAACAAAAAATATCTTGCAGTCATCTTTGCACAAGTTATATCTCTACAATACTGAATTCTTGATTCTGTAGGATTGAATAATAGCAGCAATAACACTATAAATCTGTACCAGTTGTAGAAACAGCTTAGCCTGAAGTCAGGAAGAGCTTGGTTCAGATGCTTCCTATAGCATATTGGATCTTAGAGCTAGAGTTGGAAAAGGTCTCAGAAGTCATCTAGTCCAATTCTCAATTGCTTAATCTTTATGTGCCTAGACAACTCTCCAGAGTTGTCTCTAGGACTTATTTATCCTGAAACAGAACATGGATAAAGTTCTCCATGCTGAAGAAATTAGTCAGTCTGTCAATCAATAAATTTATGTTATGTGCTTATTGTGGGCTAGTAACTATGCTAAACCTTGAGAAAACAAAGAAAGACTAAATACTTGCACTCACCATAGAGGAATTCACAGACAAATGAGGGGAACAATATGCAAATAAGAGAGAGGTAGGATACACTAGAGTAAACTAAAAAAAGTGAAGACATTACAATTAGAGAAAATCCATAAAAAAAAAAAAAACTTCCTTCAGAAGGGGAGATGCATTCAAGGTGGAGGTGACAGGGGACAGCCAATGAAAAATGATTGAAGCAGTCAAGGGGAAGAGGTAAGATGGTGGAGTGAAGGCAGGAAATCTCAGAAACTCTCCCCTAGGTCATGTCAAATGTCTTTAAGCATGACTCTAACCAAATTCTAGGGTAGCAGAAGTCACTGAAAAACTGAGTGAAAAAAATTTCTGTCCAAAGACAACTCAGAAGATCGATGGAAAGGGTCTCTTCCACTAGGGTTAGAAAGGGCCACAATGTAGCCCTGACTGCTGACCACTGAAGCAAACTTGCTCCCATTATCCAGAAACAGCCCAGAGAGGCCTGGTTCCTTGAGTCTGCCTGAGCCCATGGAAGCAGGGCCAGTTTCCAGACCTCTCAGTCCAGGGATTGCCAAGGCCAACTTGGAAGGTCAGCAGGAAAACTGCTGCACCGAAGTGAACCATAACCCCAGATCAGCACAGGCTTCCATGTAGTCCTAGCCCCAGGAAACAGAAACAGGTCTGTGGAGTCACCCAGAAGCTACTTCTGGAGAGTTCAGCCTCAGATGGTAAGGAGGTTGAGGGAAGATGTAAGGTGTCTTTGCTATCCCCAGAGCAGGACTCTGTTGCTCTGCTCATACTCAAAACTAGGTCACCACCTGGGGCTTCATACTATCATAATGGAGTGGGCACCCTCCTCACAGTTCCAGGGCAGAGGGAAGATTTTGTGGCCATCCATACACCAGAGCTAGGCCAGAAAAGCAGTCAGAGCCTCTCATAAGACCTTGATGGAATTGAGGTTCCTGGGAGGGGGGGTGTCCCTGAAAGCAATTGCAAACCCCTCAAAAGCATGTCATCCTTAATAAAGAGTTAAAAGTAAGTCAAGAGCTGGGGAAAATGAACAAACAACAGAAGAAAAAGAAAAAGTAAATTGACAATTACTTTGGTCCCTTGGAGGATCAAAATACATACTTACATGACAAAGTCAAAACTCCTATATCCAAAGTCTCTAAGAAAAAATATGAAATGATTTCAGGCTATGTAAGATTTTGAAAATAAAAAGATTTTGAAAGTAAGGGAAGCAGAATAAATATTGGGAAGAGAAATGAGAGCAATGCTGGAAAATCATGAAAATCAAGTCAGCAGCTTGGTGAAGGAGATACAAAAAATACTGAAGAAAATAAACCAGTTTGGGTGAAATGGAAAAAGCACTCCAAAAGGTAAATGAGAAGAATGCCTTAAAAAGCAGAATTGGTCAGAAGGAAAAGGAGATAAAAAAGCTCGCTGAAGTAAATAATTCTTCACATTAGGGGCCAAGATGGTGGAGAGAAGACAGACACTGTGCTAAGATCTCCTGATGTTCCCTCAAACATAATATAAAACAAACCTCTTAACAGAAATTCAATCATCAAAACCAAGGGAAAAAAGCTTGTAGAAGAATATCTACCTGAAGGTCTGTCTTTAAGGATCATGGGTGAGCTGGGGGCAGACAGCAGAGAGCCAGCCCAGAGGCATGGGGTGAGACTGGACCTAACCTAAGATCAGCAGCAGAGGTTCTGACTGCGGGAGCCCCGGCCCAATAATCAACTGGTGTGTGGAGGCTTTGGCTTGGTAGTGATGGTCTGGGGGCCCTCCAGTAGGGTTGGAGGGTGAGTTCCAGTGCAGAGAGTTGCAGACATCAATCTGCTGGAGTACTCTGTTCTGGAGGACTTCAGACTCCATACTTTGACTTCAGCAGAGCCCTCTTCCTAAAACAAACACAGTAACAACCCCACCTCCACCCTCTACAGGCTCAGGCACTAGCAGCAGAGCTCCCTCAGCTGAATAGGGAGTGAAATTACCTTGCCCCAGAGCATAGCCCATGTTGTTCAAGGATAAAAGAATCCAGAAGCACCACCCAAACCCCTCCAGGCCAAGGGAAAAGGCAAAATCAAGGTCACAGACACTCCAGAGAAAGCAATCAGCATCTCCTACTGGCCAACCCACCTGAAGTTAGTTATTGGAGTTACTAAACTCAGTGTGTAAAGCCTCTAGGGATCTTAACACCAAACTTCTGTGAATTAGCCCCTCTCCAAACACAAAATCTCAGGAAAATGAAGAAAGACCAGAGAAAATGGGGGGGTCCATAAAAATATTACCTAGAAGGTAAAGACCCTAACTCAGAGTAAGCTAGAACCTCTGAGAAGAATATGATTTGGTCTCCAGCCCAGAAAGACTTCCTTGAAGAAATCAGGAAAGAGTATAAAAATCAATTGGAAAATTTGGGAGAGAAAATTAGCAACTTGAAACAAGAAAATAAATTATTTTTTTTTCTGGTTTTGCTGATTGGACAAATGACTTTATTTCTCTATACTTCATTTCCTCTAAGACAATTTTTTAACATTTTAACATTTTTTATTTGTTTTCCAATTATATACAATAGTAATATGTACCCATCATTTTGAATTTTTGAATTCAAAAATTATTCCAGGGCAGCTAGGTGGAGCAGTAGATAGAGCACCGACCCTGGAGTCAGGAGTAGCTGAGTTCAAATCTGACCTCAGACACTTAATAATGGATTATCTGTGTGGCCTTGGGAAAGTCACTTAACCCCTTTGACTTGCAAAGAAAAAAATATTATACCTTCCTCCCTTCCACCCCCCCCACAGAAGGCTGTCTGACAGTCTCTACATTGTTTCCATGCCATACAATGATGTAAATTGAATGTTATAAGAGTAAACAAAAACATAAAACCTCCCCACCCAAGAAGATGAGAAACCTCAAGAATAGAGAGAGAGAGAGAGAGAGAGAGAGAGAGAGAAGTATACTTCAGCCTGTGTTCAGATTTCAATGGCTCTATCTCTGGGGTGAGTTTTTGTCTTTATCATAAGTCCACCAGAGAAATTGCTTCAACATTTTTCCCTCAGTTGCCATTACTAGCTGTACCTCCGCTCAATTTCTCCCCACTCTCATGTATTCTATTCTCTCTCTCTCCTTTCATCTTGTCCCTGTCCAAAAGTGTGTTGAATCTGAGTACACTCTCTCTCGATCTTCCCTCTTTTCTATCACCTATCCCCTCCTTCCCTCCCCTCATTCCCCCTCATCTCATCCCTTTCCTCCCATTCATCTCCAGGGCAAGATAGAGTCCCTCACCCTATTAAGTGTGTATGTCATTTCCTCTCTGAGCCATTCCTGATGAGAATGAAGGCTCACTCATTCCCCCTTGCCTTCCCCCCCTCCACTCCATTGAAATAGCTTTTTCTTGACTCTTACATGAAATCTCTCAGCTTCTTCTTCATTTCCTTTTCCTTCCTCCCAGTACTTTCCCCCATTGCCCATTGACTCCTTCCCCTTTACCACATTATACTTTCTCTCTCTCTCTCTCTCTCTCTCTCTCTCTCTCTCTATATATATATATATATATATATATAATATATATATGTATATATATATACATATATATATATATATATATATATATATACCTCCTTCCTGTGTCCTGTCTACATTTGCTTCTTCTAACAGCTCTTATAAATGAGAAAGTTCGTGAGTTATCAGTATCTTCTTCCTGTACAGGAATACAAACAGTTCAACATCATCAAGTTCCTCATAGTTACTCCCTCTCTTCCACTCCCTCTATGGCTCACGAGAGTCCTGTACTTGGAGATCAAACTTTCTGTTCAGCTCTGGTCATCTCAATAAGAAAGTCTGAAAGTCCCCTG
The DNA here is from genome assembly GCF_037893015.1 of Macrotis lagotis. Classification (NCBI taxonomy): domain Eukaryota; kingdom Metazoa; phylum Chordata; class Mammalia; order Peramelemorphia; family Peramelidae; genus Macrotis; species Macrotis lagotis. Next base: position 148,588,865 of record NC_133661.1, read on the forward strand.
TTTTGTTGAAAGTCCATCTTTTCCCCTGAAAGAAGATGTTCAGTTTTACTGGATAGTTGATTCTCAGTTGTCAACCAAGATCTTTTGCCTTCTGGAGTATCATATTCCAATCTCTATGAGCCCTTAATGTAGAAGCTGCCGGATCCTGTGTAATCCTGAATATGGATCCTCGGTAGTTTAATTGTTTGTATCTGGCAGCTTTTAAAATTTTCTCTTTGATTTGAGTTTTAGAATTTGGCTATAATATTCCTGGAAGTTTTTCTTTTGGGATCTCTTTCACAGGATGACCAGTGAATTCTCTCAATTTCTATTTAACCCTTGGCTTCTAGGATCTCAGGGCAATTTTATTGTATTATTTCTTGAAAAAATGAAGTGTAGGCTCTTCTTCTGGTCGTGGCTTTCAGATAAGCACAATAATTTTTAAATTATTTCCTTCTGAATCTGTTTTCAAGGTTGGTTGTTTTTTCAATGAGGTATTTCACATTTTCTTCTAATTTTTGGCTTTTTTTTAAGCAGAGTTTTATTTCTTCCTGTTTTCTTGCAAAGTCATCAGCTTTCTTTAGTCCCAATTTGCATTTGAAGGAGTTATTTTCTTCAGAGAGCTTTTTTATCTCCTTTTCCAGCTGGTCAATTCTGCTTTTATAAAGCATGCATCTCCTCATTTCCCATTTGGTTTGCTTTTTTTCCATTAGGCCTAAACTGGTCTTTAACATATTATTTTCTTCAGTATTTTTTGTATATCTTTCACCAAGCTTTTGATTTGGTTTTCATAATTTTTCTGCATCACTCTCATCTCTCCTCCCAATTTTTCTTCTACCTCCCTTAATTGGTTTTCAAAGTTTTTCTTGAGCTCATCCATAGTCTGTGCCCATTTTCTATTTCTCTTGGAGGTTTTGGATATAGAAGCTTTGATTTTTGTCATCATCTGAGTATATGTTTTGATCTTCCATGGGACTACAGTAATTCTCTATGGTCAGATTCTTCTTTTTCTGTTGTTTACTCATTTCCTCAGTCCAAGACTAATTTACAGTAATTCCAAGGCTTGGGGTTTTTTTTTGGGGGGGGGACACCCCATTGGGACTTTTATTCCTCCAAGGTCTTATGCTCTCTAGCCTGTGCTTTCATATGCAGATGACCGCAGCACTGCCCTCTTCCCTGGGGCTATAAGGAAGGATCCAGATTGGTTATTTAGTATGGAAGCCCAAAATGCAACTTGGGTCTGAGTGTAGGCAAACAGCAGAGTCCTACCCCAGGGAGAGCCAAGAAATCTCTGCAGACTTCCCTTACCTTCTCTGGGGGGGGTGGGGGGGGTTGCAGGCTGCTTTCTCCTGATTCTCACTGCAGGTTCTGTAGCCAGTGCTCCTAACTCTACACTCACCCAGGTGCAGCAGAGTTCTCTCCCAGCCCCTTTAAACTGTTGGCAATGATCTCTGCACTGCACTGGGCTGACCTGGGCTGGGCTGGGCTGGGCTGGGCTGGGCTGCCACCAAGGCTTTTTTACCAAACCCCAGTCCTGGTGAAACACACCTTTCCCATGGAACTTCTAAGTTATCTTGCACTGGGAAAATGTATCACTCAGGCTTTCTGTGGGTTCTGACCCTCTAGATTTTGGCTAGAGCCATCCTTTGCTTGTTGTATTAGGGTTTAGGGGATCGGGGATCTCAAGAAATTCTGCCTTCATGCCCCTATCTTGGCTCCAACCCCCCAAGAAAACAAATTCTTGAAAAATACAATTGGCCAAATGCAAAAAGAAAATAATTCTCTCAAAACCTCAAATGGTCAAATGGAAAACTCTTTCAAAAATAGAATTGATCAATTAAAAAAGGAGTTGCAAAAAAGGTAAATGAAGAAAATTCTTCTCTAAAAAAAAGAATTGAGTTTCTGGAAACTAATGACTTCATGAGACATCAAGAATCTGTTAAACAAAAGCAAAAAAACTCAAAAAATAGAAGAAAATGTAAAATACTTCATCTGCAAAACCGCTGACCTCAAGAATAGAATGAGGAGAGACAAACTAAGAATCATTGGGATTCCTAAAAATTTTGAAGAGAAAAAAAGCCTGGATTTAATATTACAGCATTTAGTTATGGAAAATTGCCCTGATGTCATGGAACCAGAGGGCAAAATAGTTATTGAAAGAATACATCACTACCCTCCAATCCCAAAATGAAATACAAAGGAATATTGTGTCCAAATTCTAGAACTATCAGATAAAAGAAAAAATCCTGCAAGTGGCCAGAAAGAAACCAAGGGTTGATTTTATGGGAAAAACAATAAAATTGAAAAACTCTGGTTAATTTGATTAAAAAAACAAATACGAAAACCAAGTTGCTAGTATCATAAATGAAAAAAGGTGAACTCAACACCAATGAAGAGGTAATTAATTTGGAATTACTCCCAAAAGGCAACAAAAATATAAATACCCTTTGATCCAGCAATACAACTACTGGGTCTATACCCTTAAAAGATTATGAAAAAGGGTAAAAACATTACTTATACAAAAATATTCATATCAGTACTGTTTGTGGTGGCAAAGAATTGGAAATTGATTGAATCTTCATCAATTCGCTAATGTTTAATAAACTGTGGTATATGTATGTGATGGAACACTATTGTTCTATTAGAAATCAGGAGGGATGGGAATTCAGGGAAGCCTGGAAGGATTTGCATGAACTGATGCTGAGTGAGATGAGCAGAACCATAAGAACTTTGTACACCTTAACAGCAACATGGGGGGTGATGATGAACCTTGATGGACTTGCTCATTCTATCAGTCCAACAATTAGACAAAATTTTTGCAATATCTGTAAAGAAAAATGCCATCTGTATCCAGAGAAAGAATTGTGGAGTTTGAACAAAAACAAAAGTCTATTATCTTTAATTTTAAAATGAAAATTAGGGTGGTTAGGTGGTACACTGGCCCTGGAGTCAGGAGTTACTGAGTTAAATCTGGCCTCAGACACTTAATAATCACCTAGCTGTATGGCCTTGGGTAAGCCACTTAATCCCATTGCCTTGCAAAAAAAAAAGAAAGAAAGAAAAAAGAAAACCATTATCTTATTTTGTAATTTTGCTATCTCTTATACTTTATTTTCCCCCTAAAGATATGATTTCTCTTTTATCACATTCAATTTAGATCAATGTATACCCTGGAAACTTTTTAAAGACTAACAGACTGCCTTCTGTTAAGGGGTGGGGGGGGGAGGGAAGTGAGATTGGGGGAAAAATTGTAAATTTTAAAAATAAATAAATTTTAAAAATAATTCTTTCAAATGTAGAATTCTCAAAGAAGAGCACAACATCAGGGGGGTGATTCCATGACAAGCACATCAATTGTATTTGAGTGAAGGGGATGCTGTACTAAGTCACAAGCTTCACTTTCTCTTCCAGACCCAACTGGATTCAGTGACCAGATATGAATTAGGATGACTTCAGATGGCCCTGAATGATAGGCAAACTGGGTTAAAAGACTTGCCCAAGATAAGTGTCTGAGAATGGTTTTGAACTCCAAGGTCAGTGTTCTATCCACAAGGCTATCTAATAGCCCTCAAATGTAGAATGGATCTAAGGGAACCTGATGACTTTGTGAGAAATCAAGAAACAATGAAACAAAATGAAGAAAATAGTAAACTGGAAGAAAATGTGAAATATCTCATTGGAAAAACAACTGACCTGGAAAACAGATCAAGAAGAGATAATTTAAAAACTATGTGACTGCCTGAAAGTCATGACCAGAAAAAAGAGCCTTGACTTCATTTTTCAAGATGTCCTCCAGGAAAATGTCCTTGCTATCCTAGAAGCAAAGGAAAAAAAAATAGAAATTGAAGGAATCCACTTATCACCTCCTGAAAGAGATCCCAAAATAAAATCTCCCAGGAATTTTATAGCTAATTTTCAGAACTCCCTATTCAAGGAGAACATATTACAAGCAGCCAGAAGGAAACAATTCAAATATCATGAAGTCACAGTCAGGATTACATAGGATTTGGCAGCATCTACATTAAGGTCTCAAAGGGCTTGGAATAAGATTTTCTGAAAGGCAAGTGAACTTGGATTGCAACCTAGACTCAACTACCTAGAAAAACTGCACATACTCTTCCAGGGGACTTTGAAAGTCCCTTTCCTGTTGTAATGGCCAGAGACGAACAAAACGTTTGATCTTCAATTAGAGGACCTTCAGGATCTTCAATTAAACAGAGAGGGTAGATGGGAAGGGTAAATTATGAGAAATTTAATGATGTCAAACTGCTAGCATTCCTGCATAAGAAGATAATACTGAAATCATTTAAGCTTTTCATCTATCACAGCAGTTAGAATAGTCAAGGCACAGGAGGGAGCTGAAAATGAAGGTGTAATATATTATAAAGATAGAGTTAATAGGTGAGAAAGTTATGTACTGAGAGAAAGGGAAAGGAGAGGTAGAATTGGCTAAGATATTTCATGTAAAAGAGTCAAGAAAAAGCTTTTGCCATGTCATGGAAGGCAGATGGTGAAGAGGGATGAGTAAGCCTTCAGTCTCATTAGGAGTGGCTCAGAGAAGAAATAACATACACATTCAATAAGGTGTAGAAATCTATCTTACCCTAGAGGGGACAAAAGAAGAGGAAAGGGATGGGAGAAAGGGAACAGGAGAAGGGGGGAGTGTAGGGGATAGAAAAGAGGGAAGATTGAAGGAGAGGATGATCACATACAAAACACTTTTGAAGAAGAACAGGGTGAAAGGAGAGAGATTATAGAATAAATGGGGGTGGGGAGGAATAGAGTGAAGAGAAGTACAGCTAGCAATACTTAACTGTGGGGGGGGGTGGATATTGAAGGACCTTCTCTGATGTACTTATGATAAAGAATGCAATCCATCCCAAAGACAGAGCTGATGGTATCTGAATACAGACTGAAGCATGCTTTTTTCTCCTCTCACTTTATTTTCTTGAGGGGAGATTATGTTTACTTTTACAACAAGATTACTATAGTAATGTGAAAAAAAAATAATTAATTAAAAGGAAAAAGGAAAAGAAAATGCTTGAAGCACCTAGAACTATATCTTGCACATAATGGCTTAAAAAAGGTCTGCTTAATTGATTCAAAAATGTGTTATGACTAGAATTGAATGGAAATTATGGGGACAAATAAGCTGTAGCATAGTCTTAACAATGACTTAAGTGTCGAAAATGGTAAAAAAAATACTATGAAGTACAACTATGACTTAAAAAAGGAAACAGGCCAAATCCTTTCTTGTGAATAGTTGGTTGATTGATTGGTTGGTTGGTTACTGAAGAACAAAATGACATCACTATGTCTGAAACAAATTATGGTGTGTCCAACTGTGACTGATCAGACCAATATGAGCTCGAAAAGCTCTACTACAGGTCGGGCACAAATAGTTCATGTGAACACCTGGGTTGAGTACTCTAAACTTATGAACATCCTGTTTCCTTTGAGCTGCTTCAGTTTTCCTCCTCTGCCACACTGATGAGGGCATGCCATGCTAGGCAGTCCTGTGCCAGTGTCTCCCCTGCTGTATAATCAATTCTAAACTCCTTCAATGAGACCTTCAGAGTGTTTTAGTATAGTTTCTTCTGACCCACCTTGTGAGCACTTGACCTGTGTGAGTTCTCCATAAAATAGTTTTTGTGACAAGGGTACATCTGACATTCTAAAAACATACCCTGCCCATCATAGTTGCACTCTTGGTAGTAATGTTGGAATGCTAGGCCCTTTAGCTTGAGAAAGGATCTCAGTTCTGGTATCTTTGCCTGCCAGGAGATCTTCATAATCTTTCTAAGACAATTTAAATGGAAATGATTCAGTTTCCTGAAATGGCACTGGTAGACTATCTAGTTTTCACAGGCATATACAAATGAGGTCAGCACAATGGCTCTGTAGATCTTCAGTTTGGTTGTCAGTCTAATACCTCTTCTCTCCACACTTTTTCAGTAGATGGTCAATGGTATCAACACATTGTTAACCATGAATAATGTAACACTAGAAGGATAAAATTTGCAATTGATGCAGATTCGCTTTTATCATTTTCCTGTTATTTACTATAATTTTTCCTAAATACATATATATACATATATATATATGTATATATATGTACACTTTGGATAAAAATAATTATAAGCAGATACGATCATTTCACTTTGAAATAAATGTTTTCATCTTATCTTTTTCTTGACTCATGGGATAATAAGAAAAATAATAAAAATTCAGTGTCAATTGACTTAGCTTGGTCCTTTGAGTTAGAAACAAGAGTATAATTTTCATGTGGAGAATCTGTAGGGAACATGTTTGAGAATATTACAGAACTAGGACCCAAAAAGGGGATTGACTTGTATTAAGATCTGGTAGATTTCATGTGAGGACCTGATTCACATGCTGTCTCTACTTTCTTAGTACTTGAATGACCTTAAGAAAGTCACCTTTATTCTTTAGTCCACGAGCTTTCTCTGATTTTGATTTTGCCTTTTTTTTCATTTCCCTGTGCTACAAGGTTCCATAGATATGGAGTCTAACAATATCATTTTTATATCTTCTCATTTTAAAGATGAATTCCTTCTTTGTTCATAAAAACAAAGTCTCCAGCACTCAAACATGGCTGTTTCTTTTACAGGTATTTTTCTATTTCTTCTTTGACAGTTGCCTCTCCTTTGACATTGACAACTTTCTTCCCCCCCATCTTTCTTTTCCCCACTGGCAATTATCTTAAGGATTTATGAGAACATTTTTGTAAAATAGGGCACTGTTTATGAGGAGGTAGAATAAGACAGAAGAAAGAATGGAGTAAATTTCCCATGATGCTATATAGGTCCCATTGGGAAACATGAGATCTGTGACTTTGGTAACTGAGAAGTCCACTTCTATCTAGATTTGATTGCATTTGGCGGGTACCCCAGCCTAAGCAGCAGGACTTAGAAGAGATATTTGGTGGAGGACATTCCAGTTGACCCTTAAATTACAGCAAACAGCATTTCTACTATCTACTCTGCCTACAAGTGAGGCTGACTCTGTATAGAAACATTTTTTTCTTTAACTGAAGCAGGAGACTCATTTACATTTCCAAATGGAAAGGGGGGCAAGAAGATGAGGGAACTGAATCTGAGTACAAGTTGGGCTTGGAAAAATGCTTCAGGCGACAGTATTTTTTCAATTCTGTATTGGGAAAAACCTAAAATGTATTTAGCCCAACATTTTGAGCCCTAAGGCACTCACTCTCAGGGAAATGTAATCCATATGCTTCTGATTCATTTCACTTACCTCAAAGTCTTTTCTAAGTGTGATTTCACTGTCAAAACTCTTAAAACTTTTCAACTTTTATTTTTCTCTATGAGGAAGTCACCTATTGAGTTCACATACTCAAGCTTGTGGGGTAATGACTGTATCTTACAAACACAAGAATGGGTACTGCATATATTAGTTCACTGATATAGGGAACTTTCAGGTGTGGAAAATCTCCCCGCCAATGCATGTACCCAATGAAATCTGAAAATGTTAATCAACTTACCCAGGGTCCAGACTAGTAGGTTTAAGATGTTTTTAACCCAGATGTTCTTGGTCTCTCCTCTTAAACACATGCACTAAGGATTCATACTTTCAAGTTTCTACATTTATTAAATAAAATCCTCATCTCTAAAATCCATTTTTATTGAATTTAGAAGCACCATGTGATACCAACAAAAAAGATTGTATAAAAATAAAAATCATGTTGGACAGTTCTTTTTCTTCTTATCTTATGTCAGATGCTGAGAGGCTATGCAATATAGTAGTTAGGAAACTAGCCATGTACCCAAGATCAGCTATGTTCAGATCTGGTATATGATACACACTGACTGTGTGACCCTAAATTCATTTAATCTGTGAGGGCTCTGGGCCACAGATATCAAACAAGCAAAAACAGGATAGGGATGGCATTAAATTCCACAAATTTCTCTGTGGGACACATATTGATTTAGAACACCATGTGTTTTGCCTGGTGTTAGGAAGACCTGAGTTCAAATCTGGCCTCAAACACTTATTAACTATGTGGTCCTGGACAAATCACTTAGCTCTGTTTGCCTCTGTTTTCCTCATTTTAAAAATGAACTGGAGAAGGAAATGGCAAACTACTTCAGTAGTTTTGCCAAAAAAGCCCAAATTGGGTTAAGAAGAATTAACATTACTCAATAATACCACAAATTATATTTTTATTTATTTTGTTAAATATTCCTCAATTATATTTTCATTGATACAGGCAGTGCTAGGGAGTGCCATTGGTCCCATAAGTCCCAGCCCTTGTGTTTGATACCTCTCCTCTAGGCAACTCTCTAAAACCATAATTTATGGAGAGTTTAGATTTTCTTGCCTACATAGAGTTTTCTTATCTAGATTATACTTATACCAATAAAATTGTAGATCAAGTTCTTATCTTCATGGCAGATATTATTCTCTACATTAGATTGTTTGATTTTAAACACATAAATAAAAAGGGAATAGCTAAAGGAAAACAACATATTATCAAGAAAATTTTCAAATATTAGGAATCAATAATGCAGATGAGATAAAAGAATTCAGTAGATTTCATGGTTCTATATGGTTAGGTAAAATTCAAAGTCCAAGAGATCAGAGATGATGATGTTTGCTTTCAAACTTACTAAAAGTCAATTTTAAAACAAGAGACTTTTTGCTTCCTGCTCTAGTTTATAGTGCCTGCTGGAATCAGGTGGACCTGGACTCACAGTGTTGATTGTAGTCATAAGGAGGTCATAGATCTGTAGCTGAATCTTACCATTGGATAAAACAAATGGCAAAAATAGTAAGAAAACTTTCCAGTTTACCGTATTAGTCAATAATTTTACATATCTCCCTCTGTCCCACTTACCACTGTAATAAATAGATAAATAAATCAATCCTCTTTTCAGAATAAAAAAGTAAGACTGGCACAATATTATTTTTTATCTTTAAGATTTCATTTATTTTGAGTTTTACAATTTTCCCCCTAATCTTACTTCCCTCATGCTCTCCCCACAGAAGGTAGTCTGTTAGTCTTTATAATATTTGCATAGTATACATTGATCTAAGTTGAATGTGATGAGAGAGAAATCATATCCTTAAGGAAGAAAAATAAAGTATAAGAAATAGCAGGATTACATAGCAAGATAACGGTTTTTGTTTCCTAAATTAAAGGTAATACTCGTTGGTCTTTGTTCAAACTCCACAGTTCTTTTTCTGGATACAGATGGTATTCTCCATCACAGAAACCCCAAAATTGTCCCTGGTTGTTGCACTGATGGAATAAGCAAGTCCAACAAGTTTGGTCATCACCCCTATGTTGCTGTTAGGGTGTACAATGTTTTTCTGGTTCTCATCTCACTCAACCTCAGTTCATGCAGATCCTTCCAGGCTTCCCTGAATTCCCATACCTCCTGGTTTCTAATAGAACAATAGTATTCCATAACATTCATATACCACAGTTTGTTAAGCCATTCGTCAACTGAAGGATATTTATTTAAATTCAAATTCTTTGCCACCACATGCCAGGCTGCTATGAATATCTTTGTACACATGATGTTTTTACCTTTTTTCATCATTTTTTCAGGGTACAGACGCAGTAGTAGTATTGCTGGAACAAAAGGTATGTACATTTTTGTTGCCCTTTGGGAATAATTCCAAATTTTTCTCCAGAAAGTTTGGAAAAGTTCACAGTTCCATCAACAATGTATTAGTATCCCACATTTCCCATATCCCTTCCAACATTGATCATTGTCCTTTCTGGTCATATTGGCCAGTCTGAGAGGTGTGAGGTGGTGTCTCAGAGATGCTTTAATTTGCATTTCTCTAATAAGTAATGATTTAGAGCAATATTTCACATGACTCTGGATTGCTTTGATTTCCTCATCTGTAAATTGCCTTTGCATATTCTTTGACCATTTGTTGATTTGGGAATGGCTTGTTTTGTTTGAAAATTTGACTCAATTCTCTGTATATTTTATAAATGAGTCCTTTGTCAATAATACTAGTTGTAAAATTTTTTCCCAATTTTCTAAATTTCTTTTGATCTTGATTACAGTAGTTTTATCTGTTCAAATGCTTTATAATTTAATGTAATCAAAATTGTCATTTGTTTTTAGTGATGTTCTGCATCTCTTCCTTGATCATAAATTGCTTCCCTTTCCATAGATCTGACAGATAAAACTACTCCAGTGCAGAAGTGCTACAGAACTCAATCCCTGTCTAAACCCTTTATACATTTTAACATTATTTTGGTATAGGGTGTGAGATATTGGTCTAATTTAAGTTTCTTCCATACTAACTTCCAATTTTCCAAACAGTTTTCATCAAAGAGAGAGTTTTTATCCTAATAGCCAAACTCTTTGGATTTATCAAACAGCAATTTACTATAATCATTTTCTGCTACTGTATCTAGTTTATTCCACTGCTGCACCATTCTATTTCTTAGCCAATACCAGATAGTTTTGACAATTGATGCTTTATAATATAATTTTAGATCTGGTAAGGCTAAGCCATCTTTTTTTTGCACCTTTTTTTTCATTGACTCCCTGGAAATTCTTGAATTCTTATTTCTCTACATGAATTTACTTACAACTTTTTCTAACTCATTAAAGAAATTTTTTTGGAATCTTGATTGGTAGGCCACTAAACAGGTAATTTAGTTTTGGTAGAATTATCATTTTTATTATATTTGCTTGACCTATCCATGAGCAGTTCATGTTTTCCTGTTATTTAAATCTGATTTAATTTGTAGGAGAAGTGTTTTATAATTGTTTCCAAAAAGCTTTTGAGTCTGCCTTGGCAGATAGACTCACAGGTATTTTATGTTGTCTGAGGTTACTTTGAATGGGATTTCTCTTTTTATCTCTTTCTGCTGTATGTTGCTAGTCATATATATAGAAATTTTGTAGATTTATGAGGGTTTATTTTATGTCCTCTTACATTGCTAAAGTTGCTAATTATTTCTAGCAGTTTTTTAGATGGCTTTTTTGGGATTCTTTAGGTATATCATCATGGCAACTGCAAAGAGTGAGAATTTTGTCTCTTCCTTCCCAATTACAATTTCTTTGATTTCTTTTTCTTCTCTAATTGCTGAAGCTAACATTTGAAATATGATATTGAATAATAGTGGTGGTAATGGGAATCCTTGTTTCACCTCAATCTTATTGGGAATGCATCTAGCCTATCCCCATTGCGTATAATGCTTGTTGATGGTTTCAGATAGATACGCCTTATTATTGTAAGGAACACAGCCAAGATGGCAGAGAGAGAATACAGGCACAGCTCTAAAATCTCTTGATCTTTCCCCATCTCTTATATGAAACAAACCTGTTAACAGAAATCCAATCAACAAAATCCAGAAAGAAAAGCCAGGAGAAAGAACATCTACTTCAGGATTTGTCTTCTGCTATAGTGCAGAGGTGGGTGCAGAGGATGGATCATCTGCTGGCCATGGATCAGCCTAATTAGCTGCAGGGTTGGAGCCCCAGGAGCCTAAGGGCCTGAGAACTGGACCTGCTTGATCAGCGACTGGGCTAGACCCTGGTTGTCTGCAGGAGCTTGGGTCAACTAGGGAGCAGAGGCATTGGTGATGGCACTGACCCTCTGGAGCTTCCCAGCAGAGCTAGAGGGAGAGTTCCAGTGCAGAAGTGCTACAGAACTAAATCCCTAGGCTCTTTGGGTCCAGAGGAGCTCTGAGTCCATGGCTCCATTTTGATTGAAACAGCTTCCCTGAACAAACACAATTATAGACTACTTCTGCCTCATTCACAGGTGCGTGAGCAGAAGAACCACCTCGGCTGACAATAGGGAGAGTGATGACATCACCCCAGGGTATAGCCCACCAATGATTGAAGACAAAAGTATATAACAGCTTCAATCACTCCCTCCAGGCCAAGGAAGAAGGCCTCAATCAAGGTCACAGATACTCCAGAGAAAACAACCAGCATCCCTACTTGCCAGCTGGAGATATTACACTCAGTGAGTAAAGCCTCTAGGGATCCCAACACCAAACTTCTGTGAATGAGCCCCTCCTCAACTCAAGGTCTTAGCAAAATGAAGAAAGGTCAGCAGAAAGGTGAATCTATAGAAAAATTCTATAAAATTCTATAGATAAGGAAAAGACCCTAACTCAGAGAGACCTAGAACCTCTGAGGAGAATATGATCTGGTCTCCAGCACAGAAAGGCTTTCTTGAAGAAATAAGGAAGGAATTTAAAAATCAATTGGAAAATTTGGGAAAAGAAACCCAAGAAAAGATTGACACCTTGCAGCAAGAAAACAAATCACTGGAAAATACAATTGGACAAATACAAAATGAGAATAATTCTCTCAGATCTTCAACTGGACAAATATAAAATGAGAATAATTCTCTAAGATCTTCAATTGGGTAAATGCAAAAAAGAAAATAATTCTCTTAAAGCCTCAATTGGTCAAATGGAAAGCTCTTTCAAAAGCCAATTGGAAAAGGAGTTGCAAACGGTAAATAAAGAAAACATCTTTCTAAAAAAAAAAGAATGGGGTATATGGAAACTAATGACTTCATGAGACAGCAAGAGCCTGTTAAACAAAACCAAAAAAAAAAAAATAGAAAAAATAGAAGAAAATTTTAAATACCTCAAAAACAAAACCACTGACCTCGAAAATAGAGCATGAAGGGACAACCCGAGAATCATTGGTCTTCCTGAAAACATTGAAGAGGGGGAAAAAAAAAACAGGACTTAATATTATAGGCTTTAGTGATGGAAAATTGCCCTGATATCATGGAACCAGAGGGAAAAATAGTTATTGAAAGAATACATTGATCCCCTCCAGAAAGAGATTCTTTTTTTTTAGGGTTTGTTTTTTGCAATGCAAACAGGATTAAGTGGCTTGCCCAAGGCCACACAGCTATGTAATTATTAAGTGTCTGAGACCAGATTTGAACTCAGGTACTCCTGACTCCAGGGCCAGTGCGTTATCCACTATGCCACCTAGCCACCCCCAGAAAAAGATTCTAAAATGAAAACACCAAGGAATCTTGTGACCAAATTTCATAACTATCAGATAAAAGAGAAAATCCTGCAAGCAGCCAGAAAGAAAAAGTTTAAATACCAAGGAGCCACAGTAAGGTTTATGAAGGACCTGTCTGCATCAACATTAAAGGATCGAAGGGCCTGGAATGAGATGTTCCAAAGAGCAAGGGAGCTTGGAATGCAACCAACAATCCACTATCAGGCAAAGCTGACCCTTCTTTTTCAGGAGAAAAGATGGACATTTAATGAAATGGAAGAATTCCAAAAATTCCTGATGAAAAGACCAGAGCTAACCAGAAAATTTGGACATCAAACAGGAGATTCAAGGGACACATGAAAAGGTTAAAAAAAAGGGAGTAAAGAAAAAAAAAACTGCTATCCACTGGTTATATCCTAGCATGGCAAAAAGATTCTCATAACTCTTGAGAATTGTAACTCTAACAGAGAGAATATACCTAGCCAGAAGTGATGGACATTCATGACTTATCCATGAGACTGATATCCAATGGGATGAAACTGGCTATAACCCTACTTGGGAGAAAGACTCTAATAACTCTCGAGAATTGTAACTCTATTAGATAGAATATACTTAGCTAGAAATGATGGATACTGAGAATTTTCTATGACTCAGATTGGAATGATTTAAAAACACTTCCTCCTTAAAAAGGGGGACAGGAAGGAGATCGGAGGAGGGAGGGGATTGAATGGGGTAAATCTCATTGCATTAAGAGGTACAAAAGACCTATGGTAATAAAGGGGAAGAAGGGAGGAGATGAGAAACACTTCTCATCAAAGCTGCCTTTAAGTTAACTTACACATATACTTCATTAACTTAGAAATCATCTTACCTTTCAAGTATTAAAAGGGGAAAAGTGGAGGGGGAAGGAGACAGGGAAGGGGAGAAAAGTGGGAACCAACAGAAGGAAGGAAAGGGGAAAAGGGAAAAGGAGAAAAAAGGGGAGGGATGGATATAGGAGGACAAACATAGGGGCTGGTATTCAGAAACAAAATACTGTTGAATACTGATAAAGGGAAAAAACGGGGAAAATACAAACAGAGGGAAGATAGCATGGAGGGCAATAAAGACAGTAATTATAACTTTGAATGTAAATGAGATGAACTTTCCCTTAAAACATAAGCAAATAGCAGAGTGGATTAAAAACTAGAATCTTACAATATGCTGCTTACAAGAAACACATTTGAAGCAGAGAGGTACATATAGAGTAAAGGTAAAAGGTTGGAGCAAAATATATTTTGCTTCAGCTGAAGTAAAAAAAGCAGGGGTAGCAATCTTTATCTCAGACAAAACAGCTGCAAAAATAGATAGCAATAAAAGAGATAAGAAAGGAAACTGTATCCTCCTAAAAGGTACCATAGACAATAAATTAATTTCAATATTGAATATGTATGCACCCAATGGGATATCATACAAATTCTTAGAGGAGAAGCTGAAAGAACTACAGGAAGACATAGACAGCAAAACTCTACTAGTGGGAGACCTCAACCTCCCACTTTCAGATTTTGATACATCGAAGCATAAAATAAACAAGAAAGAAGTTAAGGAGGTAAATAGTTATAAAAACTAGATATGATAGACTTATGGAGGAAATTGAGTGGAGATAGAAAGGAAAATACCATTTTGTCTGCAGCACATGACATTTATACAAAAATTGACAATGTACTGGGGCATAAAAACATAATGATCAACTGCAGAAAGGCAGAAATAGTGAATACATCTTTCTCAGGTCACATTGCAATAAAAATCATATGCAATATTGGGCCAGGGAGATATAGACCCAGAACTAATTGGACACTGAATAACCTCATTTTAAAGAATGAGTGGAGGGGCAGCTAGGTGGTGTAGTGGATAAAGCACTGGCCCTGGAGTCAGGAGTACCTGGGTTCAAATCCAGTCTCAGACCTTTAATAATGACCTAGCTGTGTGGCCTTGGGCAATCCACTTAACCCCATTTGCCTTGCAAAAAAAATAAAGAATGAGTGGATCAAACAACAAATTATAGAAAGAATTGATTATTTTCTCCTAGATATTGACAATAATGAAACAACATACCAAAACCTATGGGATTCACTCAAAGTGGCTGTCAAGGGATATATTGTATCTTTAAATGCTTACATGAATAAATTAGAGAAAGAGCAAATCAATGAACTAATATTACAAGGAACAAACCATTTATTGCTACAGTCTCTTGTGTTTTTATTAAGAATGGGTGTTGTATTTTGCCAAAAGATTTTTCAGCATCTATTGATATAATCATATGATTTCTGATAGGTTTGTTATTGATATAATTAATTATACTAACAGTTTTCTTAACATTGAACCAACCTTGCATGTTTGGAATAAATCCTACTTGGTAATAGTATATTATCCTAGTGATAATTTGTGGTAGTTGATTTGCAAAGATCTTATTTAAGATTTTGGCATCAGTATTCATCTGGGAGATGGGTATATAATTTTCTTTCTCTGTTTTAACTCTTCCTGGTTTAGGTATCAGCACCATGTTGATGTCTTACACAGAGTTTTGTCTTCACCTATTTTTCCAAAGAGTTTATATAGAGCTGGAACCAATTGTTCTTTGAATGTTTGATAGAATTCACTTATGAATTCATCTGGCCCTGGAGATTTTTTTCTTAGGGAGTTCAATAATGGCTTGCTGAATTTTTTTGTCTGAGATGGGGTTGTTTTTAATTTCCTCTTCACTTAACCTGGGTAGTTTTTATTTTTTGTTCATATTTATCCATTTCACTTAGATTATCAAATTTATTGGCATAGAGTTGGGCAAAATAATTCTGAATTATTACTTTAATTTCCTCCTCATTAGTGGCGAGTTCACCTTTTTTTCATTTATGATGCAAACAATTTGGTTTTCAATTTATCAAATTTATTAGTTTATCAAATTTATCAATTAATGAGAGGTTTATCAATTTAATTAATTTTTTCATAGAACCAAATTTTCATTTTGATTTTATTAATTTCTCCTTTAATTTTTAGAAATTCTAATTTGTTATTTAATTGGGGCTTTTAATTTGTTCTTTCTCTAATTTATTAGTTGCATATTTAGTTCATTGATTTCCTCTTTTCTCTAATTCATTCGTGTAAGCATTGAAAAATATAATATATCCTCTATCAGTTGCCTTGAGTGAATTCCATAGGTTTGTGGTATGTTGTTTCATTTTTTGTCATTATCTAGGATAAAATAATTAATTCTTTCTATACTTTGTTGTTTGATCCACTAAATTTTAAAAATGAAGTTATTTAGTTTCCAATTAGTTTTGGGGCTCTATCTCCCTGGTCCAGTATTGCATATGATTATTATTGCATTATCATGTAAGAAAGATATATTCACTATTTCTGCCTTTCTGCAGTTGATCATTCGGTTTTTAATGCCCTAGTACATGGTCATATTTTGCGTAAGTGACATGTACTGCAGAAAATAAAGTATATTCCTTTTTATTCCCATTCAGGTTCCTCCATAAGTCTATCATATCTAGATTTTCTAAATATCTATTTACCTCCTTAACTTCTTTCTTGTTTATTTTATTAGATTTATCAAAATCTGAGAGTTGAAGTTTGAGGTCTCCTACTAGTAGAGTTTTGCTGTCTATGTCTTGCTGTAGCTCGTTCAACTTCTCCTCTAAGAATATGAATGTTATACCATTGGGTGGATACATATTAAGTATTGAAATTATTACTTTATTATCTATGGTACCTTTTAGAAGAATACAGTTTCCTTCCTTATCTCTCTTAATGCTATCTATTTTTTGCAGCTGCTTTGTTTGAGATAAGGATTGTTACCCTACTTTTTTTACTTCAGCTGAAGCAAAATATATTTTGCTCCAACCTTTTACCTTTACTCTATATGTATCTCTCTGCTTCAAAAGAGCTTCTTGTAAGCAGCATATTGTAGAATTCTGGTTTTTAATCCACTCTGCTATTTGCTTAAGTTTTAAGGGGGAGTTCATCACATTCACATTCAAAGTTATAACTCACTCTTTATTGCCCTCCATGCTATCTTCCCTCTATTTGTATTTCCCCCTTTTTTCCCTTTATCCATATTCCCCAGTATTTTCTTTCTAAATACCATCACCTTCACTGTTTGCCCTCCTACACCAACCCCCTCTCCCCTTTCTGTCCCCTTTCCTTTTTCTCCTTCTTCTCTTCCTTCCTTCTGTTAGTTCCCCTTTTTCTCCCCCTCCCAATCCCCTCCTTCCCCTTTCCCCCTTTTAATACTTGAAGGTAAGATGAGTTTCTTAGTTTAACTGAGTGTTTGTGTAACTTAACTTTAAGCCAAGTCTGATGAGAGGAAGATTCAGGTGCTTCTTACCTCCTCCCTTCTTCTCCTGTATTACAATGTGTCTTTTGGACCTCTTAATGTAATGAGATTTACTCCATTCAATCTCTCCCATCCTCCTGTCTCCTTACTGTGCCCCTCTTTAAGGAGGTATGTTTTTTAAATCATTCTATCTAACTC
Organism: Macrotis lagotis; assembly: GCF_037893015.1. Taxonomy (NCBI): domain Eukaryota; kingdom Metazoa; phylum Chordata; class Mammalia; order Peramelemorphia; family Peramelidae; genus Macrotis; species Macrotis lagotis. The sequence goes on from NC_133661.1 coordinate 148,606,352, forward strand.
CCAGTAAAATCATGAGTGTCTATCACCTCTGGATAACTATATTCTCTCTAATAGAGTTACAATTCTCAAGAGTTATGAGAATCTTTCTCCCAGAAGTGGATATAGCCCATTTCATCTTACTATATAGCAGTTTTTTTTCTTTACACCTCTCCCCCTTTTTTTTCATTTTCATGTGAGCCCCCTGTTTGATGTTAAGCTCTGTTCTTTTCATCAGGAAATGTTGGAATTCTCCCATTTTTGTTAAGTGGGAGAGAAGGCACAGCTTTGCTGGCTATTGGATTCTTGGCTGTATTCCAAGCTCCATTGCTCTTCAGAATATCTCATTCCAGGTCCTTCAATCCCTTAATGTTGATGCAGCCATGTCCTGTGTAATCCTTATTAATCCTTATCTAAATTGTTTCTTTCTTGGTGCTTCCAGAATTTTCTCTTTTATCTGATAGTTCTGGAATTTGGCCACAGCATTCCTTGGTGTTTTCATTTTAGGATCTCTTTCCAGAAGGGATTCATATATTCTCTCAATAGTGATTTTGCCTTCTGATTTCATGTTATTTATCAGGGCAGTTTTCCATTACTAAATCCTGTAATATTAAGTCCTGGCTTTTTTTCTATTCAATGTTTTCAGGAAGACCAATGGTTCTCAGGTTGTCCTTTCTCAATCTATTCTCAAGGTCAGTTGTTTTGTTGATGAGATATTTTACATTTTCTTTTCTTTTTCTTTTATTTTGTTTATCAGGCTCTTGCTGCCTCATGAAGTAATTAGTTTCTACAGGCTCCATTCTTTTTTTTTAGAGAATTTTCTTCATTTACCTTCTGTAACTCCTTTTACAATTAGTCAATTCTATTTTTGAAAGTGTTTTCTATTTGACCAATTGAGGTTTTGAGAGAATTATTTTCTTTTTGCATTTGTCCAATTGTTTTTTTCCAATGATTTGTTTTCTTGTTGCAAAGTGTTAATTGTCTCTCCCAAATTTTCCAATTGATTTTTAAACTCCTTACTGATTTCTTTAAGGAAGACTTTCTACTCTGGAGACCAGATCATATTTTCCTCAGTGGTTCTAGGTCTCTCTGAGTTAGGGTCTCTTTCTAGGAATTTTTCTATGGCCTTTCCTTTTCACTGACCTCTCTTCATTTCCCTCAGACCTATTGTTGGCAAAGAGCTGGTTCACAGAGGTTTGGTGTTGAGGTCCCAGGAGACTTTACTAACTGGTTTCAGTAACTCCAAGTGGGCTGGCCAGAAGGCTGTGTTGGCTGCTCTCTCTGGAGTATCTGTGACCTTAATTTCAGGTCCTCTCTCTTAGTCTGGAGCTGGTGGATGAAGCTGTTGAGTAGTTTTATCTTTGACCACTGGTGGTTTTTGCCATAGGGCAAGGTAATTTCTCTCCCCAATTCACAGTTAAGGGAGGTTTGCTGCTCATACTTTAGCCTGGGGCAGAGGTGGGCTGTAATTGTGTTTGTTCTGGGAAGAGGCTTCAGCTGAAATGAAGGTATGGCTGCAGCTCTCCTGCATTTGAACTGCCTTCCAGCTTGGAAGGCAAGCTCCAGACTGTCAGTGCCCCAACCAATGCTTCTGCTCCCTAGTTGGCCCATGGCCACATGGCAATCAAGTTTGCCCCTCTTTTAGGCTTCCAGGCTCTAGTCTACCCCACTAATCAGGCTAATCGAGCTCTCAGACACTCTTGCCCACCCCACTGATCAGGCTAGTGGATCTCTCAGGTTCTAACCCTGTCCTGTGCTCCTGTCCAGCCTGCGCCCAGCTCACCCATGATCCTGGAGGACAGACCTTGAAGTAGATCTTCTTCTAGTTTCTCTTTCTGAGTTTTGTAGATTGGATTTCTGTTAAGAAGTTTGTTTCATATTATATATGAGGGAAGATCAGGAGACTAGCACTGTGCCATCTTCTCTCCATCATCTTTCCTGGAAGTCTGACACAATATTTTTGATGAGATTGTTGGCATTTAAAAAAGATGCCTATTTGTTATTATTGCTTGTAAATTAATTTTGACAGAAACAACAGCATAGACTTTTGCAAATCATAAGCAATGATATTGGAAGAAATAGCCCAGTGATCACCAAGGAAGAATGTTAACACTAAAAACATTAGACTAAAGAATCCATAATGATAGATTGTAAGTTTGGTCAAATAAGTCTCTTTAACCTAGATGTAATCCTGAAAACTTTTTTTCCCCTAAGGTATTGAAAAGTCTTTTGATCCTAAAGGATTTTTAGACTTCTTTGGTATGGATCCTTAGGTTCAGAGATAGAGACATTTTCATTCCTTACCTAAGTTTGAGGGTAGAACTGTAGTAGAACTCTTAAGAGCATATCAATTTTCTTCTTGATCTAGTTAATACATATTCCACATTCTTTTGGAATTAGGAATGGAGTAAAAATTAGCTTGTGACTTGAGTCTTTGTCGCTGAGTAGATGTAAATTTAATGAAAAAGCACAGCATCATAGCTTGGTAGATTGGAAGAGATTATTTTTGAGTTTTTGCAAGTGTCTTGCCCAATGTCACACAGCTAAGTAAATTATAGTGTCTGAGGTTCTCCTGACTCCAGGGCTGGTGCTCTACCTACTGTTCCACCTAGCTGCCCTGGAAGAGATTTTTAAATTGTTGGCTCAACCTTCAACTTTTTTTTAAAAGTATGTTAAATTTAACAAAACAGAAAAAATTTACAATCCTTATTTCTATCTTCCGAACTTATTTTAGGTTTTCTTCTGTTTATTTTTAAAATGTAGAATGTTTTATTGATGTTCTTTTCTTTTTTTGATATGTCTTTCACTACCTATTGACTTATCTTCCTGTCCCTGCCCCTGAACAGATAAATGTAGTAAACTAAAGTAAATCAAAATATTGATTATATCTAAAAATAATATCATATTTCAATTCTAGTCCAAAAGTTGAGAAACATGCTTCAACATCAGTCTTCTGAAATCTTGGTTAGTTTCTGCATTGAACAGAATTCTGAAGTTATTCAAAGTGATTTTCTTTTATATGATTATGATGATATTTTTCCTTCACACTTGAAGAAGAGTGACATCAGATGAAATGATGCCATGATAAGTACAAGAATTGGATTTGTGTGAGGGAGAAATGTATTGAGTAACCAGCCTCACTTTTTTCTCCAGAGCCATCTGTGTCCAGTGGTCAGATATAATAAGATGACTGGAAATGGCTTTGGATGCGAGGCAATCAGGGTTAAGTGGCTTGCTCAAGGTCACAACAGCTAGTAAGTAGCAAGTGTCTGAGGCTAGACTGAAACTCCTGTCTTCCTGACTCCAAGGTCAATGCTCTATCACTGTACCACCTAGCAGCTCTTATATGATTATCATGTAAATTTTTCTCTTGATTCTATTTATTTCATTTGGCATCAATTTGTACATGTATTTAAACTTTTTTCTGAATTTTTCAAATTCATTTTTAATGTGCAATATCCTTTTAGAATCTTGTTACTATAATTAGTTCAAATATTCCCCAACTGATGGATGAACAGCCACATTTCTTTGTTAGAACAAAAAGTGCTGTTATAAATATTTTTGAGACCTATTGTTCTCTCTTTGACATTCTTGGATGCATATACAAGGTAGACATATTGCTAGATCAAAGAGTATGTACAATTTAAAGAATTCCTCTCTATAGTGACCCAGTGAGCAAGCTAGTCTCAAGTGCCTCCAATAATCGTCCCTTTCCATCCTTTATTATTTTTGCTATTCTGAAGGGGATGAGGCAGAAACAGCAATACAAAAGGATACACTCAAGATAGTTCCTATCCTAAAGGAATTTTTATTCTAACAGGGAATAATGACACATCCTGGGAGCTGGAACTAGAAAGTAAAGGCTTGGAGATGGTCAGAAGAGATAACTTGAATTTAGAAAATTCTTTCACAACATAGTGAATAATTTTCATTTCTTCATTTGAAAACATTTTGACTACTTTTCTATTGGGGAAGAGGTCTTATTATATATTTTTATGAATGTCCTATGTATTTTATAAAAGTTTTAAAATGTCAAAGATATTTACTGTATTTTCCCAATTAAAATTCTGCTCTTTCTAACTGCATTGATTTTGGAAAATTCCACATTCTTTTGGAAATTATTTTTCAATATTATAAAATTGAAGTTGAATACTTTCTGGCAACTTCTATCCTTTGTTTACTATCCCCAGGCATAGGCATGAAAGTTATAATCTTTCCTTTTCATCAGATTTCATATATTTTATAATATGATGTAATATAATACATACTTTTAAGTTATAATATTTTTAGGTCATGTATTCATTTGAACCTTATTGGGGTTTAACAAAATGTTGGTATAAACTTAATTTCTGCCAAGAATTTTTGTTGAATAGAGTCTTTGCTATGGCACAGAACTTAATTTTCTTCAATTTAATCAAATACTGTACAATTAAATTTTCATAACTTCAGGGGCTATTTACCTAATATGTTTCAATGATTGTTTAACATTTTTATTAATTTTTTTAATATTATAAATCTAATAATGATCAACAAACATGATTAAGAACAAAGGAGAGGAATATTGAATTTTATACTAACCTCATTTTGCAAGTGGTGGAAGGATTTTTTCAAGATCTTATAGTTGATTTATAATTGTGTTGATACTAGAACTCTAATTTCCTGACTTTGACTTCAATGCCCCTAAATCCTTTAGTGAATATTATCCTTGAGTTTATTAAGTAGAGATCACTATGTTTATAGCTGGATTATTCAAATCGCACTGGTGCAGGAAAACCTGGATTCAAATCTGACCACAGAAACCTATTATTTATGTGATTCTGAATAAGTTACTTAATCTTTATTTGCCTCAGTTTCCTCAAATGTGAAATGAGGATCATAATAATATCTTCCAAAGTTAAGACACTCAAATGATCTAACATTTGTAATGCATCTAGCAAAGTTCCTGCCATATAGTAGCATCTAATGAATGCTTGTTTCCTTCCTCCTTTGCTACGTAGAGACAGCTTGTCACATAATATATAAAAATACTTTACTTTCTATGTTTTCTACTAATGAAGGTAAAACTAAAATATTAAGGGACAGGGAAAATATACTATGGAGGGAGGGAATAAAAGCTCTAGATAATATTTAAGTCAAAATTTAAATATTTCACTGTTATAATCTATTTTTAGATTTGATAGTTATAAAAAAAGAAATTCATGATGGTCATGAAAGAAAGTGTATTCATGAAGTTCATACACATGAATCTAAATGGTGTAATGCTTCTAATGAAGTGGAACAAGCAATAGTTAGAGGCAGATTGTTCTCTGCATAATATCTTCATAATTCTATTGTTTAAGAAATGTATATTCAGGTAGAAACTAGTTGGCTGCAAGTAGCAATATTAGGGGTTCCCTGAAATATCATTTTATTCCCCACCAAAGGGCTGTGTAGCCTTGAGAAATTACGGCTCTTACCAAAATATCCTGTCATAAATTCAGAGAAGCAAAGGACCTTAGATATCATCTAGTTCAATTCCCTTATTTAACAGTTAAAAAACCAGACTTGATCAAGGTAATACGTGACAGAACTAGGATTTAAATCCTACTCTTCTGACACCGAGTATAGCACTTTCTTTTTTCTTTTTTCTTTTTTCTTTCTTTCTTTTTTTTTGCAAGGCAATGGGGTTAAGTGGCTTGCCCAAGGCCACACAGCTAGGTAATCATTAAGTGTCTGAGGCAGATCCGAACTCAGGTACTCCTGACACCAGGGTTGGTGCTCTATCCACTGCCACCTAGCCACCCCAAGTATAGCACTTTCAAAGCTCTCTCTTCAGGTGTTGGATTTTAGCTAAACTTTGGTAGCAATTAATGTCTTCACTTTATATGATCCTTTCTTATAGAATTTTTAAAATGTAGATTTTTTTTTGTTCCCAGATAAATTACAAACTTCTTGATGGAAGGGTCTATGTGAATAAAAATATTTCAAAAAATCCTTAGAAAAGTGTTCCAAAAAATTAGCTGATTTATTCTATTTTAATGAATACACAAAGGTTTTCCTTATTAGAAACAAGAAAGGAGTTAATGGACTTGGTTTTATTGTACTTCTAAAGGCAACAGGAATCATCATTTCAGGGAAATTCTGATCACAACCAATATGAAGTGTTCATGATGAGTATTTGCAAAAAAAAAAAATCTTGAAGATAATTGCAGTTTATGTCCCAACATCTATTGCAAAGGATAAAGGGGTAGAGAATTCTATGGGAAACTGATTATGACCCTCTAAATTAAAGCAATATAGACATTAATACTCAGTTCCTTTAATGCAAATAAATGTTGGCATAAAGGAAGATAGAGAAAAATACAGTGGAAAATTTTCTCAGGAATAAGTAACAAGAGGACTGAGGTTGTGCTTACATATAAGGGATATTTTTTTTGAGAAAAGAATTAAGAGGCACTATATATATATATATATATATATATCAAACATGAAATAATTTTACAAAAAATTAATTTTATTTCATTAGACATATGAGTTAGCCTGTGAACACTTATGCCATCATTAGATAGATAGAACAAACATTAAAATCAATATTAAATTAGAAGAACAAAATGGAAGATGTAGCAAATCAACTGAAGCAATTTCAAGTTTATATATTTAAGTATTTGTCAAAAAAATCACATGCAATTATGCTGAACTAAGGGAATTTAAAGGAAATTGACAAATATCTAAATATTATAAAACATCCATACAAAAAAACCCAAAACCCAATCTAGGAAAAGAAATTGAGCAAGCCATAAAAGAATTGCCAAAGGGGGAAAAAATCCCAGGACAGATGAATTTACAAGTGAATGATATCTAACATTTTTTTTAGGTTTTTGCAAGGCAAACAGGGTTAAATGGCTTGCCCAAGGCCACACAGCTAGATAATTATTAACTGTCTGAGACCAGATTTGAACTCAGGTACTCCTGACTCCAAGGCAGGTGCTTTATCCACTACACCACCTAGCCTCCCCATATCAAACATTTAATGAGCAATTAATATCTACACTACAAAGTCATCCTCAAAAATAGAGACAGAAGGCATTCTTCCAAACATTTTATGAGATAAATATGGTCTCCATTACCACACAAGGGAGAAATTAAACACAAAAGGGAAACTATATATCAATAGCACTAATGAATGTTAAGGCAAAAATTTTTACAACAAAACTACAGAAATATATCCAGAAAATAATTTATTATAACCAATTTGCGCATATACTAGGGATTCAAAGATGGTTCAAAAATTAAGAAACCAATAAGAATAATTAAACATAAAAACAATAACAAAATTATTTATGCAATAGGTTCAGAAAAAAAAAACCCATAACAAAATTTGGCATTCATTTATGCTAAAAACTCTAAAAAGTACAAACATGGAAATGCCCTTATTTGATGTGAACAAAGTTTTGAATATAAAACCATGAATTGTTCATGGTTAGGCTGTGCCAATATAGTAAAAATGACAATATTACTTAAGTTAATTTACATATCTAGTACTATACCAATCAAATCATCATTTGGATATTTTTTGGAACTTAGTAGTATATTTGTATTTGTCAAACAATCAATTACTAGAGTCATTTACTACTGTTTCTTTTATACCTATCCTAATTCAATAATTCCTTACTCTATTTCTTAAGCACTACCAGGTAATTTAGATGACTGCCACTATAGAGTATAGTTTTAGATCAGGTACAGATAGACCACCTTCCTTTACATTTGTTTTAATCAGGTTCCTTGATAATCTTGAAATTTTGTTGCTCCAGATTAATTTTGTTCCTATTTTCCTAGCTCTGTAAAATAGTTATTTGGTAGGTCGATTAGTAAATCACTGAATAAGTAATTTAATTTGCATAAATTTTCATTTTTATTATATTAGCTGAGCCTAATCATGAGCAACTGACAATTTTTCTTTTCAATTTTTAGATCTTACTTTCTTTGTGTGAAAAGTGTTTTGCAGTTGTGTTCATTTGTCTTGGTAGGTAGCTTCTCAAGCATTTTATATTAACTGCAGTTACTTTAAATTTAATTTCTCTTTCTATCTCTTGCCCTTGGGCGTTGTTGTTTATATATAGAAATGCTGATGATTTATGTGGGTTTATTTTTTATTTGTTACTTTGCTAAAGTTGTTAATTGCTTCAAGAAGTTTTTTAGATGATTTTCTAGGGTGAGCTAAGTATACCATCATATCATCTGCAAAGAGTGAAAGTTTTACTTCCTCATTGCCAATCTTAATTCCTTCAATTTATTTTTCTTCTCATTGCTAAGCTAATTTTTTAATACTATACTGAATAGTAATGGTTGTAATGGGCATCCTTGTTTCACCCTTGATCTTATTGGAAATACTCCAATTAATCCCATATATATATATATATTTGTTGATGTTTTATATAGATACTGCTTATTATTTTATGGAAAACTCCATTTATTCCTATACTCTTTAGAGTTTTTTTTAAAAGGAATAGATGTTGTATTTTGCCAAAGGCTTTTAAGGATCTATTGAGATGATCATATGGTTTCTGTTGATTTTGTTATTGGTATATTCAATTATATTGAGTGTCTTACTAATTTTGAACCATCACTGTCTACCTGGTATAACTCCTACCTGATTATCATGTATTATCCCAATAATCACTTGTAATCTCTTTGCTAAAATTTCATTTAAGTTTTTTGCATCAATGTCATTAGGAAGATAAGTCTATAATTTTCTTTGTCTGTTTTGACTCTTCCTGGTTTAGATATCAGTACCATATAGGTGTCATAAAAGGAATTTGGCAGAACTATTTCTATTTTTTAGGGTGTTTTTGCAAGGCAAATGGGATTAAATAGCTTGCCCAAGGCCACACAGCTAAGTAATTATTAAGTGTCTGAGACTGGATTTGAACCCAGGTACTACTGACTCCAAGGCCGGTGCTTTATCCACTGTGCCAACTAGCCACCCCCAATCTACTGTTCTTGACTAGAATTTGTTTTTTGGGTTTTTTCCCCTTTCCATTTACTTTTCATGAATCCCTTGAATCTTGTATATGAAGATCAAATTTTCTGTTTAGTTCTGGCCTTTTAATCAGAAAATTTTGGAATTTGATCTTTTATTTAATTGAAAATCCATCTTCCCCCTGATAGAATATGCTGGATTTTGTGGGGTAGTAAATTCTTGGTTGTACATACCTTTTTCCACATTATAGGGAATATATCACAGGAAGTCAAAGACAGAAATTAAAAACACCTGATGAAGAATTTTGACTATCTGGAATATGATATGAAATTGGGCAAATAACTCACAATATGTATACATTGAATAAACCCTACAGATCTACAAAGAAATGGATTCAGAATTGAATAAGAGTAATAGGCTAAACAGACTTTGGGAAATTACACTGTTTTAAATGAGTTTAGCTTCTTCCTTAAGCAAAAGCCTATCTCTTTACAATGAAATTTCTTACAATAATGCTATATGGTTGTGAACCATGGCATATCATAGTCTAAAGTAAATCAAAGTTTGGAGTCACTCAAAGGGCAATGGAAAAGAATATGGCAGGAATTGCCAAGAATTATCTCAAAAGTGATATAAATAATATTGTTGGAATAATGTTCAAATAATTTAACCTTTCTCATTCTCCATTTATTTACATGGAAATTGGAAGGATTATATTCAATGGAAGTTAAGGTTTCTTACATTTCTAAATCTATGATTGGATAAAGAAGTAGTTCAGTTATATACCCAGAAGTAAAAATAATTTTTGGACAGCCTACATGATTCATGATTATATGCATTATGTTAAAAGATTAACAGAAGATCTTTCCACAAAAACTACCCCAGCATCTTGAATGGATCTCTGTGGAAGGTTTATGGAAGACATGAACAAGAAATATTCAGAATAAAAATCATGACTGGGTTAAAACCTGAAGTATTAGAGGGAATATGCATCAGCAATATCACAGTTCCATAGAAGTATTTAAATAATGAATTCATTTTCAACTACCTGCCTTCTTTGGTTTTAACTCTACTTATCACCCTCCATCTGCCTCCTTCAATTACACCTTCAGGAAAGTCATCATCATGGAGATTGCTTCAGTTTTGGTCCTCGCAACTACCTTATCAGTATTGTCAGTTGACTCAATATCTGTGATTAAAAAACTGGTGGAAGAACTCCTTTTGAAGCATCCCTCTATAGAGAGTTCAGAATACTCAAAGAACTTTGCCTTCCCTACCAGCTGCTCTGCTTGTATTCCATTATTGTTATGTCTGCTAGACAAGTATCTTCTTTCAGCTTCCTTTTGTGTATTATCTTCTTTCATTAGATTTTAAGCTCCTTGAGGATAGGGACCATCTTTCTTTTTTTGTCTTATTTGCATTCTCTGTGATTAGCACAATTTCTGGACATAGTACATGCTTAATAAATCTGTAATGTATGATTGCTTCAGCTTATTTTGTATTGTTTTATTTTGTATGAGTTGGAAAATTACAGTATTTTATAATGATCTTGGGGGAAGGGACTTTGTCCCCAAAACTTTCTATTTAAAGGCAACAAATATGAATGGATATTCATCTTCTGTGTCCTAGAGAGAATTAAATAGGACAGAGGAAAGAAACCAAAACTGGAGAAGCAATTGCGTGTGAATGAAATCTCATAAATGGACAATGCAAAAAACAACCCCACCCAGTAGACAAGGACTATGTTCTCTTTAAGGTGATCATAACTTAATGAAATGTTTTCTTTACCACTTTTTTGTTTTGGTAAGATTTTAATGTTCAAACTCCCCACCACCACCATTTCTACATTTTATTGTGTCATGTGATTTTATTTCATGCAGCAAGAAAGGACTCAAATGAAATTCTTAAGTCCTAGGTAATTGGTTGATTGGTCAACTCTGCTGACAAGGAATAAATTATACTGACAGTAGAGGCCAAAATACTTTTTTAAAAAAAATCAATTTTATTTTAGGTTCTGAATTCTCCCACTATTTATCTAGAAAGCATGACAAATAAAACTTATTATAGACTGACATATTGCTTAAATGAGAAATTTCATCTCTGAGTTAATTTCAAGGACAGTCAGAGTCACAGCCAGTAGTGAGCATGTTTTACATTTGAAGGAAAAGGCCAAAGAGTGATTTTGCCAGGTCATGGCCACTGCAGTGAGCCAACCACCTAGATTGTGCAGTCAGCCTATTTAGTTAAACCACCATTTCTGTATCTCCCAGGGTCTTTTCTTCCTGAAGTTCGCTAAACAATGAGGTTTCCTTGGAGCCTTTCAGGACACTTTCCAGTTCCCTGCAAAGTTTTCACTAATGAAGCAAGTTTCACCCAACATAAATGTGTCTGCCCTTCCTGTCTTACCTCAAGTTTAAAATGTCATCCAATCAAAGGCTGAAGCCAGATTGTTAAAGGCTGAAGGGGGGATGCCCTAGAGGGGTCCAGTCCTGCCAAATATCTTAAATGACCTTTCAGAAGCTGAATTTTTTACAGGGAATCAAACACAAATGAAAAGTATGCAGCAGATCTACAAAGAAATCCTGAAAAAAGATAATGGGTAATCCAGTCCAGATGATGATTTAGATGGCTTAGATACATCCAGATACTACTTGGGGTGGGGTACTACATTTTGCTCCTTTCTCCCTTCAGTCAGGATTTCTGTCAGGAAAACTAATTGGGAAATTCTGCTTTCAAGGAGCTATTATGGCAATTTTGTGGCAAGGAATTTTGTTATGTTTAGAAATTTCTTTTGGTTCAACAAATTATAGTGATATAGCACTGACCTGAGATTCAAAGGACCTGGGTTCAAAACCACTTATTGAGTTACTAACTGTGCAAGTCACTTAACTTTCTTGGGTCTCAATTTCCTCATCTGAAAAATGAAGGGGATGAATTAGGTGACTTCTGAAATCCCTTTTAGCTCTAGCTCTATAGCCTGGAAGTCCTATGGCATGAGAATGATTAACTTCCTACTTTTGTATCAATATTAAGATAATTTCATATTTTCAAAAAAATTCAGAAAGGTTACTTGCTCCTTGATGGAGGAAAACTTGTTTTAATTATATTTTTAATCTCTCGCTAGTACCTAGTATAGTGTTTTGCATATAGTAGAACCTCAATACATGTTTATTGATTCAATCATTGCAATATATTTTATCTCATTCCCCTTATCTCCTTTCTCAGGGATACTAGCCTGGTTCAAGTTCTTACCTTCTACAGCCAGGGCTACTATAGTAGAGTCCTAATTGGTCTCCTGCCTCCAGCTCCCTAATCCATCCTCCACAAACTAACCAACCTGATTTTTCTGCAAAATAGATTGGACAGCATCTCTCTACTACTCTGTGGTTCTTTCTAATGTCCCAATAAAATATCAATTTCTCAGGTCATCTAAAGCCCACCACATTCTCTCTTCAAGCTACTTTGCTAGGTTTATGGCACATTTCTCCTTTTCATGTGCTCCGTATTCCAAGCTAAATGATATACTGTTTCTTATACACAGTTTTAATCACCATCTTGAAATTGCACTGGCTGAATTTCCCTTATATACTCCTTATTCTCTGCCACCTCTTGGAATCTCTTGTTTCCTTCAATATATAGCTCAAATGACTTTTCCTATTTGAGAGCTTTCCTGACTTTCTCTAATTATTAGCAACTTCTTCCAGAAATTACTTTGTATTTAACATTGTCTATATTTACCTATCTGTGAACATGCAGTTTCTTTGAAGTTCCTTGAAGGCAGGAATTGTTTTGTTTATTTTCTTTGTAGAGTATAGTGCTTGACCTGAGGTGTTATTGTTGTTCAGTTGTTTCAGTCATGTAAGACTCTTTGTGACCCCATTTGAATTTTCTTGGCAAAGAGACTGGAGTGGTTTGCCATTTTCTTCTCCAGCTCATTTTGCTGATGAGGAAACAAAGGAAAATAGGGTGAAGTGACTTGTCCAGAGTCACCAGTAAGTGTCTGAGGTCACCTAGTTGCTCAGCAAATAGTTGGGGTTTCAGAAAAGCTTGCTGAATGAATAGATGAATGAAGGCAATTCCAAGTAGTTTCTACATATTATCTAATTATTTAATTTATTAATCTGCCCTGAAATATATACTTTGGATTAATCATTTAATTATTTAACCTTTCCATGCTCCCACAATGAATAAAAAACCTGAAATCTGGAAGATCTGAGGTCAAATATTCTTTCTCATCCTCCCTAGCTATATTACTTATGTCTCAATTTCCTTATCTGAAGGATAAGGAAAAAGAAAAGAAACTGTAAAACTGTAAAATATTCCCCAGGATTTTTGTGGGGATCAAATAATTTAATAGATGTAAAGTGCATTGCAAGCACTGAACAATTAAAAAAATGCTAACTATTTTGAATTTTATTTGGTTCCTATGATTTTAGGTACTCTGGGAGAAATAGGTTATCATCTTCATTTATCATCAGCATGAGGAATAAACTGATGGGTGACCAAGTTTTTATTTATTCTGGGGGTTAACTCTCCAAAGAGCTACCTTTTTAGATCATAACTGTTCCTCCAGGATCTATGCCATTTCCCAGTGCTGAATGTTTGTCTTTTGGATGTTGGTTGTTTTCCGTGGAGTTCCATCTATCTAGGTCCATATTGACATTGATAATGCCAAGGGAAGACATGACCATAATAAAATAACAAACTCAAGAAGAGAAATTTCATTTGCCATTGTCTTTGGCTGTTCTCTTAAGAGACAAGTATGTGAACCTAAAAAATCAGAGAGAGACAAGTATGTGGAATGGTAAATAGAGCCCTGGAACTAGAAGAGGAATAATATGTGATCAAATCTGGTCTCAGACTGCCCAGCTCTATTACCCTGGTTAAGTCAGTTAACTTGTATTAACTCAGTTTCCTCATTGTAAATAGAAATAATAAGAGCACCCATTTCCCAGAGTTGTTGTTAGATAACATTTCTAAGGCACCTGAAGCTAAAAGCACTATATAAATACTTGTTATATTATTATTCTCCTCAGTGCAGACATGTTCCTACTGCTCCCCTTTCCTCCTCATTTTGAATTTCATGTCTCATTTCTTGCCTAACTTTCTTATTTTTTTACCTTTAAAATGAATTCTATTTTTAATCAAAAAAAGTCCTTCTCTTCCCCTCACCGTGCCACTATTCAGATAGAGAGAAAAGCAAAACTTTTGTTTGCAAATATACATAGTGTGTGTTTACACCAAATCCCTTTCTGCCAAATCTCGGGGTTTAGGGAGAGAACAGGAAATGTTTTAATCTGCATTCTGAATCTATGACCTCTTTGTCAGGAAGTGGGCACTATATTGAATTAAGAGTCTTCTGGAACAGTGGTTGGTCATTGCATTGATTACCTTGCTTTCCAGATTTCTTGACCTCTATGGGGATACAGGCGGGGCCTAACAATCTTTGGACTACTCAGCTGTCGTAATAGCAACCAATATTTGGACTGAAGAGAGGAAGCCAATAAGGTGACAACAGTCAAACTAAACCCCAGAGTGGTTGTTTAGCATCAAAAGAGTGATAAAGCAGCATCCCACCAGATATGCAGTTCCACCCAGGGACCACACAGTGTCTTTTAGTTTTAAATTTCCAGCTCTTTCAACAAGCTCCCCATATCCATTATCAAGCTGTGAGGAAACCACTTTCATCTCTTTTCAAAAACCCTGTTGTTTCTGTTTAAATGTTTTAAATAATTATGTTCTGGTATAAGTTTAGATTTGTAATTGCTAACTCTGGAAACGCTTCAGGGGACCTGTGGTGCTGCTGAGAGAAATGTTTGCTGTGGACTGTTTTCTAAAACATCATTGATGGGAGGTGGGAGAAAGGGAGGAGTGGGGATGGGGAAGGTTCCTCTTCTCTCTATGTTTTAGCATCTTTGTGAAGCCCTTATGTCATCAGTATGGGTATTCTCTTCATGGGTACAGATTCCAACTCATCTGTGTTTTCTCTTCCTGACATTTTGTTTGACTTCTCACACAGCCCCTCAAAGCATCTATTCAGTGGGTTGGAAACCTTCATCCTCTTGTGAATAACTGTTCAGCAGGTCCAAATGTCCTTCTTTTGACAGCTCAGATCCATTTCTGATCATACCTTTCCTCAATGACATTTCTTATACCACTCTTCAGATAGGTTATTTTGAGAAATATGGAGCAGATCTTCAACTAGCAGAGATTAATTAAAAGAGACTGTGCTGGTTACTGGGGATATAGAGGAAAAAATAAGAGTCTATGACTTCAAGGAGCTCAAATTCTTTTGGAGAAAATAATCTATATCTATCTATATCTATATCTATATCTATATCTATATCTATATCTATATCTATATCTATATCTATATCTATATCTATATCTATATCTATATCTATATCTAATCTATCTATATATATATCTATAAGAAAACATAAAATATATACAAATATATGAGAGCCAGGGAAACTAGGTGGAGTAGTGGACAGAATGCAGGACCTAGAGTCAGGAAGTTACCTTCCTGAATTCAAATCTAGCCTCAAACACTCACTAGTGTGACTCCAGACAAGTCACTTACCCCTGTTTGTCTTAATTCCTCATCTGTAAAATGAACTGGAGAAGTAAGTGACAAACCACTCTAATATCTCTGCCAAGAAAATGGGATCATAAAGAATCTGACACTACTAAAAGAACTGAAGATTATCAAAATGAGAACCAAGATGTCCTCATGAATAAGGAAATTTCCTCAGAGCAAGATCTGGGTTCAAATATGACCCCCTTTTAGCATTTAACCTCAGTGTTCTAGGTAATTCTCTATTCACAATTCTACTTAGTGTCCCAGTTTCCCCACATCTTCTCCAACACTTATCATTTTTTCCTTTTTTTTGTCATATTAGCAAATCTGATAGGTATGAGGTAATACCTCAGAGTTCTTTTAATTTGTATTGCTCTAATCAAAGTGATTCAGGGTCCTTTTCCATAAACTTATAGATAACTTTGATTTCTTCATCTGAAAACAGACTGTTTATATCCTTTGACAATTTATCAATTGAAGAATAGTAAATTTGACTCATTTCTCTCTATATTTGAGAAATGAGGTCTTTATCAGAAATACTATAAATGTTGTTTCCTAGTTTTCTGCTTTTCTTCTTATCTTGGTTGCATGGATTTTCTTTGTGCAGAGGTTTTTTAATTTAATATAATCAAACTTATCTATTTTACATTTCATAAACTTCATATTTCTTGTTAGATAATGGGCCTGTAACTCACTTAACTTCTCCTTTAAGAATATTGCTATGGGGGGTGACTGGGTATTGCAGTGGAAAGAGCATTGGCCCTGGAGTCAGGAGTACCTGAGTTCAAATCCGACCTCAGACACTTAATAATTGCCTAGATGTGTGTCCTTGGGCAAGCCACTTAACCACATTTACCTTGCAAAAAAAAGCTAAAAAATGAATATTGCTATTTTCACTTTTTAAAACTTCTTTTATGTTTTTTCTTTCTCATGATTTTTTTCCCTCTTAATTATAATTCTTTCACAACATGAGTAATATGAAATATGTTAAACAGGATTGTAATTAAAAAACATATATAAGATTGTTTTCTGCCTTGGGGAGGCAGAGAATCAAAGAAGGGTGACAAAAATGTTGTAGCTCAGAAGTTTGCAAAAGGATGAATGCTGAAAAATATCTGTGCATTTGAAAAAGCAAAGATTATTTGTCCATTAAAAAAGCATTTTAATGCTATACCACTTGGTACATACATATGTTTAGTATTGATATTACTGATATTACTGTATTATTTATGATACCTTTTAGTATGATGTGGTCTCCTTCCTTATATAATATATATATATATATATATATATATTTGTTTTTGTTTTTGCTTTTTCTGAGAGCATGATTGCTACTCATATCTTTTTTTTTACTTCAGCTGAAATATAGTAGATTTTGCTCCAGTTCCCTTACTTTTTTGTTTTTGTTTTTTTGGGGTTACGTGACTTGCCCAAGAACACACAGCTAGGTAATTATTAAATTTCTGAGACTAGACCTAGCTACCCCCAGCCCATTACTTTTAATCCATGTGTGTCTTTCTGTTTCAATTGTGTTTCTTGTAAACAACTTATTTTGGGATCCTATTTTAGATCTGTTCTGTTATCTGCTCCCTTTTTATTGAATCACTTATGTTTTCTTTTTCCTTTTTTAATCTTTCTAGACTTCATTGGAGATCAGTTATGGTCATCTCCTTATGAAAGTTTAAAATCCTTCCATTTCATTGGATGACCATTTTTCCACTTGATGTATTATGATTAATTTTACCAAGTTTGGTTGTAGTTTTAGTTTCTTTGACTTCTGGAATAACATGTCCCATGAACTCTGGTCCTTTAATGTTGCAACTGCTAAGTCCTATTTAATATTGATTGTGGCTCCCCAATATCTGGATTGTTTCTTTCTGGCCATGTGCAATATTTTTTCTTTGACCTGATAGTTCTATAAATCACCAATAATGTTCCATGGGGTTTTTATTATGGGATTGCTTTCCTGAGATGATTGGTGTATTCATTTTTTTTTAGTTTTTTTGCAAGGCAAATGGGGTTAAGTGGCTTGCCCAGGGCCACACAGCTAAGTAATTATTAAGTGTCTGAGACTAGATTTGAACCCAGGTACTCCTGACTCCAGGGCTGGTGCTTTATCCACTGCACCACCTAGCCTCCCTGATTGGTGTATTTTTTCAAAATCAGTTTTGTCTTTTGGTTCCCAGATATCAGATTAGTTTTTCCCTGATAATTTCCTGAAATATGCTGTCCAGATCCTCCTTTTGATAATGGCTTTTTAGTAGTCCAATGATTCTGGCATTGTCTTTCAGGTCACTTGTCTTCCCAAAGAGGTATTTTACATTGTCATGTTTTTGAATTTGTTTGATTCTTTTTTTTAACATTTAAGCTTATTTTATTTTTTTTAAATTTCCCCCAGCTATATAAACAGCAAGTTTCAACATTTACTTCCATAATCTTAAGTTCCAAATTCTCTCTCTTCCTCCCACCACACACCCCATTGAGAAAGCAAGTTACTTGGTATAGGTTAAAAATGTGTAGTCATGAAAAACATTAATAACTTAGGTTTGTTGTAAAAGTAAACATAACCTCCCTCCACAAAGAAAGAGAAACCTCAAGAAAAATAAATGAAAAAACAAATGTTTGCTTTAGTCTGTATTCAGACATCATCAGCTCTGTCTTTGAATGGATAGAATTCATTATCATAAGTCCATCAGTGACTTTGCTTCAATATTTTTTACCAAAGCTGCTATTGCTAGCTGTATTTCACTCCAGCCTTCCCTTCCCTGTATTTTTTCCCAGACCCATATATTCTGCTTTCTCTTTCCTTTTGCCCTATCCCTCCTCAAGAGTATTGTATCTGACTACCCTCTCCCATTCTTCTATCACCTACAACTCCCCTCTCCTCCCCCATCCCCTTTCTCTCATCCCTTTCCTTACCTATTTTCCTTTAGGTTAAGATAGATTTCTATGCCCAATTGAGTGTGTTTGTTGTTTGTTCTCTGAGCCACTTCTGATGAGAGTAAGACCCACTCTCTCCCCCTCACCTTCCACCTCTTCCATTCCAATACAAAAGTTTTTTCTTGCCTTTTTATGTGAAATAACATCGCATTCTACCTCTCCTTCCCTTTCTCCCCCATTAACTCCATCTTTACAAAATTTATGCCTTCAACTTCAACTCCCTCTTGTACCTTGTCTATATACACTCCTTCTAACTGTCCTAATAAATGAGATGGTCCATATGAGCTATCAGTCTCATTTTCCCATGTAGGAATATAAGCAGCTCAACATCATTAAGTCCCTCATGATTTTCCCTTTCCTTCCAACCTTGCTATATAGACCTCACCTGAGTCCTCTGCTTGAAGATCAAACTTTCTGTTCAACTCTGGTCATTTCATTTGGAAAATTGGAAAGTCCCCTATTTCATAGATTATCCATCTTTTCCTTTTAAAGAGAATGTTTAGTTTTTCTGGATAGCTGATTTTTGGTTGTAATCTAAGCTCTTTTGCCTTCTGGAATATCATATTCCAAGCCCTATGAATCCTTAATGTACAAGTTGCTAAATCATATGTTATCCTGACTATAGCTCCACAATATTTGAACTGATTCTTTCTGGTTGCTTGTAATATTTTCTCCTTGACTTTGAAGTTCTGAAATTTGGCTAAAATATGCCTTATTTTGGAATCTCTTTCAGAAGGTGATTGATGAGTGTTTTTCAGTTTCTCTTTTATTCTCTCCTTCTAAGGTATCAGTGTAGTTTTCTGGAGATTTTCTAAAATATGATGTCTAAGGCTGGTGGTTTTGGTCATGACTTTTAAGTAGTCCAATAATTTTAAAATCATCTCTTCTAGATGTTTTCCATGTCAGTTGTTTTTTTTCTCCAATAAGATATTTCACTTTTTCTTCTAGTTTTTCATTCTTTTGGTTTTGTTTTATTGTTTTATTTCCCACAAACTCATCAACTTCCTGTAGCTCCATCTGACATTTGAAAGAATTATTTTCTTCAGAGAGCTTTTATATATCCTTTACCATCTGGCAAGTTCTGCTGTTTATTCTTCACCTGATAGACCTTTTGGACTGCTTTTTCCATTTGACTCAAACTATTTTTTTGAGATGTTATTTTCTTCAGTATTTTTTGTATCTCCTTCACCAAGCAGCTGAGTTGACTTTCATGATTTTCCTATATTACTTTCATTTCTCTTATCAATTTTCCTCTTTCTTGATTTTCCTCTCTACCTTGCTTTTCAAAATATTTTGAGTTCTTACATAACCTGGGGCTAATTTATATTTTTTAAGCTGGGCTTTGAGATGTAGGAACTTTGACTCTGTTATCCTCTGAGTACATATTTTGATCTTCCATAGAACCAAAGTAATTGTCTATGGTTGGATTTTTTCCTTCTGCTGTTTGTTCATTTCCTTAACCTATGACTTGATTTTATCTCTTTGTTAAGGTGGAATTTTGTTTCCAGGGTAAAGGATGCACTGTCCCAAGTTTCTCAGGGTTTTTGCAACTGTTTCAGAGATACCACCCAACTCCAATCAACTAAGGTCTTAAGAGAGTCTCTGACTGTTCTCCTGGTCTGTGCTTTGGTCTGTGGACAACCACAAGCACTTCTGTCTGCCTTGGAACTGTGAGGAGAGTTCTGGTTCCACTACAGATAGTAAGTTGTATTGTGTCTCTACTCATTTCATAGAGTTCTGCCTTAGAAATACCAAAGAGGCCTCTGTGATCTAAAAATATGAAATACTCCATGAATTTGTGTATCATCTTTGCACAGGGGCCATGTTAATCTTCTCTGTATTGTTCTACTTTTAATACATACATATATACATATATATTTATATTTATATATATATACATATATATGTATATAATGCCAATGTGAGCACTGTTTGATTGATTCTTGATGTCTCATAGTGTCATTAGTTTCCACTTGCCCAATACTAATTTCAAAAGAGTTGTTTACCTCAGTTTTCATATTTCCCTTCCCATTTGGTCAATCCTACTTGTTTTTTAAGCTTACAACTACAACAAGCAGCACAGGGTTGACAGGAGAGCACCTGCTCCTGAACACCCAAGCAATGTGGACACAGTGTGGGGCTCGTCTGGGCAATAGATAAGTCAACGGGAATTTTGTGACCCACTCTGGTCTCCATTTCATCTTTAGAAAACCCAAGTCTGTCTAATATAAAATGACATACAAAGAATTGAGGAATATATATGTATGTGTGTGTATATATATATACATATATATATATATATATATATATATACATACATATATATATATATGTATATATGTGTGTGTGTGTGTGTGTGTGTGTGTGTGTGTGTGTGTATGTGTGCATATGGTGGCTAGAGATGAGTTAGCACTGACTTAGGCCATCAGGAGAGAACACAAGGCTTACCTGACTAGGCCTGAGCTGACCAAATCTTGGTCAAACCACTTGAAATCTTTGGTCAAAAGGCTGAATCATATTTTCTATGGTTAGAGGTGAACTCAGGGAGCCCATGGTGACGGTACTCACAGCTGTACTGCCCCAAGGGGTCAGCTCCCCATCTTGCCCTAAGGCCTGGATCCTACAGGGGTGCTCACTCTTCTCTGGGTCCAGCATGGCAGTCGCAAGCAGGTTCTAAGACTCCTTTACTTTCTTTTGGGGGCAATGAAGAGAGGGGAAAAGAAAATGAAGAACCCTACCTTTTCCCAGTTTGGGGGGAAGGGGAAAGCTCCTTCCAGGTCCCTGAACTACTGGGCCATCCCTTCTAGCTCTGACCCAAAAAAGAGATCATGTACTATTCAGAGGTCACAACTACCATGAGGCTGATGCAATGAGGAATTCCTCAAAGCTGAGCAAGAAACTGCCCTGCATGCTTGTTTCCTTCTTCCAGAAGGTCTCACTCAGCAACTGTAGCTGGGTGCCTATCTAGATGACGTGATCCAGCTGCATGGCATGGCAGGGTTGGCAGAAAAAGGGTGTACCAGGAGAAAAGTAGCTGTGTGAAATTGGGGCTCAGGTTATAGCCCATCTGAACTTGCTTGAGTCCAAGTGGTCTCAATCATATTGCTGGAATAGGTTCTTTCACTGATGGATGTAGGTCCACAAGGAAGAGAAGTCAAAATGGTCTATCTGGCCTGCTTTGGTCTTGTCAAACTTGTTTAATCATCATGAGGAAGATTTTGTCATTGAATATGGACCAGTTGAAGTTTACCAAGGCCTGCTTGAATGCCTTCACATATATGTAGCCACCATGATCTGAATCTACTCTCTGGAACCAGGAATATGCTTCAGGGTCTATACCAAGAGGAATGTTGCCTGCTGACGGGCATAAGGTTATGGCTGAGAGGTATTACAGGGACTTGTAGCAGACTTGTCATAAGGACCTCCTAGGGCAAGACTCCTTAGGGCCTTCCAGGAGTTGATGGGGAAGCTCCCAGGGTAGACTACCAGATGGTGGTCGGTAGGGCCCTCCAGGAGCTGGACCTCCATAACTAGGGGTAGTCCCCCTCTCTACTGGGGATATCCTGGGTAATAACTGCTGTCCTGTCCAGCAGCTCCTGGGTAGACCTGCCCATATGGGTAGCTAGACTTGGTGTTTTCCAATTCTACTTATTTCAGTAAGTTTCTTTTTCCAAACTTTTGACTTTTTTTCATAATTCTCTTTCATCACTCTCATTTCTTTTCCATTTTCTTTTAACTTTCTTAAATGATTTTTTCGCTTGTTTTTGTGGGGCAATAGGGTTACATGACTTGCCCAAGGTCACACAGGGTCTGAAGCCAAATTTGAACTCAGGTCCTCCTGACTTCAGAGTCATTGATCCATCCACTGTGCCAACTAGTTGCCCCTCTTATATTATTTTAAGCTCATTTTTGAGCACTTCCAGTCATTTTTTTTCTGGACATGAAACTACTTCCTGTTTTTCTTTGGAATTTTGCTGATAGGTATTTTGACATTTTTGTCCTCTTCTGGGTTTGCATCTTTGATCTTCCCTGTCACCAAAAAACTTTCTATTGTCAGTTTCTTTTTTTTTTTTTTTGTTTATCTTTTTGTTTCTATTTTCCTTTCTTTTAAATTTGAACTCTGTTCCTGGGATGAAAGAGTCAGTGTCTCAAGTTTCTTGTGTCAGGGCTTTCAGGCACTGGCTGCTTTCCTGGTGCTGCACTGATGTTGCCCAAAGGACCACAGAAGACCCTCACATCTGGTATTATATTGAGGAGGTAAGGTGGAAGGTGGCTGGCACTGCTCTAGATTGTATTCATCTGGAACTTTACCTGATGCTGAACCAGGGTCCTAGTGCTAGTACTGCTGTGTGTGTATGCTGAGGCAGGTGGAGTGTTTCTGTATTTCCCAAGGGCTATACTGAAGCATGTGGAGTCTGGCCACTGGAAGTTTCCTGTTTGCCCAGAGCTATACTGAAGCACTTGTCTGTCCTCAGAGATGGGGTCTATCTGTCCCCCTTGTTTTGTTAAAGTATGTGGAGGGTCCTGGTTTTGGAGTTTCTTGCTCCATTCTACAGGGGCTCAGAATCTCCCACTAGTTTTCTGAGGTATGGCTTGCTGCCCTATTACTGGTTGCTTTCTGTCCTGGACTATACTTGTCTTTTGCCTCAGTGAGACAGACCTCTCTTGCCCATCTTTCAAGTTACTTGGATTCAAAGATTGTTCCACCATGTCTTTTGCAGGTTCTGCTGTTTTAGGATTTTTGGGGGCACTGTGTCCTGGTTGTTTGGGAGTGAATTTGGGAGAGCTATTGGTGATTTACTGCTTACTCCTTTATCTTGACTTCCTGAAAATCCTGTTTTGTTTTGTTTTGTTTTTTAATGAACAATATCCTAAATGCAGTCTAACTTGATCATTTATTTTGGGCCCAACTTCTTGTCCTAGATCTAAATGTTCATATACTAATTCAATGATCTGATCATGATCTACATGTCATTGTATGGAAAAGGTGCACATTTTTTAATTCATTTAATTTTTCCTATATAAATGATACACCTGATCTCTTTGGGGGTAACCATGAATCTCATTGAGGAGGTCTTATAATATTCCTAGAGCTAGATGTGATTAGCATGATATTACCTACAAAACTGATCTCTGGGGTATCTTTTACAGAGCATTCTCTATAACAATGAACTTTTGTGAACATACATCTCTCATTTTGATGCTTCAATTGACGATAATTAGATGGTCATTTAGCAATGCTATAGCTATTTATTAATGAATTTTGTATGATTTTAATCTATCATCTATCTATCTATCTATCATCTATCTTTCTATCTATCTATCCATATGAGAGACTTCTTAATACAAAAGAGCCTTTAAGACTATTTTGTTTTATCAAATTAAATGTGTGGGGTTTTATAAACAACAAACAGAGTAGTGTTCTCTATTTTTTAATCCTTTTTTGTCAATTGTTTGATTATGTAGATGTGATCTATTATATATAATTGTTAGTGAAAGCCTGATTATTCCCCTTTTGGATTTTTGGTAAAGATATTACTACTACATGGACAGAACCCTTTCATAAAAATTTTATAAGCATAAGAATGTAGACATATGGATTGATTGTCTATCAGCTTTTTGAAATAATTTTAAAAACTCTTCTTGACACAAGTGAAAAATTTTCTTTCTTCACAAAACTATAGATCTAGACCTGTACAAAATCTCAGAAATATTTTTTTTCTGGCATCCTAATTTGACACAAGAGGAAACTGAGAAACAGAAGGATAACATAGGTAGTCAAGTTGGAATTTAAACCTAGGTCTTTTAACTTTGAATTCATCACATTTTCTACTCCATCATGTTGGTTATTTCTTTGAGTGGAGAAAGATCATTAGGCATTCATAGTTTTCATGGACAAAAACAAAAGCTATAATCTTCATACATTTTAGTCAGGTGTAGAAAAAGTAGTGCAAAAGAGTCAGATGGAATTATGGTTAAAGTGGGGAAAAGTCTTGCGTAGCCATAAGATTACAGACAATTGGCAAAAGTGCTTTTGATGCTAAGCCAGCATAAAGTCCAGAATCATTTCAGGCAGAATCTTGCTGCAAGAAAAGTATTCAAGGTGAATTATAAATGTTTTATCAAGGTCTGAATATCAAACAAGAGTCTTTAAATGTGATTTATAAAAGTTAAACATTCCTGTGAAATAGTATTGTATACAGATGTCTGAATATGTGTGTGAGTATGTGTAAATATATGCATGATTATTTTCTACTCAAGTATAGTGACTTTATTAATTTTTTCAATATTTTTGTACAAAAGATCAAATATATTTATAAGCTTATTCTTCAATCTCAGGGAAATCAAGTCTCCAGAACAGATCATATTATACCGTGTTTTAAGCACTCTATCCATCTGGTGGTAGATTACCCTAGTAACTCAGTTTATTTTACAGTAAAACAAGCAAACAAAACTCTTAATCATTTAACTTGCAAACCACAACCAAAAAAAATGGGACTAAAACCACATTAAGTCCTCTATAGAAGACTAATAAATACACAACATTTTATCATTAGCTAAGGAGCATAATACTCCACAACTCATAAAATATCTTTCCTCCCCCTTCATTTACACTCACACTTTGTAAAAAAGTTGCCCAATAAAATACTATTATGAAAAGAAAATGCATTTATCTTTTGTTCTTCCAAACCTTCAGTTATAGCCCAGTAATATGAACCATATAGCACCTTTTCCATTTCTTGCAGCTGAGACTGAGGGGAAGGGGTAAGGTGGTGATAATAGATGGCAATATCACACTAAATATTATAACAGTACTGCCAGCCCTGCAGTACCTGAGAAGTGAGGTTCACACTAACAATAGCAGTACAGCTAGCTACATTTCTTGGCACCTCCTTGGCTACTTTGCAAAAGCCAGAGCTTTCAGAAGCAATACATTCATTAACGGTTGGAAACATTTTATTAACTGTCTGAGTGCTTGGTGCAGGGGAGCCATGTCTTTTGTGTGGTTAACAAGATTTTAAAAGTCCAAACTGAGAGCCCACAAAATATGGGCATATGGCTAAAACTTTCAGTTAAAACTCCCTTCCTGAAACACGTCTAATCCCCAAAATAAGCAATAGTGCTTTTTTTATCTTTAGTTCTCATAATCTCTATCTTTAAGACTCAGATCAAGCATGTATTTCTTTCTGGGAAATCATTTCCTATTTCTCCTAGCCATTACTCCTCTCTCCCTCCTTGAAATATAATTATCTGAATACATGCTAGAGCATCTTCCCCAAGTAGGATATAAATTTTTTTAATTTCAGGACAATTATCTTTTATTTTGTCTTTTTTTTGGTTCCCAGATCCTAGTATAACATCTTGTCTTTAGTAGAATAAGGAGAGGGACCAGAACTCTGTCCTGGTCAATTTTCTCCCTCTATACTATTTCATTTGTGGTCTAATCAGCTCCTATGGATTCAATTATCATCACTATGCTAATAATGCTTAGGCCCAGACTCAGACAATTTCCAATCTCCTATCTCCAGCTGCCAACTGGAAATCTTGAACTGTATGTCCCATAGATATCTTGAACTCAACATGTCCAAAAATAAAACTATTTCACCCTCACAAACCCTCTCCCTTTCTAATATATCTTATCATTGTTTAGAGCACCAATTAACTTCCTAGTTATCCAGGTTCACCATTTAGATATCATCCTTGATTCCTTATTTTCTAATCCTATCTTCCATATTTAATATGTTCCTGAATCCTTTGGTTTTACCTTTTAAATTTTTCTCACAGCCAACCCTTTCTTTCCTCTTACACTACCACCTCTCATGTACAGATCTTCATCAGACCCAAATCTGAACCACCTGCTGGTAGATCATCATGCTACAAGTCCTCTCTACTCTAGTTTGATCTCCATTAAGCTGTCAGAGTGATTTTCCTAAAGCATATGATCATGTCACTTTTTTATTCAATAAACTCCAGTGGTTCCCTAATACCTCCAGAATCAAATATAAAATTCTCTTTTGGCCTTCTAGTTTCTTTCTAAATTTTCTACCTGCTTTTCAGTCTTCTTATATCTCACAACCTCCCACTCACATACTCTTACATTCAGTGATTTCATTCTCCTTGCTGATCCTTGAGCAAAATATTCCATCTCATGACTAGACATTTTCAGCTGCTTTTTTGTTTTCTTAGAATGTTCTCCTTCATCTCTGGATCCTGAATTCCCTGACTTTCTTCAAGTTCCAGCTAAAATTCCACCTTCTAGCCTTTCCAAAAATCTTAATTCTAGTGTTTCTCTCTCTATTGATGTTTCCCTAATTTATTTGGTCCTTTGTGACTTTCTTATCATGCCTTACATTAGAATATAAGTTCCTTGAGAGTAGGGACTGTTTTTTATCTTTCTTTATATCCTCAATGTTGGGCACATATTGGGCACTTAATACCTGTTTGACTGTTCACAGACTGTCTGACCTGTGATTTCTCTGCAGTAGAAAATGACCTTGTGGGAAGTTCCCTCTACCTATGCAAGTTACATTTTCTGAGCCACTTAGAGCCTTAGACAGTACCTGGAGCACTGAGAAATTGTTTTGTTCAGGTCATTGCAGCCATCATATGTTAAAGTTGCTCACCGGGCTAGTTAAATACTACTATAATCTCTATTTTGCAATTAAGAAAACCTCATCTCAGACAGATTAAGTGATTTACCCAGGTAGTAAAGAAATGCAGGGTGCCCCCAAAGACTTTTAAACAATTACTTAAAACTCCATTGAGACTTTTGGAACACCACCACTTATCAAAACAAAACGAAACAAAACAAAACAAAAGAATAGTCATGAGATAGTAGTCACTGATTTCTGAACATAGCTTCTCTGAAAAAGAGAGAAAGTCCAACCAGGAGTTTCTTTCCTCCAATCAAGAAATTACCCATAAGATCAACACATCTGACTCAACATTAATTATCTATTCTAGGAATTTTCACTTATTTCCTTCAAGGAATCTATTTAAAAACAAGAACTATTATATTCTATAATGTAATATATGGTATTAAAGTTGGCTATCTTTTATATACTATTATTATTCAGGTGCTTGAATTGACTGATTTGTTGATAATGACTTTCACCTTAGACTACACATAACACTTTGTTATTCAATCCTATAATATTTTAATTGATATTTTATTTTTTCCAGATATGAAAGTTTTTCAACATTTATCCATATGCATATGCATATTTTCAAGTTAGATAATTTCTTTCCATCCTCCCTTCCCCTCAGTGGCAAACAATCAGGGGAATATTGCACATTTGAGTTCAACATGTTTACAGATTAGTCATTTTTAGTATGAGGAATTAGTATTAAGGGAAAGAAATACATAAGAGAAATTTTTTTTAAAAAAAGTGAATGTAATGTTCATCAGATTCTGAAGGGTTTTTTGGTTTTGTTTTGTTTTTTCTTCCTCTGGATGGGGATATCATCATCTACAGCTGGTCTAATAAGAGTTGTCCCAGCTCTCTGAACTGCTGAGAGTAGCTATGAGATGTGAGTCTATGTTTAGTTTTTGTCATACTATTTTTCCAGTTTTTTCAATAATTTTTGTCAAATAATGAATTCTTATCTCAGAAGCTAATGTCTTTGTGTTGGTCAAACATTAGATTACTGTGGTCATTTATTATGTTTCTTTTGAATTTATCCTAATCCACTGATCCATTACTCTATTTCTTAATCAGTTTTGATGACTCCCACTTTATAATATAGTTTTAGATTTGATAGAGTTAGGCCACCTTCCTTTACATTTTTTTCATCAGTTCCCTTGATTTTCTTGACCTGTTTTTCCAGATAAATTTTGTTACTATTTTTTCTAGCTTGCTAAAATAATTATTTGGTAGTTTGATTACTACCTCTAATATGTTTATAAAGGTTGATCAACTTACAATGTTGTTATAGAACGTTCTCATGGTTCTGCTCCCTTCTCTGAGCATCAGATCCTGTAATTCATTCTGTGCTTCTCTAGAATCCAACAATTTATGGTTTCATATAGAGTAATAGTATTCTATAATATTCTATAACATTCATATGCCATTACTTGTTCAACCATTCCCCAATCCATCCCTCAATTTCCAATTCTTTGCCAGTACAAAAAAGAGCAGCTATGAATATTTTGGTACACGTGGGACTTTTCCCATTTTTTATGATTTCTTCTGGTTATAGGCCTAGTATTGGAATAAGGCATAGTTCCATATTGCTCTCCAAAATGGTTGGATCAGTTTACAATACTACCAGCAATGTATTAATGCCCCGGTTCTCCCACAACCTCTCCAATAGTGATCATTTTCCCTTTTTGTCATCTTAACCAATTCGATAGGTGTGAGGTAATACCTCATAGTTGTTTTCATTTGCATTTCTCTAATCAATAATAATTTGTAGCATTTTTTATATGATTATATATACCTTTAATTTTTTCATTTGAAAACTATCTATTTATATCTTTTGACCATTTATCAATTGGGGAAAGACTTGTAACCATATAAATTTAATGCAATTCACTATATATTTTATAAATGAAACCTTTATCAGTACACCAAGTTGTGAAAATTGTTTCCCAGATTTCTGTTTTCCTTCTAATTTTAGCAGAATTGATGTTATTAATGCAAAACCTTTTAATTTAATATAGTCAAAATTATCCATTTGCAATTTATAAATATGCTCTATTTCTTCCTAGGTCATAAATTGCCCCCCCTTTCCATAGATCTGACAAATAAAGTGTTTCTTGGTCTATTAATTTATCTATGGTGTCATATTTTATGTCTAAATTCTGCACTTATTTTTGTATGGGGTATGAGATGTGGGTCTATGCCTAGTTTTTGTCATACTATTTTTTCCAGTTTTTTTCAATAATTTTTGTCAAATAATGAATTCTTACGTCAGAAGCTAATGTCTTTTTGTTGGTCAAACATTAGATTACTGTAGTCATTTATTATTGTTTCTTTTGAATTTATCCTAATCCACTGATCCATTACTCTATTTCTTAATCAGTTTTGATGACTCCCACTTTATAATATAGTTTTAGATTTGCTAGTTAGGCCACCTTCCTTTACATTTTTTTTCATCAGTTCCCTTCATTTTCTTGACCTGTTTCTCCAGATTAATTTTGTTACTATTTTTTGTAGCTTGCTAAAATAATTATTTGGTAGTTTGATTAATACCTCTAATATGTTTATCATGTAATTTTATGTATAAAAGTTATCTATGTTTATATCACTCTTTTAATAGGTGGTAAATTTCATGAAAGCTCTTATCCTTGTGGATAGAATGCTGAACCTGAAGTCAGAAGACTTTAGTTTAAGAAGCATAACAAGATGGTAGAGTAGCAGGAATAATTATGTCTGGACTATGCTCTTCAAAATTTTTTCAAACAAATCAAGGAAATTCACTAGACCAAATCCTGTTTGAGAAATTCCCCTGTCCAAATCTAACCTTAGGATACTATTACAGTGACAGAAACACTGTGAATATTAACCTAAAAAAGAATTACCTTGAAATATCTACATACAAAACTTCAATGTAAAATACAACTTTTTATTATAAGAGCTCAAGCAAGAATTTTTTTTAATTACTTGAACAGGAGAATGGAAAAAAGCAAAGTTAATGACTCCATGAAATAACCAGAAATGGAAAACTAGTCAAAAATGGAAATATAGAAGAAAATATAAGAAATCACATAGTAAAACAACTAAACTGGGAAGCAAAACAAGAAATCATTAAACTACCAAAAAGTCAACATTAAAAGAGCTTGGATTTTATGTTTCAAAAAATTGTAAAAGAAAAGACCCATATCTCTTTGAACCAGTCAGTAAAATGGAAACAGAAAGCATATATATATATAGTCATATCTTGAAAGAGATTAATGATAATTTTTTTAAAACCCTACTAGCTGTATCATATCCAAGTCCAAATCTTAAAATGTCAAAAAAAATATTGCTAGCAGCTTTATAAACAACAAATTCAAGAACCATTAAGACTGAATCAGGATCATGCAAGATTTAGCAACTAGAATTTAATGGAATGAAGAGTTTGGAATAAAATATTCTGGAAGGTAAAGTTTATAAGCTTACAATCAAGAATGACTTATCCAGAAAAAAACTGAGTAATAATTCTACAAAAAAATATTTAATGAAATAGAGAATTTCAAACATTTCAGAGTTCCAAAGAATCTTTGAAGTGTAAACACATGAACCAAGGGAAGCAATTATAAGGGACTAAATAAGAGTAAACTAATTAAATTATAATGTAGGGAGATAATACACATTCCCCTCAAAAACCCTATGGTCTTATGATATCATAGAAGGACTATAATTAAACAGAAGGCTTAAAAGTGGTTCTATTTTGATGATCTTATTAGAGTTGAAAGGGAAAAGAAGAAAATTCTGGAGCAGCATGGGTTAAGAAAAACAGAAGAAAGGATAGGGAAAATTACCTCACATAATCTAAACAAAGAAGCTATAAAAATATAAGGGAAAGAGGTTAATACTTGAACCTCATTCTCATCTATAATAAAGGAGGAAAAATGATACATGAACACATCTATGTATAGAATCAGTATAATTCAGTAATTAAAGTTACTCATCAATAAAACAGTAGGAAAAAGAGGGAAAAAAGGGAGGGAAAACAAGAGGGAGGCTAAATTAAGGAATAATGTAGTCCTAAACAAAACAAACACTTTTGAATATCAAAATACTTATAATGGTTCATTTGTAGTATTAAACAACTGGAAATTGATGCCCACACTCTAAAAATGACTTAACAAATTATGACACATATGTGTGATGTAACATTATTGTGTTACAGTAAATTATGAAGATGGTTTCTATGAAACATAAAAAAGCTATGTACTTATTTAGAGTAAAATAAGTTATTTAGAATGAGATTAGCAGATCCAGGTGAATAATGTTTACAGTAACAATAATACTGAAAAGATAAATAATTTTTAAAGACTTAGGAACCATGATTAATGGAATGACTACCCATGAATTTAGAGGACCCATGATGAAATATGCTACTATCTTCTTCCTAAAGAGATCATGGACTCAGAGTGCAGTTTGACATCTTTTTTGAAAGTTTTTTTATTATCTCTCTTTCTCAATGGGAAGTGGGGAGAACGGTAAGAGAATGGAAAGAAGTATATTTTTGCTGATTGAAAAACAGAAGGGAAAGGAATTAGCAGTTATATAACTCTTAGTTTGTACCAGGTAGTGCGTGAAGTGCTTTTTATCAATATTATCTCATTTCATCCCATAATAAGTGTTATTATTATGCCCATTTCACAGCTGAGAAAATGAGGTGAACAGAGATTACATGACTTGTCCATGATCACACAATTAATAATTACTTGAGGTAGAATTTGAACTCAGGTCTCCCAGACTCCAGGTCCAAGCGTCTATCCACTGTGCCATCCACTACCTCTAGGAAATAAAATTTAATTTAAGAAAAAAAAATCTTAGTTCAAATCCTCCTTTACACATTTACTAGTTGTGTAATACTGACCAAGTTACTTTACCTCCTTTAGTCTCAGTTTCTCGTGTGTAAAATTGGGAGAATAAAATAACCTCCCCATAAGGATTATTGTGAAGGTCAAATGAATTAATATATGTAAAATAATATATGTAAAGCACTTTGCAAACTTTAATGTCTATTTTAGCTTAATATTCACCAATATATGGTAGAGTGTCCTGCAAACAGTAGATACTCATTAAATATGTGTTGAATTTGATTGCAGGTTGATTGCTTTGCTGTTCAAAACTAAGAGAAAAGAAGGAGGAAATGAGAGCATTGTTCATTTTCATTACTGTTCTGACTTTCAACTCTAGATCTAGACCAAGTCTTTAGAACTCTCTAGAAGGAAAGACAAGCATCAGGTTCCAGTATATAATTCACTTTCCTTTAGACATAGAAATGACCCTTGCAATCTTCCAGTTCTCGACTATCTCTAATGACTGAAATACTAAAGAACACTGGGGAAGGAGAAGGGAGTATGTCAGAGGCACCAGGTAGATTGGTGTCCTGGGACTCTTGACCCATTATTAAAAGCTGTATTAGGGAATTCATTCTCTTTTTAATTTGACAGTATTGATTCCTGAGCGGAAAAGTTTAACCCTTAGTAAAATGTCACCATTCTCTCTAAACAATAAAGAACCCAACCATGGATTTTTTTTTTAAAATGTGTCTGTGGTGGTTGGGAATATGGGGAAAAAATTCATCCAAGGAAAGAATAGGCACCAATGAGATAAGTTCACTTAGGATTTTCAGCATTGATTCCATGTTTTATTTGTTATTTGCATAGCCATTTAACATTCCCAATTAGTCTGGAAAGTCCCATGAGTCACATTAGGAAGCAAATTCAAGCAAAAATGAATAGCTAGCTTCTACCAATCTCTGATGCTTGAAGAAAGGAACTTCTTTTTGCTATGGCCCCAAGCCATAAGTGGACAGACCTGGGGAAATAGAGGTAGAGTGAGGACTCTGGGAAACTAAGGTGATAATAGAACATCAAAAGAAAATAAGCAACACTGAAAAAGGAGGACTTGAAAACACACTCTGACTACTTTATCATTTTTTGTCTCTTTTACAGTTATTAATTATCCTTCTATGGGCACCAATCCCATAGTGGAGCTATGTGCATAGTTCAAATTCACAAACTCATATATTTTAAAGATGGAAACTAATTAGAGTCTGTAACCAAAGTTCCATACCAGAAACCACCTGGGAACCAATACAAAACCCAGCCATGTTAACATTCAAATAACCAGCCCTCATCCAAGGCAATAGCTTTGAATATGTTCGTGGTCCTGTTCACAATGCTTTCAGCATTTATGAGCCCTGATGCCTTGACTGGATTCTTGGCCTCCTGTGAGCTGGCCCATAGCATCAGCATCAGCATCAGCATCAGCATCAGCATCAGTATCTTCCAATTACCTTATCAAAGATCATCAGTTTTCTTGGACATTAAGGACAATAAACAACAAATTTGGTGCCTATAATGTGCTCATCATTCTGCTAAGTTGCTATGGGCAATGCAGAAGCATAAAATATAGTTTCTGCCCTCAAAGAGCATATATTTTAGATGGAGGACACAAGGCATATACCCCAGGGTTCAACACAATTCAATACAATGCATAGTAAACACTTAATAAACTATCTATTGATCCAAAGACAAATAGCATTATAAAATCATAGGATCGTAGATTTAGAGCTGTAAGGGACCTTAAAAAGTACTGAGTCAAATCATCCTCTCATTTTATATAGGAGGAAATCAAGACTGGGAGAGGTTAGATAACTTGTCTAGCAACACATAACTAGCATCAAAGACTGATTTTGAATTCAGCTCTTCCTGATTTCAAGTCCAGATTCTGATCCATTGCACTCCTAAGCTGTCATGTTGAAGTATTAGCTCATTGGAATGGCTGTTACTAGAACCAATTTTGTTGTTTTTTTTCATTTCAGTCACATCTGACTC
This sequence comes from Macrotis lagotis, assembly GCF_037893015.1. Taxonomy (NCBI): domain Eukaryota; kingdom Metazoa; phylum Chordata; class Mammalia; order Peramelemorphia; family Peramelidae; genus Macrotis; species Macrotis lagotis. The sequence goes on from NC_133661.1 coordinate 148,640,309, forward strand.
TTTGTGATCCCATTTGTAGTTTTCTTGGTATTTGTTTCCAGTTCATTTTCCATATGAGTTCAATGACCAACATATGATTAAAGTGCCAATTTAATAGCAAGTAATATAGAAATTCAGAAATTGGAAGGAATGCTGGATTTGAGAGGTCATAGAAGGTTCCAAGGAATAAATGCAAAGGAATGGATTAAACTAAGCATTTCTTAAGATTCATCTATGTGCCTGACACTGTGCTAGCATTTCACAAATATTTTCATTTGTTGCTTATAATAACTCTATGAAGTTGGTGCTTTTACTATCAATATTTTACAATCAAGGAAACTGAGACAGATAAAAGTTAAGTGACTTGTCCAGGGGTACACAGCTAGTTAATGCTGAGGTCATTTTTGAACTCAGATCTTCTTGATCAGAGGTCCTGTGATCTATTCATTGTACAACCCAGCTTGCTTATGTTAAGAACTTGAGTCAGTTCTTGAAGGATAAGCAACAACTGCATAAGAGCATAATGGGAATGGAGACCAATCAAGGGTAGGGAGGACTCTCTGATATAAATCATAGCCTTGTATAAGTAAAACTGGATGAGATTTCAGAAGTAACCTAGTCACCTTATTTTACAGATAAAGAAACTGAGTACCAATGACCTGAGTCCCCAGAAGTAGTGAGCATAAGAAGATGGGCATAAGCCTAACTTTCCACTGTGTTACACTGTCTCATCTGAACAGAGTGCTCCAGCATGGAAAATGTTGAAATAAGGTAAGAACTGGTCATTATTGGGCTTCCAGTCTTGTAAATACCCTTCTGAAGCCCCCTTACCACCCGGAGGGCACTTGAAGAAATCAGAATCATTCCAGCTAAAATTACTGAGCTCCCTAAGGCTTTGTTTCTTCTTGAAATAATAGGACAGATGTTATCAACTCAGAAAGTGTTGCAGAGCAATATTGTGACAGGACGAATGGTCATGGAGACAAGAGGGGGAAAAAATTCATTAAAAGGCATGTTCTTCCAGTAATTGATAGTCTTCTCTCTTTTGACATTCAAGTAGAGTGTTTTAAGACTAGTATTTAGACCACCTAATGCAAGGTGATCAATCAAATTTAATTGCTTATTGTATTTTTTCTCCCTATTTTTGTCACCAGTATTAGTCTATTTGTCTCTTCTGTTCTATTTTCAGACAAAGGGGGCTTAAGGAAAAAAAAAACCTTGTAATGCATTCATGAATATTTTAGCATTTATTTTGTGTACAAATTTAATATTCTCTTCAGGGTGCACTGAGTGAGAAGGGAAAGAGATAAGCAAAGGAGAGATACCAAAGCAAAATTGCTCATCCTTGTTGCCCTATGATTGAGAACATAGAAAGCAAATGGTGGTCTAGTTCTGAATTCATGTGAACAATCACCATTCCTACCTTCAGAGTTAACTAGGTAGCCCAGTGGCTGGAGCATTGAGCCTGGAGTCAGGAAGATCCAAATTCAAATACATCCTGAAACAGTTGACTCACTTTTCTCAGCTGCAAAATGGACAGAGACTAGTTCCTACTTTATAAGGTTATTGTTAAGATCAAATGAGATAATATTTGTAAAAAATTCTAAGGACAGTGTTTGAATAAAGTAAGTGCTAAAGAAATGTTTGGCCCTTCTTCTTTCCTCCCTTCCTCTCCCTTTTCATTTGGGCTTGTCTGGAAAGAAGTGTTATCTAAGGACCAGAGTTTATTCATAGGAAGGAGGAAGAGTTCCCTAAGATAACATAGAAATTCATCCAGAGTTAGTCACATGGACTGTAGCAGAGATGGAAATGTGAACAATGAAAAGTCCTTGCAAACAAAGATTTAATGAATTCCCTGTAGCCTGAGAGTAGCCAAAATAATCTAGTCAATCACCCATGCCTCTAGTTTCTTAGGGATAAAGATTTAGCATATGTCCTTTCTGGATTAGAGAAACTTTTGCCAATGAGTGGAAGTCTACTGTTGCCTGAAATTAGCATCAACAAAACCTGAGGAATCATCTGCCAAATTGAATATGTCTATGGAGGCTGATGATGATGATGATGATGATGGAGTAGGAAAGAAGTTTTTGATGGGTGACTATATTCAGAAGAGTAAGATATGATATATTTTAACTGCAAAAACCTAAAAAGATATAGGACAGACTTTAGGAAAATAGCAGATAAGCCTGGCCCTAACTTTTGATGAAGTCAGTAACCAATCACACAATATGACTGCAGGGATGCCCCAGAGTTATTACAGTCCCCAAAACTCATCAGCCTGGCAGTATCATGACCTTTTCATTGTACTTCACCTACATTTTCCACTGGATTAGTCAGCTAAGTCTGGAGCATTGATTGCTCACTACACTTCATTACCTCCATTCTAAATGATGAGATAATAGATCCATTTGATGATCTGAGTAAGTCAACAGTTATTCAATACTTACTATATAAAAAGTAGCTGGTGGCATAGGGGATAGAGCACTGGATCTGGAATCTGAAAGCTGTGAGATAAAATCCAGTCTGGGACAAAAACTAGCTGTATGATGGTGGTAAGTCACTTAGTCTCTTTTTGCCTCAGTGTCCTCAAATGTGAGATGAGGGTAATAATAGAACTGTTGTGAGCATCAAGTAAGATATTTGCAACACAGTCTTTTGCAAATCCCAAAGTCCTACAGAAATGCTAATTAATATTAAGGAACTGCACTAGCAGAGCTATGAAAACGAAGAGGAAATAAAAAACTTATATTTCAGTGGGAGAAGGGTACTACATGTACTCCTTTGTGAGTACTTTTTTAAGTTGTGTCTGACTCTCTGAGAACTTGTTTACTAGATACTGGAGTCCTTTGACCAAGATCACACAGTTAGTATCTAAGGCTGAATTGGAACTCAAGAAGATGAGTCTTTCTCATTCTTGGAACCTAGGTACCTGTGCCACCTTCCTTCCCTACAAGATAAATAAAAATATGCAAAGGAAATTTGAAGAGAGTGATTGTTGGAGGTTGTGGGGGGTGCATGATTGGAAAAGAGTTTTATATGGAGGGGTACCCAAATTGAACCTTGAAGGAAGGAGTCATAGAGCAAGATAGCAACAGAGAGGTAACAACTGAAAATTTTGCAGCAAGGAGATTCCAGGATCGAAACTGTCTCTTAGGAAAATTCTTTATGTTATCTTTTAAGAAGAGAAAATAGATTGGAGTATATCTGAATGCAGAAAAGAGAGGTTATAAGCAAAGAGACCTATTAGAAAGCTATTTCAATAGCCCATGCCCAGATGATAATTATAGGAATTACATGAGTACAATGGTAGTGGTGTGAGGGATACTGTGGAGGTAAGAATGATAGAACTTTGAAATTGATTGGATATGGGCTATGAGGAAAAGGGAAGTCAAGTATGATTACTGAATTTATAAACATAGATGACAGACAAATAGTAGTGCTCTCAAAAGAATTAAGGAAATTCAGAGGAGGGGAAGATGGGGAAGATGATGAATTTCACTTGGACATATTGCATACAAGATACTGATGAGACATCTCAGTGAAGATGTCCATCAGGCAGTTGGTGATGTGGAATGAGTTTTGGGTGAGAGATTAGAATATATCAATTTTGGATGATTCTATGTAGAGATGACAATTAAACCCATGGGAACTCATGGGATCACCGAGGCAGAGAGAAGAAGGAAGGAGTAATTAGGGGAGAGAAAGAAAGAGGGGAAGGAGAGAGGAAGAAAAAGAAAGAGAGGGAGGGGGAAAGAGAAAGGAGAAGAGAGCTCAAGACAATGATAAGAGAGCATGATTATTTATGAGGGTAGGAGATGAATAATAATTAAAAAAACAGACTGAAAAGGAGTACTCAAACTGGTAGAGGAAGAGCTAAAAGAGGGAAAAGTTAACAAACCAAAGTAGGAGACAGCATCCAGCAGGAGAGGATAGTTGACAGTATTAAAAACTTCAGAGAAGCTAAAGAGGTCGAAAATAGGGGAAAGGTCATTGGAATTAGAAAAAATGATCTCTGAGAAAATGCTTTCAGTATAATAATGGACACAAGAAGTATGGACAGGGTAGTGAAAATAGATGGATTAAATCTCATAGAAGGAGAGATATTTGAGCAGCATGGTATAGATGAAAGCAGGGAACCAGAAGTGTTCTAGCTACTTGTATTGGTGGTCAGAGGTGGAGATGAAGAGAAGTAATCAAGTTGTAGAAATTCAAGCTTCTGTGAATTCAACAAAATGGAAAAAATATAACTTTCCTGTTACTGTCAATATGTTAAGAAATATTTTGACTCTGCAAGGACTATTTGCTTTTCAAAGGGGGGCATTTTATTCATCCAAAGAAGTGAATTTTAGGGGTGGCTAGGTGGTGCAATTAATAGAGTACGGGCCTTGGAGTCAGAAGTACCTGGGTTCAAATCCAACCTCAGACACTTGATAATTACCTAGCCGTGTGGCCTTGGGTAACCCACTTAACCCCATTGCCTTGAAAAATCTAAAACAAAACAAAGAAGTGAATTTTGAATGGTGAAATTTTGAGAAGAGACCCTGCAACTAAGGAAACATTTTGCCATGTAGGTTTTTTGGTGCTCAAATTTTACCAAATAGGAGATTACCTGGGCTGTAAGTTTGCACATTGGATAGAGTACTGCATCTGGATTCAGGAACACTCATCTTCCTTAGTTCAAATCTGGTCTCAGACACAATAGCTGTGTGGCACTGGGAAAGTCACTTAGGCAGAATAAGTTGCCTATTTGCATCAGTTTCCTCATCTGTAAAATTAGTTGGTTAAGAACACGACAAACCACTCTAGTACTTTGCTAAGAAAACCAAAAAATAATCAGAAACAACTGAAAAAGACTAAAGGGCTATACTACCTTTGTCTATTCAAACTCATGATTATGGCACAGTATAGTCATAATTTTGCTGATGGCTACTCTTGCCTATAGAAAACAATTTCAGACTTAAGCACACTACCTGAGATGGACAAGCTATTTTTCTTATCAATTACAAAGATCTTTGAAAGAATGCTTACTTTTTCTATCCCTTGAATGACCAGTTCCTAGAAGCATCTAGTTAAGCCTTGTTGCCTTCATTCAAATTTGGCAGAACTTATCTAATGCAACTCCATTTCTAAAAGAAACATCCTAAGAGAGGGAAATTGATTTTCTGAAAGTAATCAAACCAGTGAACTGGTAGAGGAGAATTTGGCATCTGTATCTCCTATCTTCTTATCTTTCCATTATCCTATTTCTGTCTTGTATTGGAGAGACTTTTGCCTCATTGCCTTAAAACCAAAGTGTTTGGCACAAGGGTGAAGACTTACTTGACAGAGAAAATGATGTGAGGCAGGAAGGTAATGCTGGCATGCAAGAAAAGGGAATTTTTGCCACCTGAAATATTTAGCCACCATCTGTTAACAATGAAGAGACAGGTTTCTTGTATTTATATTTGTTTAGTAAAAGGAAGGCAAATACTACAGATAATTAAATCTAAAGACTTAGACCTGGAAAGGACCTCAGTCCCCCTTATTTTACAGATGAATAAATTGAATCCCAAAGAATTAAGAGACTTGTTTGAGGTAATGTAAGATAGTAAATTTGAGAAATGATATTTGAACCCAGGTCTGACTTCAGGGCCAATACCCATCACAGTACAACTCTGTGATCATGATGATGCTAATTGTGGTGGTGGTGGTGGTGGTGGTGGTGGTGGTGGTGGTGGTGATGATGATGATGATGATGAAGGCCTTGTGATTTCATTGGCTCAGAGAATTCCAGGTGCACTGATACTCCACTAATGCTGACCAACCAACTGTACCATTTACAATTTATAGGCTTAGTGAGCTATCTGAGTACATTAAGAGGCTAAGTGATCTAAACATGGTCATAGGACTGATAAATGTGTCCAAGGTAATATTTAATGCAGGTCTTTTTGACTTCAAAGTCAACCCTCTCCTCATTACATTACAGTCTCTTAAAAGACAATGCTACCTTCTTTTAGAATCTTCTAAATTAGAGAAAATCTATTGACTGATAAGGACTGGAGAGAGTAATAGAGTGGGAAAGGAGGAGGATAGAGAAATCCCTCTTCTCTACTGAGCCCTCTCCTTGTTAGAGCTGCCTCTTACATACACCAACATATATCTTGTATGACTTCAAGTATGACTTCTTTGTCTGCCATGCCCAAATGAACAGAGGAAGTCTTCAGCAACTTCTTCAAGCATCTTTCCAATGCTCTGTCTCAGTAGCCAAGAGTTGCAGCCTTGTCCAAACTGTCAGAGCCATCTGCCAGCAGCCTGCCCAGCATAAAGACCATCTGTCAGCCTTTGACCCATGTTTTCTGTTCTCCTCAGACCACTCTTGACTATCTCTTTGCTTTCTGAGCATTCCCTAATGCCCTTATATTCACTTCTCCCCAAAGTGATGGAGAAATATCCTGCAGATTTGGGGGGGGGGCTGTTTAACTATTAATCTGCAACTTCTCTATTTCTCTCAGTTAGACCATTTCCTTGAGAGAAGAATGTATGCCTTTAAATTTAAGTGTGAAGTACAAACCACATTCTTCATTTAATTAATCTTTATTAACCACCCACATCATACTAGAAGCAGCAGAGAAGGTATAAAAGGGACATGTAATGATAATGGAATGGGGAATATTAGAATGATTTGCTATTTTAAAATATCCTCACACAGGTTAGAGACATCTAGGAAAAAATGATTCTGTGTTGCTGAATCGTTGAGGAATTTTCATTATTTAGTTTGATCTTTTTAAACCATTTAATCACTGTTTTCCAATAAAAACAACAAATTCTAAGATATCCCCTCCAATTAAAAAAACTCTCCATTTTTCTACATTGAAAGAATGGAGAATTCCTTTTCTGAGATAATAGCTTTCTTTGTGAACCCATGTTCAAGTGACCAGTAAGGCAGTCAATAAAGATATCTTAAATTCCTCCTATGTGCCAAGCACTATGCTAGGTGCTAGAGATACAAAGAAGGGGAAGCAAATAGTCCCTGATCTCAAGAAGTTTACAGTGTTAAGGGGAAGGCAAGTTGAAAACAACTTTGTACAAACAAGACATATACAGTATATGGGGTACCTAGATGTTGTAGTGATAGAGCACCGACCCTGGAGTTGATAGAATCTAAGTTTACATCCAACCTCAGACACTGGGTAATTACTAATTGTGTGACCCTTGGGCAAGTCACCTAACGCCATTGCATCACAAATTGGGGTGGGGGGGGTAGAAAGAAAAAAATAAGATATACACAGTATAAACCAGAGCTAATCTCAGAGTGAAGAGAGTAGAATTTAGTGGGGGTGGGGGGGTGCTTAGGAATGCATTCTTCTGAAAGATAGGATTTCAGCTGAGAGTTGAAGAAAGTTGGAAAAGCCAGAATGTAGAGAGGAAGAGGGAGAGAATTCCAGGCATGGAGGATAGAGAGAAGACAAAATGTCTTGCTGAATGAACTGTAAGGAGGCCAGTGTCACTGGATAATATAGTATGTGGCAGAGAGTTAAGTTGTGAGAAGACTGGAAAGGTAGGGAAGTACTGATTTAGGAGGTCTTTGAATATCAAATGAAGATTTTATATTGGATCCTGGAGGTGAAAGGGGAGATTTATATTCTTTAAGCTTTGTGTTTCTTTAGTGTCTGCATTCACTTTATGTGCTTCTGACTTCCAGTTTCAAGAGAGGAGATTGAACAATGCCAACCTATTTCAGCTCATCAAAGAAAGAGACTCTTGGGAAAATGTGAGGGGAGCTTACACTATCTATTATGCCATTCTTCCCAGTTTGCTATACTAGAGATTTGGGGGAATTTCACCTTCAGTGAGATTTGGGTTTCTCTCACTCTTTCTTTGTTGATACTCTCAGTGGGAGAGCCTCTTCACTTTATATTGTCTAGTATAGACAATATAGTATACTTTCTCTGAGGTAGGAGCAGTTAGGTGGCAAAGTGGTTAGAGTGCTGGGCCTGGAGACAGAAAGACTTCTTCTTGAATTCAAATCAGGTCATAGATAATAACAAACTGTGTGATCCTGGGCAAATCTCTTAAGCCTCTTTGCCTCAGTTTCCTAATTTATATAATATTCTGGAAGAGGAAATGAAAACTATTCTAGTATTTTTTTTAGGAAAACCATAAATTCAATAAAAGAAGTAAGAGGTGGCTAAACAACAACAAAATTCTTTCTTTGATTTATGTTTTCTTATTGACTTGGAAAAATAGCTCTTCTCTGCTACTTACTATATATGTTCATTGTGGAAATGTTCCTTGATGGAAAGGGAATCAAAACTTCAATATAAATCTTGAGTCTTTGCACATTAATGAATAGAATTTAAAAGTTTAGCTTAAACCTGAAAACTACCTTCTCTAGATAAACAATATATAAGGGAGAAGATAGCTATAATTTGAGAGCCATCTTTCTCTCTGTGTAGCCATGTAGCCAAGGTCCCAAATTCCTGTCTCCCCTTCTGACAGTAAATATAATCTCTTTTATTAAAGGGTGAGATAAAAAAAGAAGTTAGACATGCTTATTCTGATCCCTTTGAGTCAAATTTAGAAAATCTAAATACAAAAGCAATTCAGTTAGGGTTGGGGTAGAATAATTTGAAATAGGAACTACTTTGACAATTTTAGCTACTTTATGAGAATTATTTGCTTAAAAACATTTTTAGGGGATGGAGTCAGGTTGGTGGAGTAAAGGCAGGGAATCTCCTGAGCTTATCCTCAAACACTCCAAAGACCTTTAAATAATAATGTTAAACAAATTCTAATGTTCCAGAATCCACAAAAAAAGAAACAATTTTCCAGCTCTAGACAACTTGGCACATCTGGGGAAAGAGTTTTCTGTACTGTGGTGAGAGAGGAACACAAATCAGTGGGGGCATGCCAGAGCAAACCAATCCAGTAATCCAGGAACAAGAAGCTGGGTGACTGAATCAGTCAAAATGGTTGTGGTTTCCAGATCTCTCAGTCCAAAGATTGCCAAGGACAATTTGGAAGATCAACAGGAAAAATGTGCCACACTGGGTATGTTTGGAGCACAGTCCATTGCAGGCTTCAGCAGGGCAAGCCCAACCCCAGCAGACCAGGAGCAGACCTAAAGAACCACTGAATCAACAGAAGCAGCATCTTCTGTCCTATTGCTTTGCCCATACTCATATTTGGATCACAGTCTGGGACCCCAGTTCTAGGAAGAGAGTTGAAGCACAACAGAATTTACTGCCACAGGAGTACCCTCTTTCCAGGTCCAGGGAAGAAAGGAGTACTTACAGTCACCCATAAACTAGAGCACAGGGCAAGAGAGTAGTCAGAACCTCTCCTTAGATCAAAAGTCCTTATAAGAATTGCCAGAAATATCTCTGAAAACAGCTTCAAAACTCCCCAAAAGCTTGAGATAATATGTCCTTCACTTTGGATGTGAAGAGCCCCACCTTAATAAAGAGTTAAAATCAAGTCATAGACTGAGGAAATGAGCAAACAACAGAAGAAAAAGAATCTGACCATAGACAGTTACAATGGTCATAAGGAAGATACACACTCAGAAGATGATAACAAATACACACTCAGAAGATAACAAAGTCAAAGTTTCTATATCCAAAGCCTCCAAGAAATTGTGAATTGCCTCAAGCCATGGAAGAGCTCAGAAAGGATTTTGAAAAATCAAATAAAGGAGGTAGAGGAAAAAAATGGGAAGAGAAATGTTAGTGACACAGGAAAATCAAGAAAACTAAATCAGCAACTTGGTGAAGGAGATACCAAAAAAAAAAAAAAATACCATCTTAAAAACCAGACTGGGCAAGGAAAAAGAGGTCCAAAAAGTCAGTAAGTAGAAGAATGACTTTAAAAAGCCGAACTGACCAAATGGAAAAGGAGATACAAAAGTTGACTGAAGAAAATAATTTCTTGAAATATAGAATTGAACAAAGGGAAGCTGTGAGAAATTAAGAAACGATAAACTAAACTAAAAGCATAAAAATACCATGTTCTTCATGAAGAATAAAATATCTCACTGAAAAAACAACTGACCTAGAACATAGATTCAGAAGAGATAATTTTAGAATTATTGGACTACCTGAAAGTCATGCTCACAAAAAGAGCCTAGACATCATTTTTCAAGAGATTATCAAGGAAAAATGCCCTGACATTCTAGAAGCAGAGGGTAAAATAGAAATAGAAAGAATCCACAGATAACTTCCTGAAGTAATCCCAAAATAAAAACTACCAGGAATATTATAGTCAAATTACAGAACTCCCAGGTCAAGGATAAGAAATTGAAAACAACTTGAAAGAAACAGTTCAGGGGCAGCTAGGTGGCGCAGTAGATAGAGCACCAGCCCTGGAGTCAGGAGTACCTGAGTTCAAATCCAGCCTTAGACACTTAATAATTACCTAGCTGTGTGTCCTTGGGCAAGCCACTTAGCCCCACTGCCTAGCAAGAACTTAAAAAAAAAAAAAAAGAAAGAAAGAAACAGTTCAAATATTGTGAAGCCACATAAGGATAGTGCACTATTTAGCAACTTCAACATTAAGGGATCTTAGGACTTAGAATGTGATATTCCAGAAGGCAAGAGAGCTTGGATTACAACCAAGAATCAACAATCCAGTAAAACTGAACATACTCTTTCAGGGGAAAACGATAGACATACAATGAAATAGGGAACTTTCAAATTTTCCTGATAAAACTATTAGAACTGAACAGAAAATTTGATCTTAAAATATGAGACTCAAATGAAGCATCACAAAGGTAAACAGGAAAGACAAATCATAAGGGACTTAATGATGTTGAATTACTTATATTCCTGCATGAGAAGATGATATTGATATCCTATATGAATTTTCTTAATTTTGGGGGGAGTCAGAGGGAGACACAAGTAAGAGTTCAATATGAATTGAAAATATTTAAAAAGATGCAGTTAATGGGTGAGAGGAATGTACTAGGATAAAGGGAAAGAGGGAAGCAGAATGGGGTAAGTTATTCTACATAAAAAGGCAAGAAAAAGATTTTGCAGTGGAGTGGAAGATGGGGGAGAAGAAGGGGAGTGAGTGAGCCTCATTTTCTTCTAAATTAGCTCAGAGAGGAAATAATACACACACTCAAATTGTTATAGAAATCTCTCTTAACCTAGAGGAAAGTAGGAAGTGAAAGAGATGGGGAAAAGGGGTGGGGAAATGATAGAAGGGAGGGATGATTGTGGGAGGGGCAGTCAAATGCAAAACAATTTTGAGAAGGGAATGGAGTGAAAGGAGAGAGAGAGAATAGAATAAATGAGGGTTGGGCATAAGAATGCAGAGAAATAAAGTTAGCAATAGTGACTGGGAAAAAATATTGAAATAATTTTCTCTGATTAAAACTTCATTTCCTAAGCATAGAGAGTTAAGTCAAATTCATAAAAAAATAAGAGTCATAGTTGATGAATGATCAAAAGATATAAATAGCTTTAAATGAGGTTATTAATGCAATCTATTTAAATCATTTTTTAAAAAATGTCCTAACTCACTATTGATAGGAGAAATGTAGGTACTACATTCTGAGGTACTAACCTAATACCTCTTGGCTTGGTTAATAAGATATGAAAAAATTACAAATGTTGGAGAGGATGTAAGGAAGGGTGAGACATTAATGCACTGTTGGAGGAGTTGTGAAATGATTCAACAATTATGTAAAGCAATTTGGAACTATGCCCAAAGGGCTAGAAAAACATGCCTACCCTTTGATCTAGCAGTGTCACTGCTAGGTCTATATTCTTGAAGAGATGAAATAAAGAAGAATCTATATGTATAGGGATACTTATAGCAGCTTACTTCTGATGGCATAGAACTGGGAATTGGAAGGATGTCCATTGGTTAGGGAGTGACTGAATTAATTGTGGTATGTGATTATAATGAAATGCTATTCTGTTATAAGAAATGATAAACAGGAAGTTCTCAGTAAAAAAAAAACTTACATGAACAGATGCAATGGGAAATGTACTCAATATAAAGTAACAGAAATATTGTGCGATATTCATCTGTGAATGACTTGGCTTTTCTCAGCAATACTGTGACCCATGACAACTCTGAAGAACTTATGGTAAAGAATACTATTCATCCCAAAGACAGAACTGATTATATCTGAATACAGATCGAAGCATAATTTTGTGTTACTTTATTTTTCTTGAGGTTTCTCTTTTCTTGTAAGTATAACTTAAACAGTATGACATCACAATATCACAACCTATGGTAATGTTAAAAACAATTTAGGCAAAATGGTAGGGCATTAACAAATCCAAAAGCATTTTTTCTTTATATGCAACCAGTCAAAGTAGTCATAAGTTTTAATAGGAAGTTTGAAAGGATCCAAACCAAACCCTACACACATATTTCCTTATAAAGGCACTAGTTATATTATTTGATAGAATGAAAGTTTCTTGAGGTCAGATACTGTTTTGTTTTTGTCTTTTGGATTCTTGTCATCTATCATAATGACTGGAGCATAGTAACAAGAAAGATTTATCAATTAATCGATTTGTAGCTCTATTTCATATATATATATATATACATGAATATATAATATATCTATCAATAATTATAACATACATAAGAATGATCATTTATATTTCCATTTGGATTAAGTTTACCATGTATTTGTGACATTCCTTGCTTTTATGTTTAACCTTATTTTTCTTATGATAATGAGCAAGTCAAGTCTCCTCTCTAAGAGTCAATTTCCTTGTTTATCAAGTGGGGATATTAATGCATACACTAGCTACCTTAAAGGTTTTGTTGAGAAGCACCTTAAAGAACTATATAAATGTAGGTAGTTGTTTTAAATCTCTGGGGCAAGAAATGTTACAGCCTTCAAAAATATTGAAAATTAGTGACACCCAAAAGCCAATGGACAGGCAAATAAATGTTATGAGTTGCCACACCTTATGAACCTCAAGCATAAATGACAACCAGATATCAAAGAGATATATTAATGAAAAAGGAGATGGATTGATCATACGGGCATTATGGAGAGATCATTCGGTGCACAGGCTATGCGTCCTGCCCTTGCATGTTCATACAAAATGTCAGATGAAAACAAAAAGGACTATAAATACAATGGGTATATCTTCCCTACCACCTACCCCCCAAACTTAGGGTAGGGTACAGACAAGAATCACAGAAAATTTTCATCATTGTAGGGGAGTGCTCACATAAATCCAGCATTGAATATGCTTAGTGTTTGAAAAACAAAATTACTGCTGCTCTACATTGATCTTCTTTAAGACCAGAGAGGACTGTTTTTTATTTACCTTCCTATTATTTTATTTTATCTTTTTTTGAGGTATTTTTCTGATAATGAACATTTTTTCTTTGACCTTTTGTTTACTGCTAGAAAAAGGTTTTCATTTAAATGATTCTAATGAAATACATACATATACACATACACACATATATACATAAATATTTATAGACACACATTTAAATTTAAAGATGTTTTGTGTGTAGACACAGGTTTTTTTTCTGAATCATCCAATGCCATTAATACTATCAAAGATAGAAGAATATTTGCAGAATTATCTTTTCAAACAAGCATGACAAGTGAATTACTTCTTCTAGCTCTTGACATTTTTTTCCAGGAAAAATATTGGAACTAACTTTTTGGTTTTTTCCCCTGAGAACAAAGGTTGACATTTTTGGAATTGCTCTTCCGTAGTGTTAATTTCTATTTGATGGCTGTTACTCAAACAGAATTCCACTTGTATTCATTTCTGTTGCTAGGAAAAATTAATTCATTAACATGAAAAATTCAATCAAATGGTAAGATATTGAAGATCATTCTTTGAGATGAAAAGGAATTTCCTCAAAGTGTCCCCAACTGAGAATAGATTGATGACAACTTGGGGACCCAAAAGAAACAACAGAATCTATCAGGGCTTTTATATAAACTGCCTCTTAACCACAGAAGGTCTGGCTCCAATGAGTAGCTGTGAATTGTAGGACAATGGATGAAAAAAGAAGGGGAAACTGTTATTATGCATAAGAGAAAAAAGAACCTTAGATTTGAAGCAAAAGCTGCCTCAGAAAAGAAACATCCTATATTCTTCTCACTGTGGCAGAAAACAATGAATGACTGATTTCCTAAGTAGATTCAAAGACCTCTATGTAACACAAGTCACATCATCTGATAAGTGGTTATTGGTATATAGTATATTGGATGTGTTTGCTTTTCCAATCCATTATCAAATAACAAAACTAAATAATAATTATTTGAGTATAAATCTGGAAGTTTTCTTCCTGATACTAAAAAGGTACAAAATATAAATCTTTATTTGCTTTAGGGTAATCTTTAAGTTAATGGCTCCCTCTGAGAAGTAAGAGGCTATATACTATTATGCAAGGGCTTCTAAAGCAGAAGCAGAGAACATTGAGTATTAAGTGACATAGACCAACACATATGTTGACAAGACAATTTCCATTTATGCATAACCCAGAGATCTTAATACCATCAATTATCTAACATTTTCAGGGTTGCCTGACAATTTCAAATGCCCTCAATAAATCACCCCTTGTAAGTAAGACATTTTTCCTGCAGTTACTATGAGGCATCCTAACAGGGTCATTTCTAGTTATATTCCATTGTTTAGCTATCTCAGGTCAGCTGAATAAGTGGTCTTAAATGTGGGTTGCTATTCTGAGGTAACCAATGATATTTTCCGAATAGTCCAGAGTTCTTCCTCCCTTATTCTTCCACCTAGAAAACTTTGCTTTCTGTCACTTATATGCAACCTTGGGAACAGAGATCATGGAACTTAGAATCATGGGTTACTTCAGCTAGACATCTTTTAGAGGCCAATCTTTTAAATTATACAAAAAAAGGAACTGAAGTATTTATGTGTCTGTCATGTGCCAAGGACTATATTAAGTATTGAGAATACCAAAAGGAGATAAAAGATAGTCCCTTCCCCCAAGGAGCTCACTATCTCATGAGCAAGACTAAAAGTAAACAAAGAGGTACAAATAAGTCATATAGGAGTAGTTAAAAAAGAGGTGAAGAGGTGGCTCATCAGATAGAATGCTGGGTCTACAGTCAGAAAGTCTTATCTTGTGAGTTCAAATCCAGATAAGTTATTGAACTCTATTGGTCTCAGTTTCCTGATCTGCAAAATGAGCTAGAAAAAGGAAATGATAAACCACTCCAGTACTTGCCAAGAAAACCCCAAACAAGAAAGGGTAGATATGACTGAAGGGACTGAACAACAACAAAGCTAGCAATAAGAAGTGTTGGGAACGACTTTAGAACAAATGACCTGAGGTGGGGGACTGAGATGAGGAAGGTTCATTTCAGGCTTGGAGATAGAGAAAATTACCAGAGTGAGAAAAAGAATATTTTTCTTAACAAACAGTAAGGAGGTTCAATGGACTGCACTGAAGAATATGTGGAAGGGGTTTAATGTATAAGAAGTCTTGACAGGTTTTGGAGGGAGTTGTGCTAGGTTGTGGAGGCCTTTGAACAAGTGTCTTATAATTAGGTGACACACTGTAGAGTTACTGGGCCTGGAAAGAGTCCTTGAGCACAAATCAAACCTCATATATACTATATGTGTGAATCCAGGAAAATCAATAAACCTCTGTCTGCCTCAGTTTCCTCAAATGTAAAATAAGAGTGACAATAATAGCACCTACTTCCCAGGGATCTTGTGAGGATCAAATAAGATATTTTAAAAACACTTTTTGCATAGTAGGTGATTATAAATTCATCTTTCCATTCTTCTAATACTATCTAGTGATTAGAAAAGGAGGGTCTTGGAGCACAAGAATTAATTTTCCCAGGATTGCCCAATTGAAGAGGTTCAGAACCCTTTATATTATTTCACTTTATTTGGAGTGTGGTATTATTCAGAGGTATTCTGGGTAGTTCTGTCATTGATTGAAAGAAAGGATAGCCAAATAAATCTAGAATTAGGAAGACCTGGATTCAAATCTCACCTCTAATGTTTGCTACCTGAGGGACTGACAAATCACTGATCCTGTAGTATCAGTATTACTTTGTATGAATTACTCTGAGTCTTGATTTTCTTACTTGTAAAAGGGAATTAAAAAGGCTTGAAGCATCAATTTTAAAGGGTTGTTGTAAGGCTCAAGTTAGATAATGTAAAATAAAAGAGTTCTAAGTAAATATCAGTTATGCCATATTATTTTTCTAGTGAAAACCAATGAGAATGAAGAAGAATATATATCCAATTATAAAATAAGGCATCAAAATTAGGTCAAAATATGGTTAATTCAAGTCCAAAGTTTGGGGGGGCAGTATGTATATTTTACCATATTTATCTGAATATTTCAGATAACCTGTTAACGCAGCCTTAGCTACACTAAACACATGAGAATTCTCAGAGCTGATGTTTCATTCTCTCCTTCAGACAATCACAATGAATGAGAGCCTCATTTCTGGATGCTCCAAGCCCATCAAGAGGCATTTGCAGTTGAATGCTAAATCAAGAAATTGGTAAGGATGGAAATGATCTATAATTTTTTTTAAGCAAGCAGGAATTAGTCTACCTTTAGGAAGCTTCTAAATAGACACGATCTATCTTTATTCAGTAGAAATCTTTCCACCACATTAGCAATTGTATAAATATGCATCTCCACACATGTTTAAAAAGTCACATTCATTTTGCTTTCCAATATTGAAGGAATTAACTAATGGACAAAATCACAGATCTATACAAGTATTGAATATATTGATCAATCAATCAACGACCATGAATCTGGTACTAGGCACTGGAGACATAAAAATAAAAGTCAAGTAGTTCCTGCTTCTGGGGCAGTTATAGATGGTGCAATGAATATAGCACTGAGCTTGGAGAAAGAAAGATTCATCTTTGTGAGTTCAAATTTGACCTCAGACACATCTAGCTTTGTGACCCTGCACAATTAAAAATGGGTTGGAAATGGCAAACCAGTCCAGTAAGTTTGCCAAGAAAACCACAAATGGGCCCCAGAAAATGACTAAACAACAGCAAAATTCCTTTCTTTAGAAAGTTTTCATTCTACGAGGTATATAGGTATATATCTATATGTACACACATACATACTACATGCATATATTAATACAATCATATAATTTATATTTAAAAGGTAATTTGGAAATTATTGAATCTTGCTTCTTATTTTATAAATAAGAAAACCAAGAAGCAGAGAGGTAATGTGATTAAATAGCTAAGCCTGATACAACTCTTTAAGATTCACAAACCATTTTACATATGCTATCATATTTGTTCTTTATAACAACTCTATTAGGTTATGTTTTTTTACTATTATGGATATTTTTCAGATTAAAAAATTTAAAAAAAGACTGAGAGAGAGGTTAAGTAATTTTCCCAAGATCACACAGTTACTAAATACCTTAGCCAGGAACTGGTTGAACAGGTCTTGCTGACTGGATGTGGTGTTCTAGTTAGTGGCAAAATAAGCCTGGAGCACTGGCTCCCTGGACCCAAGACTCTTTCAAACATACCATGCTGTTTCCTCCACAAAAAGTTTTTATATTAACAATTTTCTTAAAATTATTTCTTTTATCTGGCAAAGATATTCTATTATAGTCAACATTGTAGGTTTTCATCTCCTTCCTTAAGAGGTGTAGAATTTCTAGGGGAAAAAATCTTAGATCATTTATCAATTTAATTAATAAATATGGATTCTAAATAGTGGAGATATTTATACACATGAACTTTATTGGCTTATGAATATGTGGATAACTTTGGGGGCTGAGGGGAAAGAAAGTAAGCAGCCAATGGAGGGAAAAAAAATTAAACCATAGGCGCTTGAAATTTTGTTATCATACTTTGTGTAGGAGTTGTAAAGTGACCTCTGCTCAAAGAGGAGCAAATTTTTCTACTTTCTGCTTTCAGAGAACAAGTCCATCAAGGACTATCCATCTGTTCCATCCACCATGCCAGGGAGTCATCAGATTGTACCTTCAGGAGACATGGAGAAGCAAAAGACTTTGCCTCTACTCTCATATGCAACACTTTGCAAAGAAAGAGGACCCTAGAAGTAGAATTTAGCACAGGAAGTGAAATGAGATTCCACACCAGTAGCTCAGTAATGATAGACACAGGATAAGGCTTTAAATTGGGAATTATGAAGAATTCTTGTGGACAAAAAAGATAAACCTAGTTCTGATCAGCTTGCTTCAGGAAAATTCTGAATTGCTCTGTATCTCTTGCCTAATTCAAATCATCAATGATGACAAATACCAAATGCCTTAGACAGCTGACTATTCTCATCCATGAAGTGAGATTGGTTGGGGGTTAGGGGGTGGGGGAAAAGGTGGGAGGAGGAGTAAATCAATTGATTTGAGCAGATGGTGACAACTGTCAGTGCCCTAGGAAAGACAGATTACTTGGAAATTTATGATATGGTAATTCTATTCCTTAGTCATAACAAAGAATCTCTGTGTGTGTGTGTGTGTGTGTGTGTGTGTGTCTTTTAACATACAATGAATCTATGAAGTCTCACGATCACAATACCAAAAAATTGGGAGATTCAATATGTATGAAGAAAAAGCCTTAAACTGGCCTAGATGATTCAGGATCCCAAGGTTCAAAATGTGCTGTCATTTTTTTAAAAAGACAATTTATTATCTTTAGCCTGAATTTTTATCTATATTTAAATGTGTTCAATTAGCATAAACCTTGCTGGAAACAACTGTAATAAATTGAAACAATATCCAAATAGATTTAAATGAATCAATGAAATAAGAATGAAAGAACAGGGTAGGTTAAAATGATTGGCATTTTGCTCCTACCATATTTTTCCCCAATCTACCTTATGTTCAGAATTCAAAGTCTCCACTGTTCTCTCAGAGAGTAACAGAGTTTCCTCTCAGGAATGCAGCCAGGGCCCTGGCCTGCCGGTCTGGGGCACAGTTGGGGCAGGTGGCTGGAGCAGGTGGCAGTCAAAGACAGGCAGTGGTGGCAGGTGGCTGGACCAGGAATCAGTCAAGGTTAGTCAGGACATGGGAGTGATGCTGGTATCAAGGGTAACTGAAGAATGGAGAGTGAAGGTCCATGTGGGAAGAAGCACTGGGTCAACCTCTGGTCCATTAAGCTGTAGAGAAGAAACATCCTCTAGGGAGTCCAAGATGGTGGAATAGAAAGACTAGTGGACCTAGAGTCAGCTGTATTGATTCCAAACCCTGTAAACCTTAGACAAATCTTTACTGTAAAATGAGGATAATGAGATTGACCCTGATGAACTTACAGAGATGTCATGAGGACTGTGTTTTAAAAGTTAAAATGCAAATATGATTACTACTACAGTGGAAGAAAAGTTGCCTTAGCTATAGCTGAAGTTTTAAATGTTTTATCCCTAGAGGCTTTTTATCTTGGTTCTGAACCACTTAGATTTTAAAAAGGGGTCTCACCTTTTTGTGTGTCTAACTTTAATTTCTTTAGAAACAGGTTTGTCTAGTTCTCATATTCTCAAGGGTTTTCATAATTAAATAAGTAAGCATTTGAAAAGAGAGTCAAGTTTTTGACTCTACAATTCCTGGCTTGGATGTAAGATTTTATTCACATCATTCCCTAAAGGAAAGGAAGTTGGGTTGAAAAACTGTGATCTACTTTATCTTTTCCTAAAGTATTAGATTTCAGAGAAAGGTAGGCAGCCATTTCCATGTGTGTGCATGTGTGTGTACATGTGTGTGGTACACACATTATACACATGAGCACATGTACATATGAGGACATGCATGTGCCATTACACATGTGTGTGTGCATGTAGGCTGCTATGTAGTACAGTAGATGGTGGGGCTGTGTCTGAAGTCATGAAGACTCATTTTTCTGAGTTCAAATCTTGCCTCAGATACCGACTGTGTGATCCTGGGAAAGTCACTTAACTCTGTCTTAATTTCTACATCTATGAAATAAATTGGAGAAGGAAAGGGCAAAATCTAGTATCTTTGTCAAGACCCCAATTGTAATCATGAACGGGAGGCACAACTGAAAAATTACTCCACTACAACATATTTACATACATACAGCACATGGACACACAAATATGTTACATATATGTGTAGACCTGTATTTGCATAAGTGCACATATTTATGAATTGAAACATATCAATACATATATATGTAAATTTATAACAAAAGTGCTACCCATTTGAATCATTGGTTATTATATAATGAGTACTCTACCAGCCTCATACAAAATTGCATTTGTTCACTACCAGGAACATAGATACACTTATTAGCAGTAGGAACAAGTAGGAGAGTGGGATTAGATCACAAAAAAACAAAAAAACAAGCCATCATAAGTAATAAAGAAATAAAAACAATAAATAACACATCTCTATGTTTTACAAAATGCTCTCCTTACAGTGGAACTGTGAAATTAGAAGCACAATTATTTTCTAAGTAATGTAAATTCATAACTAAACTAAGACCTAGATGACTTCTGACAATCATAATCCTTCACTTTCAAATAAGTGTACTTTTCCTTATACTGTGCCTCAATTTTATAATTAGAGAAGGTCAAATTGGGAATTGATGGGGGAAAGGGAGGAGTAAAAATAATAAGAAATTTAGAGCTTCATTAACTAATTCTCAAAACACTCAGATTGAGGTAAGAATATGTCTAACGTATTCTTGCACTTATAGAATGAATTAAAAGAGGATGAATGAGGATAGATGAGGATGAATGAATAGTACTGATTAAGCTTTTGCTAATAGTAATAATAGCCAGCATTTACATCATTCTGTAAGATTTACAAAGCACTTTACTAATTATTTTCTTATTTTCCTTACAACATCACTATTATATTATTATTATTATCATCATCATCATCATCATCATCATCATCATTTTTATAGAGGAGGAAATAGGAGTTTAACATGGTTAAGGGGCTTTTCTAGGTCTAACTCAGATCTTCCTGATTCTAGGTTCAATGTTCCATTTCATGCAATATACTAGATATAGTTAGTAATTGTAGGGTTTAATTGCTTCTTCTGAAATAGTCAATCAAAGAATGGGGCATCTATGAAACAGAGTAAAGAATCTTGGCTCTAAATTTAGAAAGGCCTATGTTGAAATTTTGTTTTCTATGTGACCTTGATCAAGAGAGTTACTTGACTTCTTGGCCTTACTTTCCCCATCCTTAAAATGAGGAGGTTAGACTAGACTGTGGTCTATTCCAGCTCTTGAGCTATGAGTAAATGAAGTTTTCCTACAAAAATTACGATAAATTAGAGATGCAGTTCATTCAATCAATTTAGTTCGATGGTTGGTCATACTTCTTAACTTACTTCTGTTCTGATTTTTAT
Source organism: Macrotis lagotis (assembly GCF_037893015.1). Classification (NCBI taxonomy): domain Eukaryota; kingdom Metazoa; phylum Chordata; class Mammalia; order Peramelemorphia; family Peramelidae; genus Macrotis; species Macrotis lagotis. The sequence goes on from NC_133661.1 coordinate 148,661,587, forward strand.
TTTACTTTAAATTAGTTAGATGTATATATATATATGCATATGTATATACATGCACATTCTCCCCCTCTTCTTCCTGTATAAGATTATGAAATTTAATCCTAGGAGAAATTTTAGAAATCATTTAGTCCAAACACCTTGTTTTACAGATGAGAAAGAATGAAGCTCAGAGACAGGGGGTGATTTGTCCAAGGTCACACAGGCAACAGTTTATAAGCTTGGATTTTTGGACTTAGGTTGTCTGATATCACAGCTAGCACTCTTTCCACTTTCCTGTTCTGTCTTCTGCCCTTTTTACTTGTTACATCACATGTTACGTTTTCTGACATGCCATTCTGTAGCAATAAAGATGGAAACAAAATTCTGAACCCTGTGTGGCTGGCTGATTAAATCTGCAAACAATCATAAATGCTAAATTAGCTGTCACCAATGCTTGAGTGAAAGCAAGTTTAAAAAGTCCTAGTGGGTTGATCTTTAAAAACAAATGTACTAAATCATCTGGTCATGTGGTGCCTGCTCAGCTCAGCTGGTTATTACATTACACAAAAAGATGAAAGTCAAGGATCTGATTCATATGTGGGCCAGTTAGTTAGCCCTGTTATATCACATGGCACCATGTTGGACCCTTAACAGCTGATTTTATCATTTCAAAGAGTAGATAGTAGGCAACTTCTGGGTTACCAGGCACTGGGCTAGGTATCAGGGATATAAAGGGAAAAATGGAAAAATTTTGAAAGAAATTCAAATTGAACATTTCTTGCCTTGATGGAATTTCTATCCTAAGTCTCACAAATTGAATGTGCTTGTTTCTTAGTCACAATGGGGATTCAAATAACTAATAAATCAACCATTAATAGATATTGCTAATTAAGCTGAAAGGGGAAGTGGTTCATAATGATCATGACATAGGTGGCACTGAAAGAAGATATCAAATCAAAGGTGAGCAAACTTTGGAATTCCTGAATTTTGATCTTTTTCTACATATTTTTGCTGTTTGGACCCATGTTCAGCTTGAGTCTCTCTTATAGACTATTTATTGATTTGTAAATGGACTTTGCTGGGTCAAGGGATAGATATTTTTCTTCTGAAGACACTGGTTTATCTTTGTCATTTTTGTTCATAGGATCAGGGGTCTACCGACCTTCCCTCATCCCTGTGGTATTATTGACAGGTTCTTGATCATCCTTTCATATATCCTTTGCCTGTCCCAATTTCCCTCAAGGGAGGTGTCCAAAAAGAAAAGAGAATATGGAAAGATAAATGAACAAAGACATTCCCCTGACTGGAACATCTAAGATCTCATTTCTTGTCAATAGTGAAAAAGTAGTATTTTCTTTATGTGTGAAGGGCAACACATTATTATTAAAGGACATCTAAGAAAAATAGATATGTTTGTCTATCAAAATAACTTTCTTTTTTTGTTATTTACTTTTTCTTCTGAGAAGAATGCTTGCCAGAGCTAAGCTTTAATTAAAGGTGTGCATTACATTGACTTTCTTCTTTTTTAATGAAAATTCAATAATTCAAGTAGGAAATTATTGACTGAAGTCTTAAGTTCTACCCTTCTGACAAAAATAAATGAATCTCTCTTAGATCTTCTTTTAAGATCTCTGCATTGATGAATTGACATATTTTGACAGTAGTTCAATATTTTCCTTTGTTTCAGTGAAAAGCTTGGGGCAAGAGCTTCCCTTAGTCCTTGTACTACTCCCTTTGTATACAAGTGATGTCAAAAGAACTAAAGATAGACTCCCAGTACACAGGGTGAACTTTTCGTGGTGGTGAACTTTTCATAAGAAATATGAATGAGAATTGCATAGGATGAGAGATATGGATTGGTTGTGAAAAGAATCATTGGAGAAAGTTTCCATATCCACTGAAGTATCAAAGTATTAAACTCCTTTTTAACACTACCTGGTGGTGAAATATTAATGATATTGCTATCAAGGGGCTATGGAGCAGGGACATAGGAAGGGATGAAGAGGTCTATCTAAGGAATTTTGCTGTCTTATTTCAGTAACTTTTACAATTAGTTACAGCTTCAAACCAGTTATATTTCAGAAAGACTATGAAAAGGAAAAATTATCTTTGATAGAATAAATTGAGCACTGGGAAAGATACTAGGATCACAGGAATTAAATTCATTCATTTGTTGTCTCCTCCATTAGAATATATACACTCTGAAAGCAGATCTTTTTTCTTGGTCTTTTCATTCCCACTTCTCACCACATTTCCTGGAACATAATATATGTGCAATATTTGTTTGCTAAGTGATTAAAAACATTCCCAACTTTGATTTTCATGATACCTAAAAAGTCAATCATTTCCAAGAACTGGAAGATAACTATTAGATGAAAAGCAAATATGGGGGAATGTTCTTTGCTGACACCTCACTGAAGGGGGTTTTCCAAAGTGAATGTGCCATCCAAACAATGGTATTTGACTGATCCTTGAAGAGTCTGATTACAGTTACCTTGTCAGTGAACGATTAAGACCCATTTCCAATAATAGATTCTTCATACTTTCCTTAGTGAAGTATACTTATTTTTTTCCTTTTGTACTGTTCACCAGAGACCTTTAATTTTTAACACTCTCACCTTCTTAAAATTAGATTGTATTTACCTATTTAACCACCAGATGCCTTAGCAGTCACCAGATACCAGAGAGCTCTAGACTTTCCCTGACCTGAGTAAATCTAATTGCTGAGTAAACATTAGCATGGAAGTGTTGAATTAAGTGCTAATTTCACTAAGACTTTCAGAGAATCGGAAACTTTTTATATCTCATTTCTACTTATTTGCAGGTTATGTGGATTTACTCAAGCAGAAGTTAGACTTCCCATCCTCACTGGTCAAACATCAGCTCCTTTGGAAAGATAATTTTGCTAGTCAAATATTATTGGAGTCAATCAGAAACAAACAAGAATACAGGATCCTTTATTTTTACTCCAAAAGCAGTAGGCAAATAAACTGCATAATAAGTAGCATTCACACAGTGTATATACAATTAGGATACTAGTCTTTTGTCTACACTTATGATTTCATTGGTATGAGGTATTCCTCATATGGTAACTACCTCCATTTTAGATTAGAAACTGTTTTTCAGTTTAATCTTAGAAAATGCCTCAGGTAATGAAAAGAAATGATTTTCCTAAGGTCCCAAAGTTATTTTGTCAGAAATGAAACCTGAACCCAAATCTTCTTGACTGAATCTGACTCTGAAACTGGTAGCACTCCATGATGCCTCTCACTCACAGTGTAGAACAACTCAATGAATCAGCAAATGTCTTTGAGAGCTTTACTCTCCTTTACCCCAGAAGGCAATATATCTTTTGGAAGTTGCTCAGGACCACTTGAAGTTTTTTTTGATTCCTCACTGCCATTTGAATTCCATTAAGCTGTGTCTTTAGATAAGAAGGCAGATATCCTGGTAGTAGGTAGAGCTCCTTGGAATGCCATTGGAGCTAGGATTTCCACTCAGCTCTTGGAAGTGAAGAGGTTTACAAATGAAAGTACAGAAAAAGATGAAGAGAGGATTGAGCCCACAACCCTTTGGTGTACCATATGTATGGAACATGAGTGATGAACCTTCAAAATAATCCAAGGAGGATAAGTTAGACAGAAAGAGCTAGAAAAGCATAGCAGTGCCATGAGAAACCAGGAAGTAAGAAAGGATGACCAACACTGTCAAATGCTATAGAATAGGAAAGAAATATCAAGGGCTATGAAAATGTCATTGGATTTGGCAATAAAGAGACAACCAATAATCTTAGAAGAAGTAGATTCAGTCGAGAAGTAAGGTTAAAAGCTAGGCTATAAAGGTTTAAGAAGTTAGTGAGAATTTAAGAAGTGGAGACTGAGAGTATAAAATCTGTCTGTGTGTGTGTGTGTGTGTGTGTGTGTGTGTGTGTGTGTGTAGCTGTGAAAGGAAAAAGATGTGGTAAAATAGTTTGAGTATACAATAGGTTCAAGTGAAGGGGTTTTCCCCCCCAAGAATGAAATAAAACTTGGGTTTGCTTAAGGTTGAAAATGAGGGAGAGAGATAAGATGACATGGGAAAGCTCCAGGACAAGATGGGAATAGTTGGGAGCAATGGAATAAATTATGCAATGCCAAGGAAAAGGACCATATCATTCTTCAAGACCTGAGCACAGTAGTTAAGAGGAGTATCACTTAAAAAGAAGTCAAACACTGAGTACCTGTAAAACTAGTAATGGTTCCAGAAAGTATATAATGAACTCTTTCCTTGTGACAGAGAGGCAAGAAACTTATAGAATCTTGTATACATTGTCAGGTATAGTTGCTATATCAGATGTTATAACTTAATGACTTTTCTTTGTTACAAGTGTTTATATATTAAATTATTTTCTAGAAATAAGTATGATCAAGGGATAGAGGCAAAATGGCAAAGACATGGAATCATCCAAAATCCCTCCAGATACCTTTAAACAATGACTCTAAACAAATTTCAGAGTAGTAGAATCCACAACAAGATGGAATGAAATATTGTTTCAGCCACAGTTAACTTAGAAATTTGACAGGAAAGTCTGTTGGATGAGAGTGGGAGAGGCGCATAAACCAGGTCCCAGCAAACTAGGAGCAGATCTCAGGGTAACTAAATCAATGCCAGTAGTGGTGGTTTCCAGACCTCAAAGCACACAACTGCCAAAGACAACTTAGACGTTCAGCAGGAAAGGTCTGTTGCACCTAGGTGAGAGTGGAGCACTATCCAGTGCAAGTCACACTAGCCTAGACCTGGTCCCAGTGCAGACTGACCCCAGTTAACCAGGAGTAAGGCTGGAGCAACTAAACCAGCAGCCACAACAGCTGTTTCCTAAGTTTTCAGTCCACAAAAGGTGTGAGGGTTGGAGGTGGGGAGAGGGAGTCAAACAACTGGACAGAAGGAGATTACATGGGGATGAACTAGAGGCATTCTCATTAAGATCAAGGGTGGAATAAGAATGCCCATTATTGCCATTAGGAGTGTTAACTTTAGCAATAAGAAAAGAAAAAGAAATTGAAAGAATTAGACTAGGCAGTAAGGAAATGAAACTTTTATTCTTTTCAGATACATGATATACTTAGAGAACCCTAGAAAATCAGCTAAAATTATTTGAAATAATTAGCAACGTTAACAAAGTTACAAGACATAAAATAAACTGCCATAAATCATCCACATTTCTTTTTATTACCAACAAAGCCCAAAAGTAAGAGATGAAAGAGAAATTCCTTTTAAAACAACCATAGACAACATAAAATACTTGTGAATTTACCACTTAGGATAAATCCAAAAAATATATGAACACAAGTAGAAAATAATTCTCACACAAATAAACTCAGATCTTAACAATTGGAAAAATGTCCATTGCTTAAGGTTAGGCCAAGCTAATATAATAAGAAATGACAATTCTACCCAAATTAAATTACTTATTCACCAGTCAAACTACTAAAAATTATTTTAAAAATAACTGGAAAATATAGTAACAATATTCATCTGGAGGAACAGAAAGGTCAAGAATATCAAGGGAATTATACAAAAAATGTAAAATGCAAACTGCTAGGTGGCCTAGATGAACCATCCCTAAATCATATTATAAATCTGCAGTCATCAAAACTAGCTGGTATTGGCTAAAAAATAGAGAAGTAGATCAGTGGAGTGGATTAGGTACAAAAGACAGTAGCAAATGACTATGGTAACCAACTGTTTGATAAACCAGAAGACTAGCTTCTGGGATAAGAGCCCACTATTTGACAAAAGTTATTGGGAAAACTGGAAAATGATATGGCAAGAACTAGACATAAACCCACATATCATTTAATACCAAGATAAAGTCAAAATGTGTACAGGATTTAGACATAAAGAGCAATACAATAAACCAAATAGATCTTTGGGGAGTGGAAAGAAATTTATGATTAAAGTAGAGATAGACAATATAATGAATTACAAAATGGATAATTTCAACTATATTAAATTTTAAAAGTTTTGCAAAAATAAAATAATGCAAGATGAGAAGGAATGCAGAAAACTGGGAAATAATTCTCACAACTAGAGTTTCTGAGAAAATATTCATTCCTAAAATATGGAGAGAACTGAATCAAATTGATAAGAACACAAGTCATTCTGAAAGAATAAATAGACTAGAAGAAAATATGAAATATCTCATTGGAAAAATAACCAGCCTAGAAAATAGAGCCAAGAGATAATTTGAAATTTTTTAGACTACCTGAAGGCCATGGTCAAAAAAAAAAATGCCTAGGCATCATAGTTCAAGAAATTAACAAGTAAAACTACCCTGATAGTCTAGAAGCAGAGGGTAAAATAGAAATAGAAAGAATCCACTGATTACTTCCTGAAAGAGATCCCAAAAGGAAAACTACTAGGAATATTATAGCCAAATTTCAAAGCATCCCTAGGTGAAGGAGAAGATATTCAAAGAAGCCAGAAGGAAACAATTCAATTATCTTGGAGTCAGGATTACACAAGATTTAGCAGTTTCTATATTAAAGGATCAAAGGGCTTGTAATATGAAATTTTAGAAGGCAAAAGAGGTTGGATTACATGCGAGAATCAACTGCACCAAAACTAAGCATACTCTTTCAAGAGAAAAGATGAACAATCAATGAAATAAGGAACTTTCAAACTTTCCTGACAAAAAGATCAGAGTTGAACAGAGAATTTGACTTGCAAATATAAGCCTTAAGAGAAGCACAAAACGGGAAACAGGAAAAAGAAATGATGAGGAACTTAATAAGATCCCTTAATAAAGATAATAATAATTAACTAAATAACTAATTACACACACACACACACACACACACACACACACACACACATATGCACTCAGATCCCAGTAATATTCCTGCAAAAGGACTCATATATACTCATGCAAAAAAAGACTAGGAGTAAGTTGTATATGAAGGGATAATATCTAAAAATAAAATTAAGGAGTGAGAAAGGAATGGGAAAGGGAAAGATAGAATTGGGCAAATTATCTAACCTAAAAGAAGCAAGAAAAAAAATTTACAGTGAAGGGAAAGGGGGAGAAGGTGAAGGAGAGTATATGAATTTACTGTCATCAGAATTGACTTAAAGAGGGAATAGCATACACAATTCAGTATAGAAATCTATCTTACCCTGCCAAAAAAAGGAGAGGGAGATAAGAGAAGGAAAGGTGATAGAAAGGATCGAATATTGGTGGAGGGGGAGTCCAAAATAAAACACCTTTGAGGATGGACAAAGTGAAATGAGAGAGACAACAGGATAAGCAGGAGGAGAAATAGGTTGGAGGGAAATACATTTAGCAATTACTAACTTTGAAAAAAAATTGAAGCAAATTTCTTTCTTAAAGGGCTCATTTCTCAAATATATAGAGAACTGAGTTAAATTTATAAAACTAAGAGCTGTTTTGCAATTGATAAATGATCAAAAGATATCAAGTTTTCAGAGGAAGTAAACAAAGCTTGAAAAAATGTTCTAACTCACTATTGATTAGAGAAATGCAAATTAAAACAATATTGAGGTACCATCTCATACCTATTGGATTTGCTAATAGGACAGAGAAGGAAACATTTGGTGGGAATATGGGAAAAATGAAACATTAATGGGTTCTTGGTAGAGTTGTGAACTATTTTTTTTAGGTTTTTTGCAAGGCAAATGGGGTTAAGTGGCTTGCCCAAGGCCACACAGCTAGGTAATTATTAAGTGTCTGAGACCAGATTTGAACCCAGGTACTTCTGACTCCAGGGCCAGTGCTTTATCCACTATGCCACCTATCCACCCCTGAGTTGTGAACTGTTTTAATGATTCCATAGAGAAATTTGGAATTATGCCCAACAGGTTATGAAACCATGTATACACATCCTTTGACCCAGCAATATCACTACTGGGTCTGTATCCAAAAGAGAGATAAAATAGAAGGTAGAGGACCTATATATACAAAAATATTTATAGCAGCTCTTTTCTGATGACATTGAGGGGAAACCCTTCAATTGAGGAATGCATAAACAAATTGTGGTATGTGAATATGGTGTGATACTATTGTGCTTTAAGAAAAGCTGAGCAGAATGCTATCAAGAAAAACCTGGAAAGATTTACATTAGTTGATGCTCAGTGAGATGTACTAGGTACAAAGTAATAGCAATATTGTAAGATAGTCAGCTGTGAATGATTTAGCTATTCTCAGCAATACAATGATTCAAGATCCAGCTCTGAAGGATTTAGGATTAAATATGCTATTCATCCCCAAAGGAAAAAAAAAACTGATGGTGTCTGAATTCAGACTGGAACGTACTTTTTTAGCTATATTTTCCTTAAGGGTTTTTTTTTGTCATTTTATTTATAACTTGACTGTTATGCTTTGCATGACTACATGAATATAGTCTATATGGAATTGCTTGCCTTCTCACTGGAGTGGGGAGGGGGAGGGGAAATGAAGGGAGAGAATTTGGAACACCAAGTTTTACAAATGAATGTAAAAATTGTTTTTACATTTTACATCTTTAGAAAAATAAAATACCATATTAATAATTAAATTTATTATTACTGATATAAAGACAAAGAAGCATCAATGTAACATATTTTTAAAGTATTCTAGAAACATGAATTTTATTATTGTAGCAAGTTTAAAGATTAGGTAAACTGGATTTTATATGACTTTTTACTATTATATATATATATATATCTGTTTTAAAATCATAATATTTTCTGGCTTCTCTAAACCTGAAAATGACTGTGACATGTGCTGGGAGCAGCTTATATTAACACAGCATACAAATATTAGTAGTTAGAATAGGAGCCAGCTGGGCAGGCAACCAAGGAGGCAAGATAAGGGTTAAGGAGTGGGCAGTTAAAAAATATTGAAAGGATCTGAATTTAAGAAAGGGTCTTGACTTTTCACTGATCTTTTATATCTGCCAGACAATTAATCAATGCATTATCTCACATCCCCAACACAAAAGTAAAAGTATATGGTAAATATACTTAATGATAAGTATTAATGTCACCAAAAAGAATGTGGACATCCTCAAGCATGAGGAAGACATGAAGCCATATGCATTATGTGCAAATGACAGTTAAGATCAGTACTAAGAGGGAGAAATAGTATCAGGGAAGAGGCTAGGTATTAAGAAAATATCACTCAGCAGGAGTTTCTGTCCCCAGGTGTTCTGTAAACATCAGGAATGATTCACTGAGTTGAATGGAACTTCTCAACACATTTCTACCTGATTTAAAATGACACTATCTTTGACCATTTGGCTCCTAGGAAAATCTCAGGATATTCTCCTGGGAAAGCAGTCAGAATGAAATCAGCTCCTGGGAGTGAAAGGAAGACAAATGGAAGGGAAAAATCCATCTTGAGGAGCTGTGTTGCTCAATCACTTTCTGATTCACCAAGTGAGCTTACCTTGCCTGACTTTTCTCTGAATTAACAAAGAAGTTAAATTCAGGAAGCAAGGCTGAGTGGACAGGCATAAAAGTTCTAGAGGTCTCAGATAGGAAATTTAGAGAGACAATCATCACTTTATGTTTGCTAATGCTATTTACATAAAACCAATTTAGTGATACCTAATTTCCAGTTAGAAGATAGATCCCATTAAGGGGAGTTGGGGAGTGGGCTGAAATATATAGGAAACATGTAGGAAAATATAGCTACAACTAGGCAATTAGATGCCTTTCGGACAAAGTGCTGGAATGGGGAGTCAGAATGATGAGTTTGCATCCCACCTCAGACATTTACTATATTTACTGGGCAAGTCAATTAGCCATCCTTAGCCTTAGCTTTCTCAACTATAAAATGGTAACAATAATGTGACTTACCCCACAGGTTATTGTCAGGATAAGATGAGGTGATTTGCATAAACCTCTTTGAAAACATTAAAGTGTTTTAGAAATGCTTAGTTGTTTATGTTGTTATCCTCATCTTCCACAGAACCTCCAGTGAAGCCAATTGTTATCTCAAAAATTTGCCCTCCCATAGTAATAATTCATATTCTTAGTGCAAAAACATTTTCCTTACAATAAATCTAGTAATCTGGATTATTATTATCATGATTTTACAGAGAAGGAAATCGAATCTCAATGAGGTTGTGACATTCACCATTATTTAACCACTCACTGAGTGTTAGTGTTAGAGTTTGAATACTCCTGTACTAGCTCCTACCCACTTTCTTTGCTCTTATTCTGGTTTATTTATCTGACTTCCTACAGGAGTTCTGAATTGTCCCAAAGCTACTTTTGGATATCTAGCTCAGGATACTTCATCTCCTGCTTTGTCAGGGAATCCTGTTTGTAAACTTAGATAAGTGTGATGCTTGCCCTTTGTTGCTTAATCTGAAAAAGGCTATATCTTCCTGGAAGTCTGCTACAAGAGTATGTGCTCTAATATTGATGTTCACTTGCTCTGCCTTCTTGTGAGGTGTCTAGAGTTAGCTTTGGCTTCAGCAGAGGGGAAAGAAGGAGACAGATAAAAAAATAAGAAAAAATTGAACACATTGAAAAACGGAACAAATGTTTTTTCAGAATTATTTAATGTCAGTCTCTGAGGAAGAGCATGGAAAAATTCCAATAGTAGCTGATTCATCCTGTAAACAGAATGATCAATTTTATCAATAAATATTTTTCAGGAGCCCAAATATATTTAAAAGTATAATGATACCAAGGAAGTCAGAATGCAAGGAAGGGTCTTGGATATTTTTGTAAGAATTGTTTGGTCCTCAGTGGAATAGACTAGATACCACAGCAGGAAATTATTATAGTAATTTGCTGTTTGATAAACCCAAAGAGTCCAGCTATTGGGATAAAAACTCTCTCTTCGATAAAAATTGCTGGGAAAATTGGAAGTTAGTATGGAAGAAACTTAGATTACACTAACACCTCACACCTTATACAAAGATAAGATCCAAATGGATACAGGATCTAGACATAAAAAACAATACTACAAGCAAACTAGAAGATCAAGGACTAGTTTACCTGTCAGATCTATGGAAAGGGAAGCAGTTTATCACTAAGGAAGAGATGGAAAACATCACTAAAAACAAACTAGATGATTTTGATTATGTTAAATTAAAAAGCTTTTGCACAGACAAAACCACTGTAACCAAGATCAAAACAAATGTAGTAAACTGGGAAACAATCTTTACAACTAATGTTTCTTATAAAGGACTCATTTCTAAAATATACAGAGAACTGAGCCAATTTTTTAAAAAAAAAAGCCATTCCCCAATTGACAAATATTCAAAGGATATGGAAAGGCTGATGATGAAATCAAAGCAATCCATAGTCACACGAAAAATGGCTCTAAATCATTACTTATTAGAGAAATGCAAATTAAAGTATATTTGAGGTACCACCTCACACCTCTCAAACTGGCCAATATGACCAAAAAGGAAAATGATCACGGTTGGAAGGGTTGTGGGAAATCTGGGTGTTGGTGGAGCTGGGAATTCATCCAAACTTTCTGGAGAGCAATTTGGAATGAGGCCCAAAGGGCAACAAAATATGCATACCCTTTGATCCAGCAATACCTCTACTGGGTCTATACCCTGAAGAGATGATGAAAAAGGGTAAAACCATCACTTGTACAGAAATATTCATAGCAGAACTGTTTGTGGTGGCAAAGAATGGGAAATCAAGTAAATGTTCTTCAATTGGGGAATGGCTTAGCAAACTGTGGTATATGTATGTCATGGAGCACTATTGTTCTATTAGAAACCAGAAGGGATGGAAATTCAGGGAAGCCTGGAGGAATTTGCATGAACTGATGCTGAGTGAGATGAGCAGCACCAGAAAAACACTGTAAACCCTAATAGCAAAATGGGGGTCATGATCAACCCTGATGGACTTGCACATTCCATCAGTGCAACAATCAGGGACAGTTTGGGGCTGTCTGCAATGGAGAATATCATCTGTAACCAGAGAAATAACTGTGGAGTTTGAACAAAGACCAAGGACTATTGACTTTAATTTAGAAAAAAATTGATATCTTATTGTCTGATCTTGCTATCTCTTATACTTTATGTTTCTTCCTTGAGGATATGATTTCTATCTCATTACATTCAATTTGGATCAATGTATACCATGGAAACAATGTAAAGACTGGAAAATTGCCTTCTGTGGTGGGTGGGGGAGGGAAGTAAGATGGGGAAAAATTGTAAAACTCAAAATAAATAAAATCTTTAAGTACAAAAAAAGAAAATTGTTTGGTTCCTCTGAACATTAATCAACATTTCTATCTAAAACTGGTCTATGCAAATCTTTTTTGGAAGAAAATATTTTTATTTCTCTAAAGTTGTGAGTTCATCAGGATAGAGGAAATAGCTAATGATAAATTCCATGAATTGGGGTCAAAGAAATGCTTATATATCATATAATATTCCCGCAGCAGCTTCTAGTTGCATCTCCTTCTGACTGGAATTGGTCTGCATAGAGGAAAAAAAGATATGGTGGCAATTGCTATTCTTAAGTCAATTTTATGGGATTTTATAATTAAAATGTGCATTGCAATTGAAAACCTGGAAATTGGTCTATTATTTTTTACCAAAATACTTTCTTATATACAAATAAATCCTCTTGACTCTACCTGCTTTCCAGTATAACTCATCTGCTTTACTCATCCTTGATTCCTGAGACTTGTTTAACACATTAACCTGGGAAAGTATAAAGTTCATAAATTAAATTTAATGCTTGAATTTTGGGGGCAGAGGGTGGAGGAGAGAGTATCTCTTAGATAGCATCCTCCATTTGAGGTGAGCCCTGGCAAGCCAATAAAGGCTTATAGCAGCAGGCTCATCAAGCTGCAAAAACTAGTGGGTTTGTTTTAGACCAATTGTATCAATACTATAGGAAGAGCAGATATAGAATTTTTCCCCATGCTACATATTTAGCATTTGCTACCTTGTTTTGCTCAAGGTTTAGCATGAGCAAGAAAGAAAGGATAGAGACAGGGCATACAATAAAAAAAATGTACTTTTTCATTAGGGTTGGAGAGAAGAGTGGAATGGGGTAAGGTTAACATAAACTTTGGAACTTTAGCCAGTCCTGCGTTCTTGGCTCCCTCTTCAGTCATACCTTCCCAAGACTTCTCACAAGTTGGCTTCTACTGAAGTAATTTGCAGCAAGAGGAATTAGAGACCTTGTATATACTTCACTTGTATATACCTCACTTTCACTGACTTTTTTGAAAAACAAAAATGAGCAAAAAAGATAAAACCACTTGAATGTCTTAAAGTCAATTCAATTATATAATATATTATAGTATAATACATACAACAGCCTCTCAATCAGTCATGAATCAAGGGTTCGAGTTTAAAACATAGGGAGAACATTAACTTAATGATTTATTCTTGTTCAGTCACTTTTAGTTGTATCTGACACTTCTTGACCCCATTTGACATTTTCTTGGCAAAGATTCTAAAATCATTTGTCATTTCCTTCTCCAGCTTATTTTACAGATGAGGAAACTGAGGCAAAGTGATTAAATGATTGGCCCATGGTCACAAAGCTAAAAAGTGTCTGAGGCCAGGTTTGAATGTAGGAGGCTGAACTAACTGACTAATCATAATTAGATAAATAAATAACCAAAGCAACTTCAAATGTTAAATTTCTCAGAAATGTATTCTTTTCTGAACACATCACAGATAAACCATTCTGTACCTGATACCTACAAGATATTTCAGTGCCCAAATATTAGTCAAAAGGTCATTTATATCTTTGAAATAATAGACATGATCTTTAATTCTAGAGTGTGACCACTTGGACAAGGTAAAAGTTGTTACATCTATGTAAATTTATCATTCAAAGAAGAGAAAATTAAATTGGAGGTGAATAGTTAAGAATTGGCTATAACCTTCCTGGTACTATATGAGAAATGCAGAAGTAAGGGGGAAAAGGCTGCCTATTTTGCGGATGTTTGAAGTGGATCACGTAAATATAATTTTTCACTTTATTTGATCTTGCCATCTTACATGAGTAAGAAAACAAATGAATATTTTATGAACTTCACTTTCATCATAAATAATTTTGTATATGACATTTAAACATTTCCTTAATTATTTATGACTTTTTTCATTGGTTTCTTAGCATTTTTAAAAAGAGTGATTTCTTTTTTTGTTTTATTTTGCACAAAGCCACAGTAACCAGAATACACTTTCAGCTTTTTATACAGTAGCTCATTTCAAGATCTCTGAATGGGGAACCAAATTCTTCATTTTTCTTGGGCTGCAATTTAATGAAATCCCAGCAATTTTCTTGCTCCAAAAATGCCAAATATAGTTAAGAATGCCTTGATAATATGCTTTTGCTAAAAACTATTTATATTCATAGATTCAAGACAGTTTACTGATTTCTGACATGGGTGTCTCTCTTTTTAAGACATTCCATTTATATACATCCATGTTACATGTGCATTTATATTTGTTTAAATATATAAATATACATCTATGTGTGAATATACATTTGCTTATTTACATCATTTCTGGTCTCTGATTCTTGTGAATCAGGTCTATACTTTGAGAAAAAAAACATGTGAAAATATTTATCAGGATACTGTCCTATATATACATCTATAAATCATCTTTAAGTGGCTATGAATATTTTAGAACTAGAAATAATATACAGGAAACCAGGATGCCCTAAATTTCAACAAATTTCAGTTTCACACTTTACTGCTTCTAATAGTTTGAAATAGCTTATTATCTTGAAGTATGAAATTAGAAGACAGGCTTTTTGCCTCTGTATGGCCAATCATTAACAGTTTTTTTTTAAGTCCAACTCAAAGTAAAGATATCATGAGAGCTGTAAGTATTTAATAGGGAAGAGAGATAACCAGATTCTGCTTTGGGAAATAAAAAGCAGCATCTTTTACATACAACACACCTGAGTTTCATTAAAATGTTTTTTTATTTTAAAAAAAAGCTTTACTACTGAATAGATGGAGAGATGGGAGTAAGTAGCAATACTGCAGAAAGATAGAGAAGCCAAGGATGTAGCTAGCCCAATGAAACTCTAGGTATGAAACCAACAAGCCATCTTGTTATCTAAAAATTAGTTACATTAAAAAAGTGCCAGGATGCAGTTTGTTTGGTTGACTCTGCTTTCTATTGCTTTTACACTCTTATCAGGGACTATGCCAGTAGCAGGTAATGTGTCCTCCCCCATCAAAAATGAGAGGAACTCTGGTGAAGCAAAACTGAATGTTTTTTATATTGCACTTATCATGGACATTACCATTACAGACTCCCACAGTTAAGCTTTGATCTGAAATTGTAGTAAGGGCTCAACACCTTTGGGGCAACCCTCCTCCAATTTTTTTTCTTTTGCAAATTCTACCACAATTTAAATCTTGGCTCATTCTTGCAGCAGTAAGTAGATGAATCATCTTAAAATATGAGAATGAATTAAAATGCTGTTAATTATGCTTGAGGCTATTACATTCCTTCGTAAGTAATTATGAGAGGAAGAAATGTCCCCAGTGTTTCTGGTGTCTAATAGTTTACACAGAAAGTGGGAAATAGATATCATTTTTATCATATTAAGCCACCTGTCTTATCAAGTCCTTATGCAGCCTGCAGTCTATGAAATGATACAGTGTTTGGATTGATTTTCCCATCTCTTTGGTCCCATAAAACAGAATCAAATTTAAATAAAAGTTAAACCATAAGAGGGAGCTGGTTCCAGAGGTAACTTCATTGTCACCTTCTGTCTATTCTTTTAAAAAAAATGTTTTATTTATTTTTCCAGCTACATGCAATAGGTTTCAGTATTAATTTTTTGCAGGGTTTTGAATTTCCCATTTTTCTCCCTTCCTCCCTTCCTTCCCTCTTCCCTTGACTGAAAGTAATCTAAAATAGGCTATACATGTATAAACATGCTAAATATAGATCCATCCATAATCATATTGTGAAAGAAAAATCAAATCAAAATGGAGAAAACATTAGAAAGAGAAAAAATGATACTTAAGACAAGTTTTAAAAATTGAAGATAGTAAACTTTGGTCTGCATTTAAACCCCACCATTCTTCTGTGAATAGAATGGTATTTTCTATCACAAGATGAATAGATAGTCTGATTATTGTACTGCTGAAATGAGTAAATCCTTCATAGTTGATCATCACCCAGTGTTGCTCTTAATATGTACAGTGCTCTTCTGGTTCTGATAAATTCATTCAGTTTCAGTTCATGAAAGTCTTTCCAGGCTATTCTGAAGTCCTGTCTCTCATGATTTTTTTATAGAACAATAATGTTCCATCATATTCATATATAACAGTTTGTTCAGACATTCTTTCAATTGATGGGCATCCACTCAATTTATAAAACTTTGTGACTATGATAAGAGCTACCATACATATTTTTGTACTTGTGGGGTTTTTTTTACCCTTTTTGGGATCTCTTTGGAATATAGACATAGTAGTGGATTTGCTGGATCAAAAGCTATGTACATTTTTATTGTTCTTTGGGCATAATTCCAGATTGCACTCCAGAATGGTTGGATCAGTTTGTAAACTGGTGGAGTTGTAACTCCACCAACAATGCATTAGTGTTCCAGATTTCTCACATCCCCCTCCATCATTGATCATTTTCCTTTTTAGTCATATTGGCCAGACTGATAAATGTGAGATTGTACCTCAGAGTTTTTTAATTTGCATTTCTCTAATCAATATTGATTTAGAGAATTTTTCCTGTCTAAAGATAGCTTTAATTTCTGCATTTGAGAATTACTTTTTCAAATTCTTTGAACATTTATCAATTAGGGAATGACATGTTTTCTTATAAATTTGACTCATTTTTCTATAAATTTTAGAAATGAGCACTTTGTCAGAAAAACAAGTTGTAAAAATTGTTTCCAAACCCACTGCCTTCCTTTTTTTGTTGTTGTTGTTTTTTTTTGGGGGGGGGTTAGTTTTTGCAAGGCAGTAGAGTTAAGCAACTTACCCAAGGTCACACAGCTAGGCAATTATTAAGTGTCTGAGACTGGATTTGAACTTAGGTCCTCATGATTCCAGGGTGAGTGCCCTGTGTACTGCACCACCTAGCTACCCCCCAAACCTAGCTGCCCCCTACTGCCTTCCTTTTAATCCTGGTTGAATTGGTTTTATTTGTGAAAAAAACTTTTCAATATAATGTAATCAAAATTATTCATTTTCCATTTTATAATATTCTCTATCTTTTATTTGGCCATAAGTTGCTCCCCTTTCTATAAATCTGAGAGATAGAGTGCCCTCCTAATTGGCTTATGATATGACTTTTATGTCTAAATTCCATACCCATTTGAACCTTATTTTCATATATAGGGTGTGAGATGTTGATCTATGCCTACTTTCTGCCATACTATCTTCTAGCTCTAATTAAAAAGGGAGTTCTTATCCCAGAAGTTGAAATTTGGGGGTTTCTCAAACAGCAAATTACTACAGTCATTTATTTTTTAACCAGTACCAAACAGTATTGATGACTAATGGTTAATAATATAATTTCAGATCTGGTATGGCTTGATCTTTTGTTTCTCCATTTGAATTTAGTTATTAATTTTTCTAACTCAATAAAGTAATTCTTTTGAAGTTTGATTTGTATGACACTGAATAAGTAATTTAATTTATATAGAATCATCATTTTATTATATTAGCTCAGTCTACTCATGAGCAATTGGAATTTGCACAGTTATTTACATCTTATTTTATTTGTGTGAAAAGCATTTTGTAGTTGTTCTCATTTAAGTTCTAAGTTACTTTGGCAGGTAGACTCCCTAATATGTTATGTTGTCTAGAGTTACCTTATATGAAATTTCTCTTTCTATCTCTTGTTGCTCTGTCTTGTTAGAAAAATAAAGAAATGCAGATGATTTGTGTGGGCTTATTTTATATCCTGCAACTCTGCTAAATTTGCTAATTGTTTGAAATAGTATTTTAGATGATTTTCTAGGATTCTATAAATATACCATCATATCATCTGCAGAGTGAGAGTTTTGTTTCTTCATTATCTATTCAAATTCCTTCAATTTCTTTTTCTTCTCTTATTGCTAAAGCTAATATTCCTAATACAATACTGCATAAGAGTGATGGTAATAGGCATCCTTGTTTTATCCCCTGAGCTTATTGAGAGTGCTTTTAGATTATCCCCATTAAATATGATTCTTGTTGAGAGTTTTGGACGAATATTACTTTTTTCAGGGAAACCTCCATTTATTCCTGTGCTCTCTAGTATTTTTAATAGCAATGTGTGCTGTTTTTTGTCAAAAGCTTTTTCAGTATCTGTTGAAATAGTCTTATCATTTTTGTTAGGTTTCTTATCGATAAAGTCAATTATGCTTATAGTTTTCAAGCTATTGAAACAACTCTGCATTCCAGATATTAATTTTCCTTGATCATAGTACAGTATCCTAGTGAAAACTTCTTGTAATCATTTTGCTAATATTTTATTTAAATTTTTTGCATCCATATTCATTAGGAAGAATTAGTCTATAATTTTCTTTCTCTTTTTTTGATTTTTCCTGGTTTATTGTCAGTACTATATTGGTGTCATAAAAGTAATTTGACAGAACTCTACTTATTTTTCAAATAGTTTATATGTAATTAGAACTAATTGTTCCTTGAATGTTTGCTAGAATTCACTTGTGAGTCCATCTAACCCTGGAAATTTTTTTCTTAGGCAGTTCTTTGATGGCTTATTAAATTTCTTTTTCTGAGATGGTATTAAGTATGTAATTTACTCTTAATGTGAACAGTTTATATTTTTGTAAATATCCATCCATTTCACTTAGTTTTTCAAATTTATTGGCATACAGTTGGGCAAAATATCTTGAATTATATTTTTAATTTCCTCTTAATTGGTGGTAAATTCAACTTCTCTATTTTTGATACTTGTAATTTGGTTTTCTTATTTTTTTAAATCAAATTAACCAGAAGTTTATGTATTTTATTGCTTTTTCTCAGAACCAACTCAGTTTTATTTATTATTTCAATAGTTTTTTTCAATTTTGATTTTATTAATTTCTCCTTTGATTTTCAGAATTTTTAAATTGGTATTTAATTGGGGATTTCTAAACTGTTCTTTCTCTAACTTTTTTAGTTGTAAGTCTAATTCATTGATCTCATCTTTCTCTATTTTATTCATGTAAGCATTTAGAGATACAAATCTCACATGTTTTGTTATGTTGCCTTTCTCCTTATTGTCATTATCTTGGATGAAACTAGTAATTATTTCTATTATTTGTTCTTTGACTAACTCATTCTTTAACATTAGATTATTTAGGTACCAATTAATTTTAAGTCTAGCTCTCCATGGTCCTTTATTGAATGTAATTTCTATTGCATCATGAACTAAAAAAGATACATTCAATATTTCTGCCTTTCCACAATTTATTATGAGGTTTTTATACCACAATACATGGTAAATTTTTTTGTGTAAAGTGCCATGGACAACAGAAAATAGGTATATTCCTTTCTATTCCAATTCAGTTTTCTCTAGTGGTCTATCATATCTAACTTTTCTAACATTCTATTCACCTCCTTCATTTCCTTCTTATTTAATTTAGGGTTAGATTTATCTAATTCTGATAGAGGGGAGGTTGAAGTTCCCACCAGGAGAGTTTTGCTGTCTATGTCTTCCAGCAACTCACTTATCTTATTCTGTAAGAATTTGGATGCTATACCCCTTGGTATATACATGTTTAGTTTTGAAATTACTTCATTTTGTCTATAATTCCTTTTAGGGGGGATGTAATTTCTTTCCTTATCCCTTTAAATGAACTCTATATTTGCAATTGCTTTATGTGAGATGCTTGCTACCCCTGTTTTTTTCAATTCAGCTAAAGTATAATATGTTCTACTCCAGCCTTTTACCTTTACTCTGTGTATTTCTCTCTACTTCAAATATGGATGTTACAGTATATTATAGGTTTCTGTTTTTAATTCACTCTGTTATCTTCCAATATATGGGAGAGTTCATCCCATGTGCATTCAGTTATACTTATAAACTCTTTATTATCCTCAATGCTATCTCCCTTCCATTTGTAATTACTTTCCTCCTTTCAACCTTTCCCTCCTCACCAGTGTTTTGCTTCTGAATACTGCTGTCCCTCTTTCTATCCCTCCTTTTCTTCCCCTTGCTCTTTTACAATTCTTCTTTACCTTCATTCTATCATTCCATCTTTCCCTTCCCCCATACTAACACTTCTAATACCTGAAGGATAAGCTAAAATTTTAAACCCAACTGAATGTATTTGTTTTTCTCTCTTCAAGCAAATCTGATTAGAGTAAGATTCACACAGTTCGCACTCCCTCCCTTCTTGCCTCTATTGTAATAGATCATTTGCACCTCTTCAGGTGATATAATTTACCCCATTCTGCCTCCCCTCCTCCCATCTCATTACTACCCCTTTTTAATGTCTTAATTTTTTAAAAATTATTCCATCAAAATCAACTTATGCTCATACCTTCAACCTAAGTATACTCCCTTCAATAGATTTGCAATTCTCAAGACTTGTGAGAATCTTCCTCCCAGGTAGAGCTGTAATCAGTCTAATCTTATTGAATTGTAGTCTTCCCCCCTCCCCATTTGCATTTTCACTTATATCTTGAGTCTCTTACTGAATATCAAATTTTTTGTTCAGTTCTTATCTTTTTATCAGGAACGTGTGAAATGTACATCTTTCCCCTGAAAGAGTATGCTCAGTTTTGTTGGGTAGTTGATTCTTGGTTGTAATGCAAGCTCCCTTGTGCTCTGGAATCTCATATTTCATGCCTTTTGAGCCTTTAATTTTTTTTAAGGCAATAGGGTTAAGTGATTTGCCCAAGGTTAGAAAGCTAGGAAATTATTAAGTGTCTGAGGTCAAATTTGAACTCAAATCCTCCTGACTTCAGGGCTGGTGCTCTATCCTCTGCACCACCTAGTTGTCCTTGAGCCTTTAATGTTGATGCTGCCAGGTCCTGTGCAATCCTGACTATGGTTCCTCAGAATTTGAATTGCTTCTTTCTAGCCACTTGCAGGATTTTCTGGTTGATCTGATAATTCTGGATTTTAGCTACAATATTCCTTGGTGTTTTCCCTTTCAAGGAGTGATCCTTGGATTCTTTCAATGGCTATTTCTCCCTCTAGTTCCAGAGTATCAGGGCAGTTTTCCTTGCCTATGCACACAGCACAGAGATAGCCCTAGGCATTCCCACTGGAGTTCTCCCAGTCCATCACTACACAGCCAACCCAATTCTGAACTCTGAAAGCCTCCACTGGAGATCTACCCCCATAACTGAGGATCTCAGACTAGTTCCCAACCTGCCCCTGTGCTGAGATTCTGTTTTCTGCCCTGGATGCATTCATGCTCCACTATGATAGACCTTGCAGGGAAAATGTTCTGCTCTGTTCTTTTGTGGGTTCTGATGTTCCAAAATCTGTTATAAGAGGCTTGATTAGTGTCTTTTCTAAGGAAAAACTAGGAAAGCTTAACAAAGTCCCTGGCTTCTCTCCATCATCTTGACCAAAAGTCACCTCCAATCTACTCCCAAGAAAAGAATAAAACATTTAGAGCAGATAGAGGAAGTATTTAAACATCATCTTATTTACTCAGGTCATTTTACGGATAGGGAAACTAAGGCTGAGACAGATGAAGTGACTAAGACTACCAGTCTTACCAAAAACTACATTGCTGTTTTCAGAGTTATAATTTATGCTAAAGGATTTATTAAATTAGCCAATCAGTGCTAAGGGGTCAACTTATTAAGTGTTGTCTGTGGAAAATATTGACCGACTCAGTGAGCTGTACCTAGAGTCAGGAAAATCTAAATTTACATCTAACCTGAGACTCTGGTTATATGAACAAATGGTTAAGTGGGCAAGAAACTTAACCCTGTTTGCCACACTTTCCTCATCTGTAAAATGAACTGGAGAAGGAATTGGAATGCCACTCCAGTATCTTTGTCAAGAAAACCCCCAAAGAGCTCACAACTGAAAAATAACTTAACAACAATTCCTTTACTTAAAAACTAATTGGAATTCCCTTCTGGTGAATAAAAGTTGAATTTCCTAAACTTAAACCAGTAAGGATCTTTGAAGATAGTACATATCTTTTGGTATTCATCAAATTCTAGCATCAAATATAAATTTCTCATTGGCTATATTAAGCTCTTTATAATTTGGCCTTTTCTGACTTTTTTGATCTTGAAAATCCATTACTTCCCTCAATGTACTTTGCATTTCAGTCACACTGATACACCTATTGTTTATATACATATCGTTCTCCCATCTCAGTGCTTTTTTATAGGCTGTCCCCATATGCTTAGAATAAAAAAAATCTGACTTCCTCTCTGTCTCTTGAAATCTTGCATTTCCTCTCAAAATCAGCTTGTTATCTCCTTCCACATGAAGCTTTTCCTTATTCCTTCCACTACAGAGATACCTCCTCTTCCTCCCTCCAATTAGCTTGTATTCATTTTGCCTTTATTCTGTATATACTTATGTATATAATGTTGTGCCTGAGATTGGCCAATGAGAGTCCAGTCCTTAGAAGCATTAGTAGAGTCCATTTGCAGACATAATGCCCATATGAATTTGAGGATGTATGGGTATTACTTCTGGTAGGCATACTACATGAAAAAGAGAATTGTTTTGTTTGACTTCTGTATTAGAGCCAAGTATGCATTCAAAAGGTACTAACCAGCCAAGGCATTTTATCTTTCCTGCCTGACTTTAATTGACTGAGAGAAACTGATCTAAGCTACTGAGAGGGAGAGTTCTTCCCATTCATGGATGACGTGTGGTCCACGAATATAGGCCTCTTTGCATTTGTTCTTTCTGGGATATAGCTCAATAAGTATTGGAGACACTTTGAGCCATGTAAGTGTTGAATGGTAAGAAGGGAGAGTCACTAAAGACCTGGGAGCCTGAATCTGTGTTGGAGTTTGTTGCCATCCAAGCCAAATGCACCAGCAACACTCTGAGGCATGAATGGGATCCAGACTAACAATGGACTAAGATGTCTAGCTGCATATGTAAGGAGTGATATTCTCCAATGATTATGTTGAATTTAGAAGTGAACTTGGTGGTTCAAATACCAATGAGCCCATTTTCACCAGTTATAGGGTAAAGTTTTCTCTTGATTAAGAGAAATAGTTTGTACTTCTTTTTATATATCTTATCAGTAAAAGTCCTTCATAAAAGTCAATTGATAGTAATTACTTAAGAGATCTTGAGCTGCTAGTTACTGGTGCTAAATCTTGGGGAGAATAGACTAGAATAGTAGAAGTCAATAGTCCTAAATACATACATGTTGAACCCCTTTATTACCTCTAGGGTACTCCTAGAAACCAGAACAAGATATATTCCTCAGGCACTGATGTCACTGAGAGGTGAGAGGTGGATGAGACTATTCAGAAATTATGGAGTTTTCATATATATACATATATGTGTGTGTACATATATACATATATGTATATATATAAACTTCTCCTACATTAATACATTGTTGGTGGAGTTTGAACTGATCCAACTATTCTGGAGAAGAATTTGGAAATATGCCTAAGGGCAATCAAATTCAGTAATACCATTACTAAGTCTATAATTCAAAGAGATCATAAAAAAAGGAAATGTCCTACATGTACCAAAAAAATATTGATGGCAGATCTTTTTGTGTTAGGAATAAATTGGAAATTGAGGGGATACACATCATTTGGGGAATTACTAAACAAGTTGCAGCATACAATTGTAATGGAATACTATTGTGAAGAAATGACAAGCAGGCAGATTTCAGAAAAATCCGGAAAGATGGGAACTGATACAAATGAAGTGAGCATAATCAAGAGAACATTGTACACAATAATAGCAGTTCTTCATGATTATCAACTATGAATAACTTAGCTCTTCTCTAAAACACAATAATCCAACATACTTCCAAAAGACTCATGATGGAAAATGCTATCCAGATAATTTCAAAGAAAGAACTGAGGTAATCTGAATGCAGACAAAACCTTACAATTTTCACACCATTTTTTGTTTCTTCTTTTATTAAATGACTAATATAAAAATGTTTTACATGATTTCATATATATATATATATATATATATATATATATATATATACATATATATGTATTAACTGCATCAAATTGCTTGCCATCTTAGGGAAGAGAGAAGTAAGGGAGAGAGGCAGAAAAATTTGAATGCTTAAATTTATCTTTATATGTAATCAGAAAAAAAGATAATTTAAAAGAAAAAAAGTCAAAAAATAGAATGGATGCTCCTTGAGGACAGGAAGAGTTTCACTTCTGTATTTTCACTTGGCATTGAGTTTGCAATTTGAAACATGCTTAATGAACATCTGTTGATTGAGTGATATTGCAAAGGTAGAAACAAATTCCAAATTTTCATCACACTCTCAAACTCTTCATGTTCCACTTTAAATTGGGGCAGGTTTAGAGATGGACAAAAATAAGCCACTGGAATTTTTTGAGTTAACAGTAAAGAAACTTCTTTCCCAGCAGACCTTATTATATTAAGCCTCAGTGAATAATTTTGTGTCAAAATATGAGATTAAGAAGAATTATAAAATATATATGAAGTGAGCAAAGTCAAGAGAAAATTGTACACAGTAATAGCAGCTCAGTGTGATGATCAACTATAAATGACTTAGCTCTTCTCTAAAATACAATAATCCAAGATATTTCCAAAAGACTCATGATGGAAAATGTTATCCACTTCCAGAGAAATAACTGAGGTTATAAAAATTCATTCATGAAGATGAGTTTATATAAACTGGATCTGTGATTTTATTGAAATGAAGAGATCTCTATGAGGAAACAATGTAGAACACTTAAATACTCTGTGACTTACATTGTTACATAGGATACCTAGTTGGTGAAAAATATAAAGTGCCAGATCAAGAATCAAGAATATTCATCTTCCTGAATTTAAATCTGACTTCAAACATTCCTAGTTCTGTGACCCTGGACAAGTCACATAACTCTATTCACCATACTTTCCTCATTTGTAAAATAAGCTGGAGAAGGAAATGGCATATCAAAAATACCAACTGGGTCATAGAGAGGTTAAGGACTTGCCCAACATCCCCTGACCAACTACTGCACCATGCCTCTTACATAACACTTTTACCTTTTAATAAAGTAAAAAAGATACTCCCTTCTTGTCTTTTATCTTGAGATCAAAGGAAGCTAAATTCCAATTTCTAACACTAAATCCTTTACATTTTCTCATATTTTCCCCTGTCATGAACCTCTGAAATTGTTTGTCCCATGTTTCCAAAAGCATCAGGAATAAATAGATGTTACTGCCTGAGTCTTCTCCAATTCCAAGCCTCTGTTGGAAGCCAAATCAGGACAGGAACTTTTCCAGCAGTATCTGGAACATAAGTCAATACACAGTAGTTATAATGATCTGATTCTTTAGATTTATTTACAACAGCCTTCTCATTTTAGCACAGTGCTTAGTACATAGAAAACATTAAAATGTTCTATCTATCCATCTATCCATCCACCCGTCCTCCTATCTGCCCATCCATCTGTCAGTCCATCTGTCCATCCATTCATCCATCCATTCTTCCATTTATCTCTCTCTCTCTCTCTCTCTCTCTCTCTCTCTCTCTCTCTCTCTCTCTCTCTCTCTCTCTCTCTCTCCATCTACCATCTACCTACCTTCCAATCCATTTATCAAAAGAATTTTGGGAGAGTGAGGCCAAGTATCAATGTAGAACCAATCGATTCTTCTAGAGTTTATTTGTTGTTATTCTTAAAAATTAAATCATAACCATCTTCTGATTTTAAATCATAGCACTAGATTTAGAGTTAAAGGATATGGGTTTAAATCTTAGATCTGATGTTCATGATCTGTGATTTTTAACAAGTCATCTGTACCTCAATTTTCTTATTTGTAAAATGAGAGGAGTTTAAATAAATTAGTTCCAAGGTCTTTTCTGTTTCAAAATCTATGAAGATTTCTTTTGTGTAAATAATGCTCCCCTTTGGCAGCACTTTATAATTTCATTTGATAGTCCTAGGCTACTGACTTTCCATGATGTCCATGATAAGGGTAACATGGTACAGTAGAAAGGATGCTAGATTTGGTGGGGGAAAGGAGTGAAAGGACATGGATTCAAATCCTGTTTCTTACAATTACTATCTGTGTGACTTTGGGCAAATCAATAACCTGTCTGGGACTCAATCTCTTTATCTGTATAATGAAGGAGGTAGACTGAAGAACCTCTAAGTTTCTTTCCAAATTGTAATCTATGATCCTTCCATTTCCAAGAATTTTAATTATCTGACACTATAATAGTTTTACCAAAAAGATTTTTTGGCATGCACATTTTAGCAACAAATTTAAAGTTATGAATATATATCAATATATAATCAAACTTTCTTCTTTTTATTCAGGATCTATCAAAACACAATAAAAAGCAAGTCCTTAAAAATACTTTTTCCATCTGAATTGTTCTACTCTGTTTCCTCATGCTTCACTTCCCCTCTTCCAGATTTTAGTGATATTCACCTTCCTACAGACTGGAGCAGCTTGCTCCACTGAGTAAAAATTAAAGGCTAGGAAGGAATACAGATCCCCTAATGATAAGTGCAGAAGCCTAGGAGCCAGACAGCCTACACCTGTTCACCAATGAATCTATCACCTTGAGGAGCTCCCTTGACCTCCTTCCTTGGTTGCCTGAGGAAGAAAAATCCAGGGCAAAGCTGAAACAGGAAGTCAGACAACATGTCATGTAAATTGTCTTTGGCAAATGGATTGCAGGAAGCCTTTTGATGCTGCTTCAGCCTTGTTCTGAGATTACCTTTATTAGAGTGGGAAGGTAAACCTTGACAGGCTCCATGTCTATGGGAGTTCAGAGGTTTATTTGTTCTTGTGAGGATTTCAAATGTTACTGAATACAGGATGGAAAATGAATTAGATAGAGCAGGACAGCTACAGGTACAGAAATGAGGAGATTGAATAAAAAACCGAGTACAGATGAAAAAGCCTTAAACCCCATTAACAAGAATCCTTGAAAGATACCAAGTCTGAAATTATGAAATGACTGTCACTGAATTCTTCCTATCTAGAGACTTTCCCTCTAATTGAAATTAATAACACCAAAATTGAGTCACAGGACAAGAACATATTCAAAAGCAAAAAAAAAAAAAAAAACTGATTCTGAGCTTCTGATATGGTACATTTCTATGAATGATTTATTTGGTTTTGCTAAGAAGCCTTCCATCCAAGGGTATCTGCTTTATACATATATATATATATATATATATATATGTATATGTATGTATATATGTATGTATGTATATGTATGTATGTATATATGTATGTATATATATGTATGTATGTATATAGGTATATGTATGTATGTATGTATGTATATATATATTGTATCTGTGCTTGCCTATTGCTCTCTCACTAAAATGTAAGACCCTAGAGGGCAAGGATAGTTTAATTATGTCTTTTTGTCTTCCTGCTTAGCATAGTGCTACCATGTAAAAGATAGTAAATGGTTGATCAACTGCTTCATTAATTAGAAAAGTCTAGCCTGGGACAAACCACTGGCCTCTGCAGTTTCTCATTGCCCACTGCATTTTCTCATTGTCCTATAGCCACTATGAGGTATCAAGCTTCTTCATGCTTACCATTTCTTGTCCCTTGCTCCCTCCCCTTCTCCTTCTACTCCCTACTTTTCAACTAAACTAGCCTTCCAAGTCATGATGCACTAGAGCTAGTGCATTGGGAGCCAAATTTTATTTTGCAAAGAAACTGAGGCCTCGGAAGGGAATAAATGGCTCACCCAGAACCAGGTGGTTAGTATGTAACATGACTTGAATCTGAATCCAGGTTTCCTTATGGCTACAAAATCTGTACTGTAAGTTGCTATATGGGATGTTCTTCAATCATATTAAGCTTTAAAGAATTACAAAAGCTTAGAGAATGGCTCATCTCAGGTTGATTTGTATTTTTATCAGCAATCTAATCTTTAACCTGAAGGGATAAAATACAGTGGATGAAATTTATGGAAAAGTCAGAGCTTTCTTGGGATTCCAATTACAACAATTGGTCTACTTAGCGCATAAGTCACATATGGAATCAGACAGAGGGTCAAAGAAGTAGAAATAAATCTGATACCCACAAGAAAGGGCCACGTGTTTTAGCCTTATGTGCCAGAGGTAGCATGATCTTTATTGGAATTTCAAAATGCCTTGAAAGGTCAAGCTGTATCATTTGATACAGGACATATTATTTTTTTTATTTATAAGGTAAAGAAACTTAATGGCAAAATGAACATTTTTATTTCAAAGAAAATTTAGAAAATCTACTTGTAATTATTTATATTTAAAGTGCTTTTATACAAGATAAATTATAGTAAAATTATTATTATAAAAATTTTACATTAATTACACACCTAGTCATTGTTCTATTAAAAATTAAATGATGAATATATTTCCATGGATAATGTGATCCCAGAACTTCATCCTGATAACTTTCAGATTCATAAAAAAATGTTTAAGCTACAGGAGATGTTAGGCATTTTCTCATCTAACCCCTTCATTTTACAAATAAGAAAACTGAGTCTGTCATCTTTCAACCTGAGTTCCTAGGAAGAATATTACAGAGAAACAGTTTTAAAAAATGAAAGTCAAAGCAGCAAAATTAAAAAGGAAGAGAAGCATATTATCACTCTAATAATAAGCAGTTCTTTTTGTAGTAGCTAGAACTGCTAACATCTCTAGCTTTCTAAGATATAGATTTGACTTATACAACTTTTCAGAGTGGCTTAGCCATACACAAGCAATTAGTACAATCTGGAGCATTTAATCAAGAGGACATAGTTCTGCTATAATCAAAAAAACTGATTATTGGACTTCTCACAAAGTCAGCTTGAACAATCTGTCAGGTTTACCACCTGGGTGACAGGAAACATAGTGGATAGAGCACTGGGTCTGGAATCAGTAAGATCTGAGTTCAAATTTGACCTCTGATACTTACTAGCTATATGACTCCTAGACATTTCCTTTCTATCTGCTTCAGTTTCCTTGACTATAAAATGGAGATCACAACAGTACCTATTTCCAAGTGTTGTTATGAGGGTCAAATAATATTTATAAAACACTTTATATGGTGTCTGTCACATAATAGATGCTTTATAGGTGATTAATCTTGCCCTCTCTATATTGCTTGCTCCCACCCCTTCATTCTCATGTTTGCATCTGATTGACTGGACACTCCCTCTCAGAGAAAATAGCAAGGCTGCCATTTTTGCTACATAATATGATTTGTTTGGGGTTTTTTAGCTTTTTTGCAAGTTAAATGGGATTAAGTGGCTGGCCCAAGGTCACACAGCTAGGAAATTAAGTGTCTGAGGCCAGATTTGAACTCAGGTACTCCTGACTCCAGGGCCAGTACTCTATCCATTGCACCACCTAGCTGCCCCCTGTTTTTTGTTTTAAATGGTAGGGGGAAGTCCGGTGTTAGCCCGGGTCCGGCCCAACTAGTGCCTGGGAACTAGGGCCCGGGGCGATGACTCTGAAAGCTAGCTGTACCCCAGCTGTGGAGGGCTTCATATGCTGTACCCCAGAAAACAGAGGTGATTTACAGAGTAATGGCAAATATAGAGAGAGCAGATTAATCCCTATATAGCTTGGTTCAAAGGGGTTAATAGGACCAATTTGCCCTCAAAACAGTTATGCATGGATATCTGAAATTTCTTTAATTTGTCTCTTTTTTTAATTAAAGACTGAAGATTTCTATTAAAATGTAATTTGAACATCAATACCTGATAGGTTGACACATTAAGTCATAACCAGCCACTAACATCTTTCTTTTCCTCTTTTATGTGATTTTTTCCAATTAAATGTAAAAATAGTTTTCAATCCTCATGTTTTGTAAGTTTTTGAGTTATACATTTTTGTCCCTCTTTCCCACACATACAACTATCTTAAACATATTTCCATATTAGTCATGTTGTAAAAGAAGAATCAGAAAAAAGGGAGAAAACTACACAAGGAGAAAAAAGCATAAAACAAATTTTAATAATTGAAAATAATATGTTCAGACTCCATAGTTATTCCTCTGGATGTGGATCACAAGTCTTTTAGAATTGTCTTTGCATTATACTGCTGAGAAGAGTTAAGTCTATCACAGATGAACAGCATACAATGTTGCTTGTTAATATGAATAATGTTCTCTCATTTCTGTTCACTGCATTCAGCATTAGTTCATGCAAGTCTTTCTAATATTTTCTGATTTCTGCCTTTTCATGATTTCTTATAGAACAATAATATTCTATCACATTCACATACCACAATTTGTTCAGCCATTCCTCAATTGTTGGACATCTCCTCAATTTCCAATTCTTTGCAACTACAAAGAGAGCTGCTATAAATATTTTTGTATATGTGGGTCTTTCCCCTCTTCCCCCTTTTAAAGAATCTCTTTGGGATACAGCCCAAAGTCTTGAGAGAACTAGTCAAATTGATGATTAGTTCATAGAGAGAAGCAGGTTAGGATGGACTGTCATGTTCTCCTACCAAATATCATATGCTGATCTTACCCAGTACTGATGGTATACTGATGTTCCACTGATGTGGAAAGAAATGAAACTAATTCAAGACCAGGAGTCTCCAACACCTGCCAGACCATCACAATAGTCCTGTTTCTTAACAATCAAGTCATGAAATAGAATGGTTCTTCTAGAGGCAAGTAAGGATGCCTTGCATGGCCTACCTTAACTAATGTAAATAAAATTGTACAACTCACATCCTTAATCACTTGGTTGATCTGTGTGTTCCTCTTTGATACTGAAGGACTAATAGAATAGTGGTATCAAAGGGTATGCACTATTTTATTGTCTTTGGGCCTAGTTCCAAATCAGCCACTAACATCTTAGCAGTAATTAAATAATGAGATTGCTTTCATTTTTAGGAGGACTTGTGGGAATGGAACACAGGAGTCTAACATTTAACGAATCATCACTACACCCAAGGGGCTGGGAGTACTCACCCATACTCCCACTAAATCCTGGACTATTAAGTCTAGACCAGGTCCAGTCCTTGGGGAGTCAGCCTGCCTCTAATGAGAGAGTGTTTCTTTTTCTCATATTTACTGGCTTAAGTCCCCAACCCAAGATTCTGAGGAATAAATTTACTCATGGCTCACACGTATGTCAGAAAAGTACAGTAAGGGATAAGTAATATAAGAAAGGCTTCTCTCTCTCTCTCTCTCTCTCTCTCTCTCTCTCTCTCTCTCTCTGTTAACTTGGTATAATCTATCAAAAGCAGAATACCAAAACTTTATTAGAACATAAAGTAGTTCATAGACTAACCGATTAGATATTTTCCATCTCACCTCAGCCTTCCATTATTACTCCATTTATACTCAAAGTGTCTCTGACCATACTTTGAAAATCAGTTGCTCCTTACATCTACTCCCCCCATGAACCTATTCCAATATAATGAGACTTAAGGTCTCTGGATCTTTCAAATTCACGAGATCACTTGCAAGCATGGATGTGTACTTTGGGTTTACAATTCCCCCAGCATCATAAAATAACAAGTATAAAAGAGGTATAGATGTCCATGGTCCCTTGTGCAAGTTTGCCTCATTAGAATCCCATCTTGAGCTGTTACATGTATAAGGTTTCCCTTCTATTGGGAAAGAGATCTATCCTTCCTCAGTGCCTATTTGAATCACATTATTTTACCTGGATATTCACAGCTGAGAGGGCTATGCCAGAATTGTTTCTCTTTGTAAAAGATACTCCTCCTCCTGCTATCACGGGAAAGGAGAGAACTAAAAGACTGCTTATGAATTTCCCTTCCCTAACCTGCAAATATATTCCTTTTTCTCTATGGACCTTGTGTTTCCCACAAATACTTGTTGGATTTTCATATTTAAATGTTTCCTTTGGTTTCTCAGGGATTGACCATATCATTCTATTATACTAGTCACTTTCAGTATTAGATCATTTAGAAAGTTAGAAATCGGGGCAGCTAGGTGGAGCAGCACTGGCCCTGGAGTCAGGAGTACCTGGGTTCAAATCCAGTCTCAGACACTTAATAATTACCTAGCTGTGTGGCCTTGGGCAAGCCACTTAACCCCATTTGCCTTGCAAAAAAGAAAATAAAGAAAGTTAGAAATTTCCTAAAGGCCTATATAAGGAGTCACTATGTCCTTGGAGTCTTTAGAATTTGCCAGAAGTGGCACTTAAACTGAGCCTTGCAGAGAGTCAGACATTCTGAGACAGAGAGGAAGGAGAGCTGAAATAGCCAAGTAAACAACTGTGGCTTGTCAACAGGCAATCAATCACAACTTTACAAAACTTATGTAAAAATTAGATTTATTATAGGATAGTGAATATGTAGGTAGAATCCAAAGAGTTCACAATCAATTCAGCAGGACAAAGGAAAAAAGAAAGACCAGAAAACTCAACCTAAAGGGGTTTGGCATTGGAGCAGAAAATATAGTAAAGGTAGAAAAAGTACAAAACCTGGAAGGGAAAAAGCAATGCAATAATAAATGCCTCCTTATTTTAACTTGAGAACTAATAGACTATGTAGATATGATGGTCTTCTTATTTACAAAGGTCTCAGCTGCACAAGAAATTTTCCAGTCTTCTATGACAATTAAGAATACTTTAGGGAAGTATATGATGTCTTACTTGATTGTCAATGTTTATAGATATGATAGTAATAGTTGACATCAAACCCAAATAAACTCAATTCCCTTGATATACTTGACCTTTTTGTTACTCCAGATAAATTTTGTTACTGATATTTTCTAACTCTGTAAAATACCTTTTGTGCTAGTTTGATTGGTATGGCCCTAAATAAGTAATTTCATTTGTGTAGAATTGTCATTTTTATTATATTAGATCAACCTAACAAAACAATGAATTTTGCCAGTTGTTTAGATCTGACTTTAATTGTGGGAAAAGTATTTTGTAATTGTGCTCATATAGTTTCTGGGTTTGTCTTGAAGGTAGATTCCCAAATATTTTTCTATTTTCTACAGTTACTTTATATAGGATTTCTTTTTCTATCTCTTGCCTTTGGTCTTTATTGTTCATATATAGAAATACTGATGCCTGATGTGAGTTCATTTTATATCCTGCTACTTTACTGAAGTTTTAATTGTTTCAAATAGATTGTAATTGATTTTCTGGGGTTCTCTAAGTATACCATCATGTCATCTGCAAAGAGGAAAGTTTTGTGTACTCATTGCCAATTTTAATTCATTCAATTTCTTTTTCTTCTCTTATTGCTAAAACTAACATTTCTTTTTTCCTGTTTTTTCTTTTTTTTTCTTTTTCTTTTTATTAAAGATATTATTTGAGTTTTACAATTTTCCCCCAATCTTGCTTCCCTCCCCCACCCCCACCCCACAGATAGCACTCCATCAGTCTTTACTTTTTTTCCATGTTTTACCTTGATCCAATTTGGGTGTGATGAGAGATAAATCATATCCTTAAAGAGAACACAATTCTCAAAGGTAACAAGATCAGACAATAAGATATCTGGGTTTTTTCCCAAATTAAAGGGAATAGTCCTTGTACTTTGTTCAAACTCCACAGCTCTTTATCTGGATGCAGATGGTACTCTCCTTTGCAGACAGCCCAAAATTGTTCCCAATTGTAAAACTAACATTTCTAATACTGTGTTGAAAATAGTGGTGATAATGGGCATCCTTGTTTCACCCCCTGATCTTATTGGAAATGCTCCTAGTTCATCCCCATTACATATAATGCTTTTTAATGGTTTTTATAATTATTGTTTATAATTTGAGGAAAACTTCATTTATTCTTTTATCCCTAGTGTTTTTTAATAGGAATGAGTATTGTATTTCGTCAAAGATTTTTCAGCATCTATTGAGATAATCATATGACTTCTGTTAATTTTGTTATTGATTTTTTCAATTATGTTGAGTGTTTTCCTAATATTGAATGATCCCTGCTAAACCTGGTCATGGTGTATTATCCTAGTAATAACTTGTACTCTCTTTGCTATTATATTATTTCAAATGTTTGCATCAATGTTCCTTAGGGAGATTGATCTATAATTTTCTTTCTCTGTTTTGGCTCTTCCTGGTTTAGGTATCAGCACCATATTGTGTCATAAAAAGAATTTGGCAGAACTCTTATTTTTTTAAAAATCATTTATGTAGGAATTAAATTAATTGCTCCTTAAATATTTGGTAGAATACATTTGCAAATCCATCTGGTCCTGGAGATTTTTTCTTAGGGTGATTATTGATGATATTTTTCAATTTCTTTATCTGAAATGGGTTCATTTAAATGTTTTTATTTCCTCTTCCGTTCATGTGGGGAGCTTATATTTTTGAAAATATTCATCCATTTCACTTATATTGTCAAATGTATTGGCATAGAGTTGGGCAAAATGGATCTGAATTATCACATTAATATCCTCTATGGATATATAATCCTTATGTGTTAAATTATCATGTAAAGCAAAATCATTTCATAAACCATTTATATCTTCTCCTTCCAAGTATACTCCCCTTAATTGTAGCTAAAGTATCAAGTAAACAAATTTTTTTCATGATCTATTTATATCTAGTCTCTCTTAGTAAACCCTCTCCTTCTGTCCCTATAGCATAAAACTATAGTATTCAAGCCCTTTTTAACTAAAGTATGATCTATCTCAAGATCACTTCCTGATCTATTTATGTCCGAAGTATAATCTTAGTAAACCCTCTTCCTCTGTTGCTATTACACTACACCTCTGTTAGCTAAATTATCTAGTAAAGTAAGATCACTTCATGATTTAATTATGTACAGAACTTCTAAGTACTCTCCCTCTCTCTGCCCCATAGAAATAAAATATTCACAGTCATTTATAACCTTATTGCCTAAGTATAATTGATCCAACCATATTCACCTTTCATTAGCTAATGCATTGGCTAAAGGCTCAACATTTTTCATGATCATCCTACACCCATACCCCTCTCTCAGAATGTTTCTTTTAACTAATCTAAGAGAAATACAATTATGAAAAGTTACAAGTATTATCTTCCCTTGTAGGAATATATACAGTTTAATGTTCTTGACTAGTAGTTTTCCCCTTTCCATTTGCCTTTTTATGTATCTTTTGAGTCTTTTATTTGAAAATCCAATTTTCTTTTTGGTTCTGATGTTTTTATCAGAAAATTTTGGAAGTCCTCTATTTCACTGAAAGTCTATCTTTCCCCCTGAATTTTGCAGGATAGATAATTCTTAGTTGCAATTCTTTGTAATTCTTTATCCTCTAGAATATCATATTCCATGCCCCATGAACCTTTAATGTGGAAGCTTAAAAGCACTGTGTAATTCTGATTGTTGTTCCATTGTATTTGAATTACTTCTTTTTTTTGATTGTTTACATATTTTCTCCTTGGCTGAGAATTCTGGAATTTTGCTACACCATACCTTGGAATTTTATTCTGGTATCTTTCTAGAGGTGATCTATGGATTCTTTAAAGGACTATTTTGTCTTCTTGTTCTAGAATATTAAGGAAGTTTTCCATAATAATTTCCTGAAAGATATTTTCCAGGCTCTTTTTTTGCTTGAGGTTTTCAGATTGGGCACTACATAAATTGTCAGTCTTGCATCTGTTTTCTGGGTCATTTGATTTT
Source organism: Macrotis lagotis (assembly GCF_037893015.1). Classification (NCBI taxonomy): domain Eukaryota; kingdom Metazoa; phylum Chordata; class Mammalia; order Peramelemorphia; family Peramelidae; genus Macrotis; species Macrotis lagotis. The sequence continues at coordinate 148,697,182 of NC_133661.1, forward strand.
TCCAAAAGGATATTTTACATTTTCTTCTATATATTTAGTTTTTGGTTTTGTGTGATGAAATCTTGGTGTCTCACAGAGTTATTTTCCATTTATTCAATTCTAAGTTTAAGGGTTTTATTTTCTTCAACTAACTTTTGTGTTTCCTTTTCCAGTTGGTTAATTTTACTTTTAAGTTAATGTTTTCCTTTTCCATTTGATTAATTTTAAATTTTGGTGAAGTACATGGCTTTACCAATTAGTCTGATTCCATTAAGGTTGATCATCACCCCCATGTTGCTGTTAGAGTGTATAATAATCTTCTGATCATCTTGCTCAGCATCAATTCATGCAAGCCTTTCCAGGCTTCTCTGAAATCCCAACCCTCCTGGTCTCTAACTGAACAACAGTGATCCATAACAAACATATCCCAATTTGTTCGGCCATTCCCCAATTGATGGACATCCCCTTGAATTCCAGTTCTTTGCCACTACAATCACAACTGTTATAATATTTTTGTACAAGTGGTGTTTTTAACCCTTTTTCATGATCTCTTCATGGTATAGACCCAGTAGTGATATTGCTGGATCAAAGGGTATGCACATTTCTATTGCCCTTTGGGCATAATTCTAAATAGCTCTCCCAAAAGGTTGGATCAGTTCACTGCTCCATCAACAAAGCATTAGTGTCCCAGATTTCTCACATCCCTTCCAACATTGATCATTATCCTTTCTGGTCTTATTGAGCAATCTGAGAGATGTGAGGTGATACATTTAAAGATGCTTTAATTTGCATTCCTCTAGTTGGCAATTATTTAGAGCAATTTTTCATATAACTATGGATAGATTTGGTTTCCTCATCTGCAAATTGCCTTTGTATATCCTTTGACCATTTGTGAATTGAGGTATGATTTGTTTTTTTTATAAAATTGACTCAGTTCTTCTTAGGGGCTGCTGTGTGGAGGAATGCTGTAAATTATCATCACCTTGTACCTTTGAGCATCACAACCTTGTCTTACTAAGTGCCACAGGAGTGGGAGTGGATTAAGGCCTGGCAAGGATATTTAAGCACTTGTATTCTGGTGAATAAATGGAGCATTTGGAGATCTTGATGGAGCACTTGTCTCCTTTCTCATCCTTGTCTCCTGTCCCTCCAATGCTTGCCTGGGGAAGATTGAGGGAGTCCAGAACTGGCACTCAACAAGTTCTCTATATAGTTTAGAAATGAGTCCTTTGTCAGAAATGCTAGTTGTAAAAATTATTTCACAATTACTACATTTCTTTTTTTATCTTGGTTACTGTGGTTTTGTTTGTGCAAAAGCTTTTTCATTTTATATAATCAAAATTATCCAGTTTGTTTTTAATGACATTCTCCATATCTTCCTTGCTCATAAATTGCTTCCCTTTCCATAGATTTGACAGAAAAACTATTCCTTGTTCTCCTAGTTTGCTAATAATACTGTCTTTTATGTATAAATCCTGAATCCATTTTGATCTTATCTTGGAATAGGGTGTGAAATGTTGGCTAATCCAAGTTTCTGACATACTAACTTCCAATTTTACCAACAGTTTTTATCAAAGAGAGATTTTTTTATCCCAGAAGCCGGGCTCCTTGAATTTATGAAACAGCAGATCACTACAATCAATTCCTGCTGTCCTTTTGCACCTAGTCTATTCCACTGATCCACCACTCTATTTCTTATCCAGTACTGGACAGTTTTGATTATTTATATTATAATTTTAGATCTGGAAAGGCTAAGCCACCTTTTATTTTTGCCCTTTTCTTCATTGAATCCCTTGATATTCTTGACTTTTTGATTCTCCATATGAATTTAATTACATTTTTTCTAGAACATTAAAGTAATTTTTAGAAATTTTATTGGTAAAGCACTAAATAAGTAATTTAATTTAGGTAGAATTGTTATTTTTTATTATATTAGTTCAGCCTATCCATGAGCAGTGGATATTTTTGCAGTTATTTAAGTGATTTTATTTGTGTGAAAAGTATTTTATATTGTTTTCATAGAGTTTCTGAGTCTGCCTGGGCAGGTAGACTCCCAATAGTTCATATTGATTGAAGCTGTTTTAACTGAGATTTCTCTTTCTAGCTCCTGATGTGTGTCTTGCTAGTAATATATAGAAATGCTGAGGATTTATTTGAGATTATTTTACGTCCTGGGATTTTGCTAAAGTTGCTATATGTTTCTACTAGTTTTTAGATGATATTTTAGGGTACTCTAGGTATAATATCATGTCATCTGCAAAGAGTGAAAGTTTTATTTCTTCATTCCCAATTCTAATTCCTTCAATTTCTTTTTATTTTCTCATTCATGAAGCTAACATTTCTAATACAATATTGAATAGTAGGGGTGATAATGGGCATCCGTGTTTCACCCCTGATCTTATTGGAAATGTCTCTAGCTTACCCCCTATGCAGATAATGCTTGTTGGTGCTTTCAGATAGATACTGCTTATCATTCTAAGGAACAATCCATTTATTCCTATGCTGTCTAGTGCTTTTAGGTAGGAATGGCTGCTGTATTTTGTTAACCACTTTTTCAGCATATAATGAAATAATTATCTGATTTGTTAGGCTTGTTATTGATATAGTCAATTATACTGATAATTTTCCTAATACTGAACCAAACCTGCATTGCTAGGATAAATCTGTTTGGTCATAATTGCTTTGCTAAGATTTTAATATTTTTGCATCCATATTCATTAAGGAAATTGGTCTATAATTTTCTTTTTTCTGTTTTGAGTCTTCTTGGTTTAGGTATCAGCACCATATTGGTACTATAGAAGGAGTTAAACAGTTCTGTCATCACATATTTTCCCCAAGTGTTTATATAGAATTATTCCTTATTCCTTATATAGAATTATTCCAATTATTCCTTAAATGTTTGATAGAATTCACTTGTGAGTTTATCTGGCCCTGGAGATTTTTTTCTTAGGAAGTTCAATGATGGCTTGTTGAATTTCTTTTACTGTGGTAGCTTTATTTAGGCTTATTTAGCTATTTTCTTTATTTAATTTCCTCTTCACTTAACTGGGCAACTTATATTTTTGTAAATATTTATCCATTTTCATTAAACGCTCTCAAATTTATTAGCATATAGTTGGGTAAAATAGCTCCTGAATTATTATTTTAATTTCCCCCTCATTGGTAATGAGTCCAACTTTTTCATTTATGATACTAGTAATTTGGTTTTCTTCTTTCTTTTTTTCAATCAAATTAACAAAATATTAACCAAAATAACCAACTTATCTATTTTATTGGGTTTTTTTCATTAAACCAACTCTTGGTTTTATTTATTAGTTCAATAGTTTTCTTGCTTTCAATTTTATTAATTTCTTCTTTAATTTTTAGAATTTCAAATTTGACATTTAATGGGGGGGTTTCTAATTTGTTCTGACTCTAACTTTTTAGTTACATGCTTATTTCATTGATTTTCTCTTTCTCTTTTTATTCATGTAAGCATTTAATGATATAATATAGCCCCTATTAAGTGCTTTGGCTATATCCCATAAGTTTGGGTAGGTTGTCTTGTTATTTTCATTTTCTAGCATGATGAAATCCCATTATTGCACATGATTTTTATTGCAATATGGTCTGAGAAAGAAGTATTCATTATTTCTGCCTTTCTGTATTTGATTATTAGATTTTTATGCCCAAGTACATGGTCAATTTTTTGTGTAGGTGCCTTCTATTGCAGAAGAAAAAGTTTATTCCTTCCTATCCCCATTCAATTTTTCTCCAAAGGTCTATCATGTCTAGGTTTTCTAACACATTATTTACCTTCTTTCTTTTTTTCTTGTATATTTTATGGTTAGACTTATCTAATTCTGAGAGGGAGGTTGAGGTCTCTCACCAATAGAGTTTTGCTGTCTATGTTTTCCTGTAACTCACTCAGCTTCTCCTCTAGGAATCTGGATGCTATATCACTTGGTGCATACATATTTATTATTGAAATTGCTTCATTTGCTATGTCACCTTTTAGGAGCATATGGGTTCCTTACTTATCTCTTATAATTAGATCTATTTTTGCAGCTGCTTTGTCTGAGATAAAGATTACTACCCCTGCCTTTTTCACTTCAACTGAAACATAATATATTCTATTCTGATGTTTTACCTTTACTCTGTATGTATCTCTCTGCTTCACATGAGTTTAATTTTTTTAATTTATTTTTTTAATTTTTTGCATTTTATTTAAGGCAATGGGGTTAAATGACTTGCCCAAGATCACACAGCCAGGTAATTATTAAGTGTCTGAGACTGGATTAGAACTCAGGTCCTCCTAACTCCAGGTCCAGTGCTCTATCCATTGCACAACCTAGCTGCCTTCCTTCAAATGAGCTTCTTATGAACAGCATGTTGTTGGATTCTGATTTTTAATCCACTCTGCTATTGGCTTACATGTCCATTACTTCTGGCTAAGTATATTCTCTCTAATAGAATTACAGTTCTCAAGAGTTATGAGAATCTTTTATCCAGTTCCATCTTATTGGATAACAGTTTTTTTTTCTTTTCCCTTTTTAACCTTTTTATGTATCTCTTGTGTTTTGTGTTTGAAGTACAAATTTTCTATTTAGTTCTGGCCTTTTCATCAGGAAATTAATCTGTTTTATTGAGTGTCCATCTTTTCCCCTGGAAGAGAAGGCTCAGATTTGCTGGATAGTAAATTCTTGACTGCATTCCATGTTCCCTTGCTCTTTAGAATATCATATTCCAGGCCCTTTGACCCCTTAATGTTAACGCAGCCAGGTCCTGTGCAATCCTTATTGTGGCTTCTTGATATTTAAATTGTTTCTTTCTAACTGTTTGCAGGATTTTCTCTTTTATCTGATAGTTCTGGAATTTGACCACAATATTCTTTGGTATTTTCATTTTGGCATCCTTTTCAGGTGGGGACTGATGTATCCTTTCAATAAGTATTTTGTCCTCTGGTTCCATGATATCAGACCAATTCTTTTTCTCCATATCCTGAAGTATTAAACCCAGGTTTTTTTTTAATCTTCAATGTTTTTAGGAAGAATGATTGTTAAGTGTTGTCTCCTAGATCTAGTCACTAGGTCAGTTGTTTTGCCGATGAGGTATTTTATATTTTCTTCTAAATTTGGGGGGGGGTGGTTTTGTTTAACAGATTCTTGTTGTCTCATAAAGTCATTAATTTCCACTGATTCCATTTTTTTAGAGAAGAATTTTCTTCATTTTCCCCTTGGAACTCCTTTTCCAAATGATCAATTCTATTTTTGAAGGCGTTTTCCATTTGCCCAATTTTAGTTTTAAGAGAATTATTTTCTTTTTGTTCTTATCTAATTGTATTTTCATTTTCTTGTTGTAAGATGATAATTTTCTCTTGCAAAGTCTTAATTTTCTCTTGTGTTCTTTTCCCAACTTTCCCAATTGATATTTGAATTCCTTCCTGAAATCTTCTAGGAAGTCATTCTGGGCTACAGATCAATTCATATTATCCTCAGTAGTCCTAGATATCTCTGAGTTAGGAACTTTGAATTCAAGGTAGCTTTCATTGGACCCTCCCCCCCCCCAGCCACCTTTCTTATGTCTTTTCTTAATTTTCCTTGGATCTTGTCTTGGGCAAGGGGCAAGTTCACAGACCTTTGATGTTGAAATCCCTAGATGCTTTGCTCACTGGGTTAGTAACTCCAAGTGGGGTGTGCCAGTAGAGGGTGCTAGACACTTTCTCTGGAGTGTCTGTTACCTTGATTAGTGATCCACTGCCTGGGTGGGGGGGGGGAGAAAGATCTGGATTATCCACAATGTGGGTTGGGCCATTAGGCTCTATAGTTAGTCTCCTTAATATTCACTGAGCACTGAAGGAGATGTGTTGCCCACACCTGAGCCTGGAGTAGTGGGATGGGATGTTTCTATGTTTGTACTAGGAAGCTAGGAAGTATCACTTTGTCTCACAGGATGTGGTGAAAGGGCACTCATGGGGACTCTGCTGAAAATACGGGACTGGTGGCCCTGGTCTTCCAGACCAGCTGAGCTGACCAGATCAATTTCTAGCCACACTCTGGAGCTCTCCCAGTTGCGCTGGAACTCTCCCTCTAGCCTCGCTAGAACTCTCCCGCACACTGCTCACACAGCTAAAGCTTCCATCTTATTCATCTGTTCTCAGGGCATTTCCCCAGCCTCACCCCACTGTCTTTGTGCTGGCTCGCAACTCTCTGCCTCCCCACCCCCCCATCCCCAGCTCATCCACACTCCCCTGAGACAGACTTTGTTGATAGATATCGCCTAGCTTCTTTTCTAGGTTTTGTGGATAGATAGGTTTGATTCATGTTAATTCTGAGGGAAAGCCAGGAGAGTTTAGGATAGTGCCTGGCTTTTCTCTGCTATCTTGACTGGAAGTATCTCTATTTTGTTTTTAAAGGAGCTGATTTCTTCAGTCAATTTTTCATAATTCTGCATGGCTCTCAGTTCTTTTTTTCATTTTTCATTTTTCCCTCTTCTTTAGTTTTTAAATTTAAATTTTTTTGAGCTCTTCTATGAGGTTTTGGATTTGACGTCAATTTATCAAGTCCTTTGAGGTTTCATGTGTAGGTTATTTGTCATTGCTTTCTTCTTCTGTGATGGCATTTTTATCTTTCATATCTGAATAGTACCTTTCTAGGATTAGCATTCTTTTTTTTTTTTGCTCATTTTGATAATTGAGCTCCACTTCTGGGCTACAGTGAGTCTAATCACAAGCTTTTTTACACTGCTGTCAGAATTGGTCCCTGGCTTATAGTTTGCGAAGGGTTGCCTATGCAGAGTTTTGCTGAGCCAGGACGACCCGAGCTATATTGTAGCTAAGAATCTCTCGAAGGATTGCCCCTTCTTAAGTCTTGTCTCACTCTTTTTTTTGGTGGGATCTGTATCTTTGAAGTCTGTGTAGAGGTTGTATTTAAAGGGAGGGAGGGGCAGCTAGGTGGCACAGTGAATAGAGCACTGGCCCTGGAGTCAGGAGAACCTGAGTTCAAACCCAGCCTCACATACTTACTAATTACCTAGATGTATGACCTTAGGCAAGTCATTTAACCCCAATGTCTTTCAATAAAATCCTAAAAGAACCCATAAAGCTGCATTTGGGAACAGCTCCAGAAGCTCACTAGCTTTCACCACTATTACTTACCCAGGAGTAAGCCCAAATAAATTTAATCAACATTTATTTATCTCTTACTATGTACAAGGAGCTATAAAAGTCACTAGGCAACTAGATCAAAATAAAATGGTGTCTACCTTGAAAAAGCTTACATTCTAATTGGGGGAAACAACATGTACACAAATAAGTAAACATATACACAAAGAAAATAGAAAATAAACTTTCATGAGCTAAGTACTAACAAATGGAGCATCAAGAAATGCCTCATGCCAATCCACATGAATAAAACAAAATTTTTTCCCTGTTGATGCTACATTAAGGCAAAATCTGGACTGCAACACTATATGAAGAATCAAATTTGTGAGTTACTTAAAAAATCAACTGAGAGTCAAATGATGGATCTAAGAAGGTAATAACATAAAAAAAAATGTAGTATCTAGGTGGCAGCTAGGTGGCACTGGCCAGACCTAGAGTCAATATTTACTTCCTGAATTCAAATTTGACCTCAGATACAAGCTGGCTGATCCATTTGCCTCAACTTCTTCATCTCTCTAATGCACTGGAGTAGGAAATGGCAAACCACTCCAGTAGCTTTTCCAAGAAAACTCAAAATGAGGTCACAAAGAGTCAGACACAACTGAAAATGTCTGAAGAACAATAAATGGTAAGATGCAGCATTTTGGCAATGATCATCTAACAAACATATTTCACAAGTAAGGAACAAAGTGATGTCAAAATGGTGTAGCAATAGGAAGAAGTATCTATCCTACAAATCCTCCAATAAATTGGGAGGAATTTCAGGGGGACCTAACTTTTTGTATTTTATAGGCACTACAGGTTTTTTGTCAATCTAGTGAAGTCTATGGACCCTCACTTAAAATATTTTTTTAAATCACAAAAGGATTTCAAATGAAATAAAAGCTACTGAAACATAATTCTCAACATTTTGAAGTTCATGGCACCTATGTTAGAACATTTGGAGGGTTTGTGGGAAGAAAAGGAAAACAAGTGCATAGAATCAGAAGATATTTGATACTGTAAGAAATGTATAGGATGTGGAGACAAGAACCTCACTTCAAATCTCAGTTCTGCCAAACTATTACTTGCGTTTCTTTGGGTTTTAGTTTCATTTTTTTGTTAGTCATTCAAAAAGCTTTTATCAAGCACCATGAATAAGGGTCTTGGACTAGTTCAATGGTACCAAACTCCAATAGAAATGGGACCAGTAATCATATAGGGTATAATTGTAGGCTGCATAATGATTTTGAAAAATACACATTTATGTTATCTAGGTTTTATTGCATTTTTCTTTATTTTGATAAATTTTCCAATTACATTTCTATTCTCAATTACATAATCTGGTTCCAAATCCAGTCAGGAATGCTGTGAATCAGATATGATGTAAATGGCAACTTGAAGCTAGATAGCTGCTTCCAACTCTAAGTCTAAGATTCTGTGTGTACCTGTGGTAATGATCTGCCCAAACTTATCAAAAAAGGGTTGAAAAAAGATTGATATCCATTCTCAACAGATCATTATTTGGGATTCAGGCAAATTAATTCATGCAAATTCAGATTAAGTGATTCACAGCCCTCTTCTTCCTCTTCCCACATCCCACACACACACCTAGAGGATTTTTAATTGTCCTATGCCTTGATGTAAATCCAAGAAGTGAATGAGTAGCAACTGCCATTTAGGCATATATAAAATTTAAAGTAATTAGAAAACGATAATGAGATAGAAAAATTTCAGAGGAACATCATAGACAATGTCTAAGGGTGAACAAAAATACCAAAGTGATCCCGAATGAGGCAAAAAAAACCCCAGCAAAACAATAAAATTCCAGAAATCTTATCATTATTCTTCAGACTGGGCTCCATGCCCCTCAATCCCCACAAGCAAATCATGGATCATATGCAGTTCCAGCCTCCAACAAATGTATATTTAGTAACTCTCAGAAAGATTTACATCTATTACATTGACACAGAATACAAATGAGGTGTTTATAGTGGCTTTTTATGGTTATGTTGTACAACAAACTGCCACATCTGTTTAAATTCTCAGCTTACCAGATTCATGTCTCTGCCCCCACCCTCTGTTCCTTCTCTTCATTATACCCTATTGTTCCCCCAATATACACCTCTATTAAATCTTTTCTGTGTGTGTGTGTGTATGTATTCACACACATACTTGCACAAACATACACATATAAAATATGTGCGAATATGTGAATATATACATAAATATAGAAATCATGAAGATATGCACACCAAGATGCAATATATATGAACATATATACACCAGCATTTAATATATATATAAATATATTCAGGGTTATAACAAATAAGAAAATATGTACAGATAAATAAATAAATATAGATAGATAGTTCGATCAATTGATTGATAGAGATAGCTAGATAGACAGATAAATAGATAAAATGCTATAAATAATGTTTATATGCACATCAGGTGGCACAGTGGATAGAGCACTAATCTTGGAATCAGGCACACTCATCTTTGTGAATGCAATTCTGGTTTCAGACTATTAGTTGTGTGGCTCTAAGCAAGTCTTTTAACCCTGTTTACCTCAGTTCCTCATCTGTAAGATAAGCTAGAGGAGGAAATGGCAAACCACTCCAGTGTCTTTGCCAAGACAACCCCAAATGGAGTCAAAAAGAATCAAACATGACTGAAAAAAAAACTAAAGGGGACTACCACAAAAACTAAAGGGGACAGAAATGATCAAACAACAACTACATTCTCCCCTGCCCCCAACTTTATAAAAAGTGTATTTCTTGACATTTGTGGAAACTTTGATCTAATTGAACTGAAATATTATCTTCATAAGTATGAAAGAAAAGTAGGGGATACAGTCATAGTGATCTTGATCTTAGATGATGTCAATGTAGTCAATCTTTTTTTAAATATTGGTGGACATCAAGTGCAATAATACTTAGAGCCTATGTAACTGACTCAATGTAGACTCTAGTTCAAGATGTCATTTATTTAACTTAACCATGAAACTGGTAAGATTAATTTTCCTCTTACACAAGTGTGAAGCTGCAAGTGTATTTTAGAATACACATGTTTATTTATATGTGGCCCTGTAATTTTGTGGGTTGTAAATTTTTGTTTTTATAGCTCATCTAAGATTTTCCCCTATGCAAAACATACCATCCATGGCCTGTCTTCCTCAATAGTTACATTTGGACCACATGAATAGACCATATTTAAATTTCTTCTTCTAACACTATTTTAGGAAATGAAAGAATTATTAAATAGAAATTAAGCAACTATTTCTAACAGCTATCGGTCATTTAATAAAAAGCTTTCTGCACTACCCAATCAATGCAGTGATGTTGTACATGGACAACAGAATTGAATAGAGAATCTGGAAGACCTGGGTTCTTTGTTTTCAGTCAAACTTTGACAGTAATTAAATCACCTAGGTTTCCATTTTCTATCCATGAAGTAGAGCCATATTTATAATACTCAACTTAAATCATTATTAAGTTTCTACAATTTGCCAGGCATTATGTTACTCAGTTCTGCTATACTCGAATTGGATAGAGCACTGAGCTTGGAATCAGGAAAACTCATCTTCTTGAATTGGAATCTGGACTCAAACACTTAGCTAGGTGACCCTGGGCAAGTCACTTTACCCTTTTTGCTCAGTTTCTCATCTTTAAAATGAGTTGGAGAAGGAAATGGCAAACTATCCTAGTATCTTTGCCAAGGACATTGCAAATGAGATCACAAAGAATCAGACAGGGTGGAAATGACTGAACAATCACAACAAAAACTATAGTAAAATAATTGTATAAGCACTTTTGTTTTGATTCTATCAGGTTAAAAGGAACAAGGGCAGTCATGGGTGGGTGGGGGAAATCCACAGAAGGACAATACAAAATTTTAGCTAAGAAGGGAAGAGAAAAATTAGACTGGAGAAAGACCAACTGACTTTGTCCTGAAGATATCATAGAACCATAGATTTAGAGTCAGAAATGACTTGATAGGTCATGTAATTCAACATCTTCATTTTACATATAAGGAAACTGAGGTTTAGAGAGTATGTATATTTAGTGTTGATTATAAGGATATGATTCTCAGAACTTTTTCTTTTCTCCCCTCTTGCCATGTTTTGAAGGCCCAGAAAGCTTTTCTTTCCATGCAAGTTCTTAGCAATGCAAAAATATCTCAAGAACAGAAACAGATAAGATTGCATAAGAAATGCTACTAAAGAAGCCATCTTGTCCCCAAACCCTAAAGATCACTGGAATTTCCATCTACCCTACAGTTGACCCCCATCAGAATGTGAAATCCTGGAGAAGAGGAACTGTCTTGCTTTTCTATTTGTGCCCCCACCACTAAGCAAGATGCATAGGATATAAAATGGATATAAATAAATGATTTCTCATTAGTTCATTGCCCAGTTTCTCCAGTTCCTCAGCATTTTCTCCATCTACAGGTCCCAGAGGATGGCCCTTATTCACTGTTCCCTAGGAATTATTACTCTTGGGTCAAGAGAGAAGAGGCAATTATCCACTTTTATAATTTTCTATTTTGATGCAGATAGGTGGTGCAGTGTTTAGAGTGCTGAAATTGAAAACAGGAAGATATGAATTCAAATTCTACTTCGTGTGTTATCTTAGCTATATGATCCTGGAGGAGTCACTTTAGCATTTCACAGGCTCAGTTTCTTCATCCATAAAATGGGGATAACTAAAATGCCAACCTCAGAAAGAATTATACATAAAGCTCTATGCAAGACCTATATGAAGACATATATAAATGCTAAATATTATTGTGGTTATGATTATTTTCTCACTTAAGAGTTGTGTTCTCAATAATTCACCATAGTACTTATGTTGTTACTGCTTTCTCTTTGTCACAGAAGAGCACAGAAAGGCAAGCTTACAAGCTGCTTATCTATTCGTGCCAAAGGAGACACTTTGTCATGTTCAGACAGCAAGAAGCTAGAGAAATGTGAGAAATGCTTTGAGTTCAGTTTCTTATTTTGGGTTTGCACTGAGTGCCCCAGAGTCTAAACTTATCTAGAGAGAAGAGAAGACTTTATGTCAGTCCGGTGATGGATGCTTTAGTTGGTAGACAGTCAAATCTTAAAAATCAGTAAAAGAACATCTAGATTTTCATCTCAGAGTCCATTGAGGATAGTGGGGTTACATCTAGTTATGCCTGTGGCTGTCCACCCATTGGAGTTTAATGACACTTGGAAAAGATCCTCCTCTGCTTCAACATAAGCCAATTCCTACCTATAATTGCAATTCCACCTTGAGAGAGAGTTATTCCTTCAAGCAGCCAATACAATTCAATTCAGCAAGCATTTATAAAGTGATTACAATGGACAGAGAACCAGACCTGGGGTCAGGAGGACTTGAGTTCAAACTTACCTTCAGGCACTTAATACTCACTTAGCTGTGTGACCTTGGGCAAGTCACTTAACCCTGATTGCCTGGCATCTAGGACCATATCCAGTACTCCTGATCCATATCTGGCCACTGCATCTAGAGGAGAAAGTGAAGATGATGACAGTACAGCACCCCCTCACTCAAATCCAATTCATGTTCTTGTCATGGCATCACTTCCCTGCTATCATGGTCTTCTTTGAGAACAAAGAATAAACATCATCATTATCAATCATCATCACTATGTGCAAGTTATTGCTCTAGTCACTGAAAAATATTTTGGGAAGGAGAATGAAAATACCTTCATAGGATCTGGTATAATAGAAAGAGTATTAAATACAGAATAAAGTAACCTGAATTTTCTTCACTGTCTCTAGAGGCTAGTAGATATTGCAATAAATAGAGAATTGGATTCTGAGACAGCTTGTATGACTGTTTGTCTGTTTCCTCAACTGTAAAATGGAAATGACAAGAATATTATGCGGATCAAATAAAATAATATTTGTAAAGTATCACAATGCTTCACACATAGTAGGAGCTTTATAGATGCTTGTTTCCTTCCTTCCTCCCTAGTTATATAATATTGAACAGCACTCACTTGAGTTTTCTTGACTTTAGTCTCCTTAACTGTAATAAAAGAAGAGTCTTCATGGAGTAAAGAAACTTGACCTTAGAATCAGGAAGACCTGCACTGATGTTCTATCTGTCATATATGTCTGTTGTGTCACCCTAGGCAGATCATTTGATCCCTCAGTGCCCCAGACAATGAAATCACAATTTGGGACCAAATCAAAAAGACAAAGGAAGGTGGGAAAGAAGAACTCCTATGCGTCTCTGTGTGTGTGTGTGTGTGTGTGTGTGTGTGTGTGTGTGTGTGTCTGTGTGTATGTGTGTATGTTTGTCTAAGAGTAGGGTAGGGAGAGGGAGGGGGAGGGAGGGGGGAGAGGAAGTGGGGAGGGAGAGGGGGAGGAGAGGGGAGGGAGCAGGGGAAGGAGAGGAAAGAGCTAAGGAAGAATTAAGTATTGAAAGAAGAAAGGAAGGAAGAAGAAAAGAGAAAAGAAGAGAATTGGAGGAGAGAGGAGAGAAAGGAGGGGAAGAGGGAGAAGGAGGCAGAGCGGGAGAGAAATTAGATAATCTCATAGATCTCTTTTAACTTTAAATCCATTATCCTATGAATTTTAGGATTTTATCTAGAAGGAGGATACCATCCAACTGAAGGCCCACCCCCTGTTTTGTGGATGAGAATTTGGGAGATAGAGAAGAGAAACAATTCATCCAAGTTCATACAGCTCATTACTGGCAAAAGTAGGGCCAAATTTCTGCATTCCTAACTCCCAAGCTCTAGGTACTTTCTATTACACAACGATTAGTTTAACAGATCCTGAAATAGATATGAAATAGCCCTTGAAGGAAGAAAATGGTAAAGGGGAACAATCTAATTAAGTTCACAGTTGTATTATATGACATTACACTAGGTGCTAGAGATACAAAAAAATAGAAATGAAAAACACAGACCTCAAGGAACTTACATTCTAACTGAGGAATAGAGGAATAGAATAGGAAGTAGAGGAACAGAAAGAAATCACATAGGCTTAAAAATGTAATTTCAGGTTACAACACTAATAACTAAATGAGATTTATAAGGAGGTGACTCTTAAGCTCATTCCTGAAGAAAGCTCCAGCTTCTTTGAAGCCAAAATGAGGAAAGAGTAGATTCCTGGCATGTGAGGCAGCCAGTGACAAGCCAAGCCAAGTTAGCAAGAGCTTTTCAGGCACTGTGTTAAGTGCTAAGGCAATTCCAAGAAAGTCCAAATCAGTCCCTGCCCATGAAGAACTTATCTTCTAATAGGGAGATATGATATAAATAACTAAGATTTTATCATGATAATAAAAAATTCACACACATAGATATCTGTATGTATGAATGAATACACACAAATAGCACCAACATTGAGGGGGACTGGAAAAGATCTCTTGCATAAAATAAGATTAAAATTAAGATTTAAAGAAGCCAGGGAAAGCCAAGAGGCAGGGATGAGGACAATCAAAAAGGCCCATATCTGAAGGAAAGTAGGGGATAGGAAATGTAATGTTGAGGTAAGAGAATAGTTGTTAGGATGGTTGGCTAGAATAAAGAATGGTAAGATGAATAATTTGAACTGTTGGAAAATTTAGTTGTGAACCAGATTGTGGAGTAATTTACATGCCAAGTTGAGGAGTCTATATTTTACATAAGAGAAAATAGGGAGTCTCCAAGATTTTTGGAATAGATGAGTAACACAGCAAGATGTCTCTTTTCAGGAGCATTAATATGGTAGCCATGTGGTATATGGATTAATGATAAACCTGCTGAAGAAGAGAAGAAAAATTGGGAAATTTCACAATTTTGTATCAAGTTAACTACAGGTTGGAGTGAGTACCTCAAAACTCTTTAATCTTACATTAATCTTCCTCTGGTTTCAAGGGGAGCAGAACTAGCTGATGTGAAAGGGAACTAATTTGTACATCATTAGAATAGTTGCTAAATTGGATTTGCTAAAAACTCTGAGAATTCTAGCTTTCTACTCCAAGTCCTTTCCTAATCCTAACCCAACTTTACTTACCTAAATCTAGCATAGGGTGAAGGAGGTGATTGGAGTTCAGTTTGGAAGGTTATGATAGGCATTAGCTAGTCCTGAATTTAGGGCAGATCCACATTCTCTGGCAAGTTTTGCACCCATCTATTTTACCCAGAACCCAAAAGAAGAGAAAAAAGCACATAAGTCAGAAAATGAGTAATCTTGGTTGCATGTCAGTATCAAGACTTGAAAGGTCTGGATACTTCCAAATAATTCATATAACCCTGGCGTGTGCTCTAAAACATGAGTGTAGTAAGTATTATAACCATTCAAACTTAAGAAGTACATTTTAAAGGAAAATTTGTAAGAAGTCACCCAAAGCCATGGAGAAGGAACAACAATGCAAGATACATATCCAATAAGCACTTCTTGATCAACTGAACAACATATCTTCATGAATGGGAAGGAGAAGCAAGCTTGTCCTCTAGACCTCAGATCATCTCTAGAGCTTAATGAAGGAAGGAGACAGACTATGAGACCTTTTAGAAAACAAAGAATTCAATTTCTCTTTCTTTGCATGGCCAGTCTTAATTCAATGACATGCACAGGTCAGGTGACTAATATATAATTATTGAATTGAAATTCATTCAGCTGGCATCACAGAATAATGTATCCCAAGTTTATAGTTATAAATTAAACTAGAAAGGACCTTAATTTATGTAGAATCTCTATTTTCTGGATGAGACAAGATAAGAATTGAATACATACCATTAGTTCATAGTAGAGAAGAGGGTGAGGGACAGAACTCATGTTTTAACTTACAGTCTAATATCATCTCTACTATATTATGTTGCTTCCCATGGTCAACTTCATTAAAAAAATAAATGTTCTACTCATTCAGAAATATACAAGGGAGAAGGAAGCATAACAAATTTGGGTCATAAAGGATCTGGGTTTAGATCTACCTTCAGCACATATGGTAAGTCATTTAATTTCTCTCTGCCTTAGAGCTACAAAATGAGATTGTTAGGTTGAAGGCCTCTAAAAATTTATCCAACTCTAAATCTATGAAACCATGATTTATAAAATTAGAACAACATGTATAATGTCTACCTTACAGTATTTTTATGAGGAACAAATGAAATAAATTATGTAAAATAGTTCATAAACCCCAAAGTCCAAGCAAAAACAAAGATTTAAGTTCCTACCCCATTTGATTTTCCATTTGATGGCCCTTATTCAGTTTCTCTCATTAAGTTGGGAGGAACTTAAGCCAGAACTAAAAGAATAGTTTGATTTTCAATAGGAACAGAAAAGGGAAGAAGTCATCTTAGATTGCAGGGAAAATGTGGAAAGATTAATCCTTTGACTTTGTAACTTTAAAGTTCCAACTATCATGGCTAATTATGAATGAATGTGTAATGAAAGGAAAACATGATATGCTCCCCCTAATTCAGTTGATGTAGTAAGATGATTTTGTCAATTTAATCAGCAACATATTAAAAGAATTATGGGTAAGACATTATTCTCTATACATGACCATTTTATTATAAAGAAAAAGATATGTGTATGAGAAGCACAGAGAAAGATAAAGAGAAACCCAGAAAGTTGAGAGAGGACCTGAATGAAAACAGCCTTCTCAGAAGCAAACTACTGATTGAAGACTGCAATGTGTTATTCCCCATCATCTAAATTATATATGATTTATTTTAGAGCTTGGAAGTTTAATACAGGGAAACTGAATCAAAGAACTGTTGGTGACTAGGGGACAATTATACATTGACTATTATGTCTTATTTCACAGAAATTTGGATTTGGGACTTTTGAACCTAAGATTTATGTGGATTGCTATATATGAGAGAGTTCTGTTTTGAGGCAAGAATAACATGAGAAATCAGGGAATAAGAAAAAGCAGAAGTTAGGGAAAACTCCTGCTTGCAGAAAATGAGACTTTAGAAACCAAAAGATAGGGAAAAAAAATGGAACTGAGTGTTGTTGGGTGAAGAGATGAGGGAAAAGAAGTCTTGCTCTCTAGTGCCACCTATGGTTTGATAGAAGAGAACCCTAAGAGGCTTATTTATAGTTTCCTTAATTGTTCTTTTTGACTTGGGAGAGAGGCATCCCTCAAAGCTAGAGAACAGTCTGAAAAGTTTTGACGATTTCTGAGTTAAGGGAACTGCTTTTCACTGATAGATTATAATGAAGCCAAAGCTACCATGGAACAAACCTGGGAACCTCATCAGATACTAGACTTAAGACCGCTCTTTGATAAAATAGCTTAACACTGCATCAAAAGACAAAGAGTTGCAGAAAAGGGACTTTGTGCAGTCGGAGATGAGAGACTGAAAGGGAAACTATCTTGCCTAAAAAATAAGTGAAAATTGTTCCCTAAAAAGGCATAATAATGATAATCAAAATAATAATTATACTAATCAAAACTAGAATTTATATCATATTTTAAGATTTGAAAAGTTTTCAACATGCATTCCACTTGAATTGTCTTGGTAAGATTCTGAAGATTACTTGGCACATTAAGGTCTGGGATACTGAGGACCTTTCTTGAGCTGAGCTACCAAGCATTCAAACTCAACTGTTTAGGGGCAGCTAGGTGGCACACATGGGCAGCTAGGTGGCACAGTGGATAAAGCATCAGCTCTGGTGTCAGGAGTACCTGGGTTCAAATTTGGTTTCAAACAGTTAATAATTATCTAGCTGTGTGGCCTTGGGGCAAGCCACTTAACCCCATTTGCCTTGCAAAAACCCTAAAAAAAAAAAATCAAAGCAAACTCAACTGTAGGGGATGCAACCCTGGGCTGGCCACATAGTCAAAATGACAAATGCACAATTACCTAAAAGACTTTTTCACAGAGAACTTTAATGAGACAAGCACTTACAAGTACTTGCAGAGAAGTGGTATAAGGACACTCTGCAGGTCCCTCTGAAGAACTTTAGTAGCATTTGTGAGACATGGGAAACACTGACACAGGATCACCATGCTGGATGAACAAAGCAGAACTGTGGTAGCACAATGGAAATAGGAGCTGTGCACATCCAGAGTCAACTCCATTCCAAATGTTCTAAGAGACAAATTGTCTAATCTAATGGACTATTACCACCTGATCTGTGGTAGTCTTCTGAACCTGTAATGGACTGATCAGTCACAGCTGAGCTCAGGATGCCCTGTCCCCTGTCCCTAACATTATGGTGACATCAGACCTCTTCAAAACCAAAAGATGAACAACATATATTAAAATATTTGATCTTAAAAGAAAGCAGACTTAAAGTTTTGCTGTCCAGAATTGTGGGATGACCTGGGAATTCTGGTTTTTCTAGTTATGTGTCTCACTGTTGAGTTTCCATTTTTTTTGTATTTTCCTATCCAGTTCCAACACTGTGTACATTGGTGAGAGAATGTGACCTTGGTTTATGGATGGATTATTTTATGGCTATGATTTATTGCTTTGCATTTTGTTTCATGATTAAGAGTTAATCATATGCTTAAGTAGGAAGCATGCTCATTGGGGCTCAGAAACTATAGTAGAAAATAGTAGAGGTACAAATTGTCCCATACTGGTGTTATTCTTAGGACCCTAAGGGCACTAACAGCCAAATGATCAATCCTCTTCGGAATATCCAATCTGTCAAGCCAATGTGGGTTTGCCCTATGTGCAAAGAAATCCAAAAGAGCAACAGATTAGGCTCAGGAAGAACTTTACTCATTACAAATAATAATAATAATAATAATAATAATAATAATAATAATAATAATAATAATAATAACATTTTTTGTCCTTCATTTTCAAAGAAGACCATGACATCAGGAAGGTGATGCCATGACAAGAAAGGGAATTGGATTTGAGTGAGGGATACTATGCTAAGTCACCAGCTTCACTTTCTCCTCCAGAATCATCTGGGTCCAGTGGCTATATATGAATCAGGATACCCGGAGATGGCCCTGGATGTGAGACAATCAGGTTTAAGTGACTTGTCCAAGGTCACATAGCTAGTAAGTGTCACGTGTCTAAAATTGGATTCAAACTCCTGTTCTCCTGACTCAAAGGCCAGCATCTATCCAATGCACTACCTAGCTACCCTTACAAGTAAAGAAATTAACAGAAATATCAAACAATTATTCTCTTTCCCTCACCCCAATGCAGAAGAAAGTCTCAATAACTTGGGGAGTTGGTGCTATGATCACCTTACATATGCACACATGCATATTTGTGTTATGTGTATATAAATATATATATATATGTTCACACGTGCATAAACACATGTGTACCTGATATTCACGTATGTTTATATGTACATGTGTGTATATTGATACATTTTTATGTGTGTGTTGTATATCCCCCACTCTCTGAAGGATGCACGTATTACTGGGAGCTCCTTAGAACAATACTCTGGTCTACTTCTGTCAGGGTCCATGGGAAAATATTCGTTGAAGTGGTGGTTGTGGTAATTGTCTAGCCCACCTCCTTTCTCTTCTCACAGAGCATTGCTGCTCTGATTAGGTTGACTTGTCTGCCCCTTGCTAACAGTTTTAGACTGCTGGTAGTATTGTGGTAAGGATGATGAAGGTTCATTCCTCTATGAAACATCTGCAAGACCAGGTTGGAAGTGGGGAGTGGAGATTTCTACTACTACTACTAAGGCTCTTGAGTTTGCCAATTATAAAGGAGCTTCCTATAACAAGAAAAAACCCAAACATTCATGATTGGGTCCTGAAAACTTGACTCTGCTGATTTTTTAAAAAATATTATTATTTTCATAGTGAACATTGACAAGCTCTCAGTGGCTGAGTTTTCCCTAATCCCTCAGTAATTATGAAATATGTCTTGGGGTAGGGGAAATTCTTTTGATGAAGAGAATGATTGTTTGGTATTACTGTTTATTTATTCATTTGTAATGAGTAAGTTCTTGGTGAGCCTGATCTGCTACTCTTTTGGATTTCTTTGCACATAAATAATTTGAGGGTAAGATTTATGCTCAGAGAATAATGAGGTAAACAGGAGCAAAGGGAATAATTTAAAAGCAATTCATAGTAGGTGAATCAGATGTGTACAGGAAGCCTCATCTTATAACGTAGAGATCTTTGCATTAATTCTGGAATTCATTTGAATACAGATCAAAGGAAGATGAAGTCTTGCAGACCTTTCCTCCAAAGAGATCTCAAAGCACTTTCTAAAACTATAAATATATTATGACTTTAGAATCCACTCCTGGAAGAAAAATAACTGGACAATTCATTGATTTTTTCCATTGTTGCTTTTACTTCCCAAACTTTCTCAACAATCTCATCAGCTGCCACAGAATCCACTCTGCAGATTATAGCTACCCCTAGTAATTCTTTTGAACTCTAATCTCAATTCACTAACTGCCTGCTCGACATCTCTACATTAGGGCATCTCAAATTCAACCTCTCCTAAATGAAACTCATCCTTTACATTTTCTCCCTCTAAATCCACCTCCCCTATTTAATGAGAGAGAGAAAGAGAGAAAAAAAATAGAACCCAGTACTCTTGGCTCCCCATTCAGTGTCTTTCTCAATAGCCCATGCTGCTTCCAAACTTCCCAGTTTCTGTTAAGAAATCTCCATATGACACATGACCAAGGTTTGCAATCCAAGTCATCCTTGATTCTTCTTCTCCCTATAACTCCATTTTCATTCAGCTGCTAAATATTGTTTATTCTATCCCACAATAGCTTCCACATCTCCCAATCTACTCCTCTCCATTCATTTCGTTATTCTTGTTCTTCAGACGCTCATCATGTCTCACAAGAAACTTAAGTGGAATACTAACTTCTAATTAGTCCTCTCCTAATTCCATCTTTTATTCAGCTTCCAAAATAATCTTCCTAAAGCACAGTTCTGCTCAAGAATTGTACCTCTCTTGGGCCGCTAGGTGGTACAGTGGATAGAGCACCAGCCCTGGAGTCAGGAGTGCCTGAGTTCAAATCCAGTCTCCAGACACATTATAATTACCTAGCTATGTGACCTTGGGCAAGTCCCACTGCTTTATAAAAACTAAAAAAAATGTTTCCTTAATATTGAATCAAAATGCAATCTTTTTGTTAAGAAACCTTCACTGGCTCCCTATTACCTATATATAGGATAAAATACAAGCTCCTCAGATGGCACTCACAGCTCATCTTTATCTAATTCTAGCACATCTTTTCAGATTTTTGCTCATTACTCCAATTCACGCAGGTAGATAGTTTATTTTGTACTTGTTTTTTTTTCTATTATGCATTTTTTTAAAAAAATGTTTTCTATGCATACTTTAAGTCTGTTTTTCTGCTTCTGCAGCATGTTGACTCCATTATGCTATAGTCAAATGAGTAGAGACTGATGAAATGAGAGAAAGGAAGAAAGGAAGGAAAAAACACACATTAAGTGCCAACTATTTTAGTCCACGGACACTATATTAAGTTAGACAGAGAATGAGTGATTTTAATAGTGTGTGTCTTAGGTCACATTTGACCTCTATTCTACTTATTCCATGCCCAGTACTCCAACCACTATGTCATCTGAGAAATATGGGACAGCAGAAGAGCATTAGTATTAGATACAGAAGACTCAGGTTCATATTTAGTCTCTGTCATCACCTTTTGGGGCAGTTTTTCCCTCTGATGCCATTTTCCTAATCTAAAAGTAATCAGATTGAATTCAATGATCTCTATGTTTCTTTCCATCTCTAAATCTATCCTATCATTCTAAAACAATCAAGTTCAATAAAAGAAAGCAATCTTTGATCAGTAGGGTATTGAGAATTATTCTCATGGGTTAAATCTACAAATTTACATCCATAGAAGACTTAGGGCTTCTTTAGTACTTTTACTGGGTCACCTTTTAGTGGGATTGGTTTAATTCAAAATCCCCAAAACAATTCTCATTGCTTTTTAATTGCTAAGAAGTGAAAAGTTTATTTTAATTTCCTGAAACATAGCATTTACGCTAACTGCCCTTGTGCCTCAGTGAAACCATGTGATTAGTCATCCAATATAACAGAGAATGTAACATGAATTTGTCTAAATCACTAAAGAGGTCCAATAAGGAGAATTTTTTATGCACTTTCTCAATTCTTTTTTAAAATTCTTTAGCTCACACAATCCACTGTTCCTTCCACAGACACCTACTCACTCCAGACAAGAAGAATTAAAATGTTTTCCTACAATTGTTTTAAGAGTACATGTCATACACCTTAAAAGAAAGGGGTAGGGAGGTAGTTGTACCTATATTCTGCCAACATTTAGAAATATTTTTGCAATTTCTCACCTCTCCTAATTATTGCTGACAACAGACTCTACCTCCCATTCTTTAACTCGCATTGTTAAAGATCATCATTGTGATTTACATTTATATAGCACTCTAGGGTTTATACAATTTCTTTGATTGTCTATCCTCTGTCTTCAGCCCAAGCTGCCTAAAACTGTACTGGACAGTATGAAGACGTTGGAAATTCACCATCAAATAAGGAGGAGAAGGAATGGTTCTCTGCAAATCCCAGCATATTCTCACTTTCCAGAATCAAATTTTGCACTTAACACCTTTCCATATAGGGAAATAGCACCCACTTAAATTGAGCTCTCCCTTCTTGGAACTCCTATTGCCTATATTTGATAGAAATGTGCCAATGTGCCATTCTGGTAAAGAGTTCTTTGAATTACGTCAATAAAGAAGACATGAATTATAGCCTTTAATGGAATTATATACAGAAGGTGCTTCAGAGGTCATCTAACACAAACCCTTTTATTTTATACATGGGGAGGGGGGCAGAAAACTAAAGGAGGAGAAGGTAAGGTAAGAACCATTTATATAACATCTACTTTTGACAAACACTGTGCTAAGCACTTTACAAATATTGTCTCATTTGATTAAAAAAAATTAAATAACCTTTCCAAGGACCATAATAAATAACAAAATTAGGATATAAACTCATATCCTTTTACCCTGTTTAGTGGAAAAGTTTAGCATTTTTCCTGATAAATGTTATATCAATCTTTCTGGATCCCAGAGCTCTTCTTTGAAAAATGGGCACAGTAATATAAAACATATTCATATATTTCCACAATTGTTGTGAAGTTCAGAAGAGATAATAGCTATGAAAGGACTGAAATACAAAGAATCCAAATGGGTTATATCAGAACTCTAGTGATTGCCTCTATATGGTCTTATTCTCTAATTGTTTGATATTAATGGAGTATCAGAAAGTTATCAAATGATAACTTTGACTGGGTCAGTAATCCATTTCTCTTTAGATTTACATCAAATTCACTGTCATCACCCTAGATTTTTCTACTCTCATTGATTGTTGTCCTTCATAATCAATGAAGACAATGACATCGTATGAATCATGGCACGACATGCACATTATGTTGATTATAGTGAAGGGAATGTTGTACAAAAAGGTCTTTCTCACTGCCTCTTCCAGAACCATCTTCACACCATGATCTGAACTAATAGGAAATATGACTTCTGGTGATGGTCTTAATACAGTAGGTGACACTTTGGTGTTTCGAAAAGGATCTTTCCCATATTTGTCATATTACTGCTGCATTAATGTATCATACAGAAAGATTTGGTTAAGTCACTGCTCAAAACCCTTTAGTAGATCTCTGAGTAGTTATTGATGCTTAATGATGTTTGAACATCTCATTATAGCATTCAAGGTCCTCAGGTCCTTGAATTTGGAGTCACTATCCTGCTCAAGATTATTTTCCAACTATATTCTCTATACTTTAGCTAAACTGGACTTAACTTATTAAGTCAGTCAATCAGTCCATTTATTAAGTACTCACTGTGTTCCAGATACTTCTGCACATGTCCATGTCTTCCACTTCCTTGCCTTTTCTTATGTTCTTCCCTATAAAACCATAATTTGCTTTTCATTCTTCTCCAGGTTACACTTCCAACTTGCTCTATCATGTGACAGCTCTTCATTCTGAAATTGGACTCCAGTGTGGAATTCATACATTGAGACTAGCTTTTCCCCTTTAGTCTCCTATTCTGTTTGGATGACTCCTCCCAGAACTTCTATTGAAGAAGAGCATCCTGGCCAGCTATGTGTCAGACTACACTATGGACTTTCTCTAGTATGCCCTACTCTGTGTACTTTCATCCTTCCCCTTCTCTTTTGGCTTCCTTTGATGTATTGCCTTCTTCAATAAGAACATCAGTTTCTTGAGGGTAAAAACCATCTTTATGGTTGTATTTGTAGTCTCAGAACAATGCAGTGCCTGGGACATAGGAAATGCTTAGTAAATGCTTTTTTTTCCTGACTCACTGATTGATGTTTAGAAAATGTTCTAAGGTTGATGGACATGCTTATTTCATCAGTGCAACATTCGGCACAATTTGGGGCTATCTGCAATGGAGAATACCATCTATATCCAGATAAAGAACCGTGGAGTTTGAACAAAGTTCAAGGACTGTTCCCTTTAATTCAGGGGGGAAAAAACCTGATATCTTATTGTCTGATCTTGTTATCTTGTTATCTCTTATACTTTATGTTTCTTCTTTAAGGATATGATTTCTCTCTCATCACACTCAACATGGAAACAATGTAAAGACTGACAAATTGCTTTCTGTGGTAGGGTGGGGGGAGGGAAGTAAGATTGGGGAAAAATTGTAAAACTCAAATTAAATAAAATCTTTAATCAAATAAAAAAACTGTTTTAAGGTTTAAAAAGACCTTCTTGTATATAATTTCCCTTTATCTTCACAATAACTCAGTGAGGTAGATTCTAGAGTACTACATTTTTATTTTACAGATGAGGGAACTGAAGATCAGAGAGGTTAGGTGATTTGTGAAATATCACATTGCTAAAAAAACTTTAACATGTGATTTGAACTCAGGTTTCTCCTGAGTCCAAGTATAATACATTCCACTATACCTTGCTGCTTGAAATCTTCTTTTCTCTTCAACCTTATTTGGCCTTTAAGTCCCAAATCAAAAAGGTTCCATTTCTAAAATATAGAGAGAATTGAATCAAATTTATAAGGTGACAAGTCATTCTACAATTGATAAATGATCAAAGGATATGTACACATATTATCATATGAAAAATGTTCCAAATCATTATTGATTAGAGAAACACAAATTAAAGCAATTATGAGATACCACTTCTCTTACAAGTATCAGATTGGTTTAAATTACAAAAAGGGAAAATAATCAATATTGGAAAGGTTGTGGGAAGATTGGGACATTGATGCACTGTTGGTGGAGTGGTGAACTAATCCAACCATTCTAGAAAGCAATCTGAAACTATTTTCAAAGAACAATAAAAATGATCACACCCTTGACCCAACAATACTAATACTAAGCCTATATTGACAAGAAATCATAAAAATGGGTAAAGTCCCACGTGTTCAATAAATTTATAAATGCTCTTTTTATAGTGCCCATAGATGGAAATTGAATGTTATGGAATACTATTTTTCTATAAAAAACATGAATGTTGGACCAAACATGGTTTCTTATAGAACAGTACTCCATAACATTCATATGGAAAAGTACTCCATAATACTCATATACCATAACTTGTTCAACCATTCCCCAATTGATGGGTATTTCTTCAATTTTCAATTCTTTACCACTACAAGAAGAGCTTGTGTGAATCCTTTTGAACACAGTGACTTTTTACATTTTTATGCTTTCTTTTGGATATAGGTCTTGTATTGGTATTCCTGGGTATGATCAGTTTTATTACTCTTTGGGCATAGTTACAGATTGCTCTCCAGAATGTCTGGATTAGTTCATTACTCCATCAGCAGTGCATTAATGTCCCAATCTTCCCATGACCTCTCTCAAGCATTGATAATTTTCTCTTTTGAGTCATTTTAGCCAATCTGAGAGAGTTGTGAAGTAGTACCTTATAGTTGTTTTAATTTACATTTCTCTAATCAGTAATGATTTGGAACATTCTTTCAAATGATTATATATAGCTTTAATTTCTTAATTTGTAAACTGCCTGTTCATATCCTTTGACTATTTTTCAATTGAAGAATGACTTGTAACCTTATAAATCTAATGAAATTCTCTATATATTTTAGAAATGAGGCCTTTATCAGAATCCCTAGGTGTGAAAACTGTCTCCTAGCTTTCTGTTTTCATGGCTGCATTCATTTTATTAGTGTAAAAATTTTTCAACTTAAAATGGTCAAAATCATCTATTTTCAATTTATAATGTACCCTATTTCTTATTGATCATAAAGTGCTCCTCTTCCCATATATTCAGTTGTCTAGTCTATGAGATAAGGGTCTATGCCTAGTTTTTGCCAAATTATTTTCCAATTTTTCTCTGTAGTATTTCTTGAATAGTGAGTTTTTATCACAAGAGCTAATATCTTTGGGTTTGTCAAACATTAGATTACTACAATCATTTGTGGTGGTATCTTTATTACCTATTCTAATCCATTAGTCCATTATTCTGTTAAACAGTACCAGGCAATTTTGGTGACTGTCACTTTCTAATATTGTTTTAAATCTAGTATGGGTAGGACATCTTCCTTTACAGTTTTTCATCGGTTTCCTTGATATTTGTAATCTTTTGTTTCTCCAGATGAATTTTGAAACTATTTTTTTCTAGCTCTGTAAAATAGCATTTTGGTAGTTTGATATAGCATTGAATACTAAGTAATTTACTTTAATACTGTTCATACAGTTTCTGGGTTTGTCTTGGGAGGTAGAAACTCAAGTATTTTATGTTGTCTCAGTTACTTTAAACGGCATTTCCCTTTCCATCTCTTAACCTTACTCTTTGTTGTTTATATATAGAAATGTTGATGATTTGTGTGAGGCTATTTTACATCCTGCTACTTTGCTGAAGCTGTTAATTATTTCAAGTAGTTGATTTTCTAGGGTTCTGTGGGTTTAGCATCATACCATCTGCAAAGATTGAAATTGAGTTTCCTCATTGTCTATTCTAATTCCTTCAATTGCTTTTGTCTTATAGCATTGCTAATATTTCTCATACTATGTTGAATAGTGTTGGTGATAACGGGCATCCTTGTTTCACCTCTGATCTTATTAGAAAGTTTCCTAGTTTATTCCCATTACATATAATATTTGTTGATTGTTTTTGATAAATACTGCTTCTCATTTTAAGGAAAGCTCCATTTATTCCTATATTCTCTGGTGTTTTTAATAGGAATACATGTTGTATTTTGTCAAAGGCTTTTTCAGTATCTATTGAGATAATTATAAGATTTCTTGTTGGGTTTTATTATAGATATGTTTAATTATGAAGATTGTATTCCTAATATTGAACCATCCCTGCCTAGCTGAATCTTACCTGATCGTGGTGTATTAATCTTCTAATAACTTTGTAAACTCTTTGCTAAAATTTTATTAAAGATTTTTGCATCAATGTTCATTAGGGAATTGGTCTATAATTTCCTTTGTCTGCTTTGAGTCTTCCTGGTTTAGGTATCAGCACCATATTGGTGTCATAAAAGGAATTTGGCAGAATTCCTTCTTTTCCTATTCTTAAATAGTTTATGTAGATTGGAACTAGTTGTTTCCTAAATGTTAGGTAGAATTCACTTGTGAATGCATGTCAACCTGGAGACTTCTTCTCAGAGAGTTTATTGATAGTTTCTTCAATTTCTTTTTCTGAAATGGGTTTTTTAAGTATTTTATTTCCTCTTCTGTTAATCTCAGTAGTTTATTTTCTTCAGTTAGCTTTTTCAGTTGGTCATTTTTACCTTTAAAGAAGTTGATTCCTTCAGTCAAATTCTCCTGCATGACTCATTTTCTTTTTTCCTCATTTTTAATATTCCTCTCTTCTTTGGTTTTTAAAGTTCTTTTAAGTTATTCCATGAGATTTAGATTTGAATCCAATTCATAAACTGCTTTGAGATTTCCTGTGTAGGAAATCTTTCTTCTTCTGAGATGGCATTTTTATCATCTCCATCTGCATAGTACTTTTCTATGATTAGCAGTTTTTAGTTATTTTAGTCACTTTGATAGTTGAAAGTGTTCCTAGGATAAATGGAGTGTAGCCTTGAGGTTTCTTGGTACTGGAACCTGGATCTAGTCCCTGGCTTATTGATTTCCAAGGTGTTACCTATGGAGCCCATTATGCAGAAATTTGTTTCCTCCTTTATGTTCAGGATTTGCCTATGCAGTGGTTTGTTCCCTGTCCTGTCCTGTCTGCTGCCACAATGTTCCCAAAGTTGAAACTTTTTCTGGTGTTGGGACATTCCCTGCCAGCCTACAATAGTAGGCTGAACCAGGACCTGGGTTGCTGTCTAGCTGTCAAGATCTGGGCTGTGCTATGACTAGAAGCCTCTTGCTGGCTTTCCTGCTCTCCTGCCTAACTGGACTATACTTCCCCCTTTTCCCCCAAAGAGACAGACTTCCACTGAAGATATGCCTTGACATCTAGATTTGAAAACTTATTTTGCTTTTTATTTTTGTTGGGATCTGTAACTTTAATGTTTGTGTAGAGGCTTCATTTTTTGTTTTTTTTTTTAGGGTATTTTTTGCAAGGCAAAGGGGTTAAGTGGCTTGCCTAGGACCATACAGCAAGGTAATTATTAAGTCTCTAAGGCCAGATTTGAACTCAGGTACTCCTGACACCAGAGCTGGTGCTCTATCCACTGCACCACCTAGCCACTGCTAGAGGCTTCATTTAATGTTGTATAGGGAAAGCTCCCAGAGCATGCTAGATTCATGTCACCATCTTGGCTCCACCCCCAGAAGTCTACTGCAGTTTCTTTATGGATTGCTGGGACTGATTCACTCCTGATGCCAATACTGCTCTGCACTTCTCTCTTACGCCAGGGCAGTAGACCCTTCCCACTGACCTTCCAAGATGTCTTGGGATAGAAAATTATTTCATTCAGTCTTTTTGTGGGTTCTAGAATTTGGTTAGAGTCATTATTTAAAGGTAGTTAGAACGGCTTACTGAAGAATTTGAGTGAGTCCTAGCCTTTACTCCATCATCTTGACTCCATCCCCAAGCCTCCAATTTCCCTATTACTCAGAGTACCACAATCCTCCTATTCTCTCACAATTGCATCCTCATTATTATCCTTGAATCCTCACTCTTTCCTTATTCCTCCTTATATCAAATCTATTGGCATATTTTGTTAATTTTTACCTTCATAAATCTTTTGTATAAATTCCCTTCTCTTGACTCACATAGTCATGACTCTGATGCAGATCATTATTAATATTTGAACTTTTGTCTTAACCATCTGTGTAGTCTCCCTATCTTGAGTCTTTTCTAATTCCAATCCACTCTCTATTCAATTGCCAAAATGATCTTCCTAAATTTAATATGAGGTATTTTTCCTCCCTCAGTAAACTACTGGGGTTATTTATTAACTTTAGGATCAAATACAAAATTCTTTGTTTTGACTTTTAGAGTTCTTTATATCTTGAACCCTTTCTATCTTTCTAATATTATTTCACTTTATTCCAGTCTACATACTATATAATTCAATGATACTGACTTACTTTCAATTCCTTGTACATGACATTTCATTTTTCATCATATGTCTTTTCACTGGTTCTGTCCCATGCCTGGAATGCTCTTCCTTCTATCCCACTCCATTGCTAATTAATATCTCTGCTCTAAAATTATTCTCCATTACACTGTCCATTTTTTCAATATTCCTAATTTATTTTTGTTGTCTCTCCCATGGGAATGTAAAATCTTGAATATAAGAGCCATGTTTTTGCCTTTGTTTCTTCAGTGCATAGCAAAGTGCATAAGTTCTTTAGAAATATTTGCTTGACTTCACTCTTTTGAAACTGTTTTCCCCAAAGTCATGACTGACTCTCTAAATCTTTAATCCAATGCTCTTTTCTCAGTTCTCCTCAATAGTACCTCATTTGATACTATAGATTTTTTCCCTCCTGTTGGATACATTCTTATGTTGTGGCTTTCTTGATACTGCTTCTTTGATTGACTACTCTTTGTTTCCTCTTCCTCCCCACCTAAATGTCTGTCTGTCTGTCTGTCTGTCTCTCTCTCTCTGTCTCTCTGTCTCTCTCTCTCTCTCTCTCTCTCTCTCTCTCTCACACACACACACACACACACACACACACACACACACACACACACAGAAAAATATACTTCTTTCTTTAACCATTTTTTTCTTGATACTCTCTCATAAATGCCCAGATCTATGTTCAGGGCTCCTTTAAATATGGTCCTAAGTTTTAGGTCCAAATGTTTCAAATCTGCTACACATATCCACCTATGTACACTCTTTCAGGGAATGAAACCTCCATTCTTCAAATTTTTCAGACCAAAAACCCTGTAATCATTTTTGATTTCTTCTATTTCCAAATTCTATACAGTGACTCAGTTCCTAAATATGATGATTAACAATTCAATTGCCCCACATATTACATAATTTTTCTAATAGAGTTGACTTATTAAGTTGGCAATTAACACATCCTTGTGGATATTAAAAAGAAATAATCTTCAAACTTATTTGGTACCAGTTAGAAAAATAGAAAATGATATGATAGAATATAATTTTACTCTAAAACATTAAGAATATAATGAATACAGAGAAGCATATGAATATTTATATGATCAGATATACAATGAAGTAAGCAAAGACTAGAAAAGATTATACATGATGACTAAAATAATGTAAATGAAAAGACCAACCATAAAGCAATCAAAATTGAATGTAGCAAAATTACAAAGAATAAGCATGGTCCAAAAGAAGTGATTTGAAAAGACATCATCACCTCATTCCTTTACAGAAGTGGGAGGTCTCCAGGTTTGAAATATTGAATATCTTTTCAGACTTTTTGATGTATTGATCAGTTGTTTTTTTTTTCCTTTTCTTTTTTTCATTAAAATATTATTTGTTGGGGCAACTAGGTGGCATAGTGGATAGAGCACTGGCTCTGGAATCAAGATGACCTGAGTTCAAATCCGACCTCAGACACTTAATTACCTAGCTGTGTAAGCAAGTAAATAATTATGTAATTACGTAACCTCATTGCCTTGCAAAAACTAAATATATATATATATATATATTATTTGTTGTTTCGGGTTATATTCTGGCAGAAGAGAGGAGAAAGGATATGAAGAAATTCTAGTGACAGAAAAAATTTATTTTAAAAATAAAGAAAATTAGAAAATCAAAATTAATCAAAGCAATAGGAAAAAAAGTACTATGATGTGTCAGGCACTGCAGACAAAATAAAGAAAAATCAGAAACAAATGAATGTAACTACTAACTGTTCAATAAAAACCAACCCATAAGTTATACAGGGAATCTCGTCATTTGATAAAAAATTGTTTAAGGAATCTTGAAAAGCAGAAATTAGGTTTATACCAATATCTTGTATGATATAGGACCATAAACTCAAATTGGTTACATGGCATGAATATTAGAAAACATTTAAAAATGAGAAGGAAATCTTTCAAAGGAATGATTAAGTATTGAATTCTTAGCAAAATTAAATATAGAAACAGTCACAAAAGATAAGATAGAGTTGATGACATGAGATTGATTAATCTTTCCATATATAAAATTAATTCAACAAGGATAAGTCAATTGAGAAAAACAATCTTAGAATCAATTATTTCTGATATGTCTTATGTGCTACTCCCTAATAGAAAAGTGGTCAAAAGAAATGAGCAAATATTCCACAAAAGAACATTTGGCAACAAAAAAATTACTTCAAAAGAACTAATAATAAAAGAAACACATCAAAGCAACTCTAATCCTTCACCTTACACCCATTGAATTGGGTAAAATGATAAACGATAGAAATAATCAATGCTGAGAGTGGGGCTGCGAAAAAAGAGATACACTATTGCAATAATGCTGAAATTATATATTGGCACTTCTACTGTGAAAATTAATTGGAATTATTTTAAGAAAATAACTGAAATGCCCATGATTTTTGAAGAAAAGATCAAACTCCTAGCCATATTATAATCCCAAGAGGGTGAATAAAAATAAAAGAACAAAGAAAAATCCTATATAAATTCAAATGTTTGTAACAATATTTCTTTTAGTTATAAAGAACTAGAAGCAAAGTAGATGGTCAATTGTGGTGCTTGAATTTGATATACTTTAAGAAACAATAATATAAAGAATACAAAAGAAGCATGGAAAGACATATGAACAGATGTCAAGTAAAGTAAGCATAACTAGCAACTTATTTCATGACCAAAACAATGTGATATGGAAAGAATAACAAAACAATCAAAACTGAAAGTTGTAAAACTATAATGAAAAATTTGGCACAAAATAAGAGATAATGAATGTTCCTTCCTCTATTCAGTTCTTTGCACTCTGTTTTCAGGCTTCTGTAGGTTACTTTGGCTGAACTATCTGTCCTAAAGCACAGTTCTCTAGATGTAGTGGAAGGAAAAGGAAATTTGGGGGAACTGTAAATGGTACAATGGTTAATGTTTTATACTTAAGAGTCAGGTGACCCAAAGTTCAAATCTCCTTAGACATACTGTGGGTAAGTCACAACCTCAACCTCAGTTACTTCTTTATTTAAAAAAATTGGAATAAAGATAGTATCTATCCTATTAGATTATTGTAAGGCTCAAATGATTTAGCATTTTGAAAAGCTTAAAATGATATATAATTGCTAGCTATTATTGTTATATAAAAGCAAAAACTATAAATATTTATTTTAAAAGAAAAAAATTTATTAAGTCCAAAATGACTTTAACAGCTTCATGGGATCAATTATTGTGTTTACATAGATACCTGCCCAAAGTGTATAGCTAACCTTAATCTCTTACTGAAGTCCTAGCCTCTCATCTTCAATTGCCTTCTGGATATCTCCACTTGTAAATTTTGTAGGCATCTCAAAATCAACATGACCATCTTTCTCCTAATTACAACCCTACTTCAGATGTCCGTAGTTTTATGGAGAACATGATCATCCTCTTAGTCACTCAGAGTGGTCCTTTCAGTCACTCTTGACTCTTCCTCACTTCCATATTTAACAAGTTGTCAAATCCTTTTGATTATCCCTTTAAAACATTTCTTACATAAATCTCTTTCT
Source organism: Macrotis lagotis (assembly GCF_037893015.1). NCBI lineage: Eukaryota > Metazoa > Chordata > Mammalia > Peramelemorphia > Peramelidae > Macrotis > Macrotis lagotis. The sequence goes on from NC_133661.1 coordinate 148,730,264, forward strand.
CTCCCATTTTCAAGGTTACCACTCTAGTCTGGATCTTCATTGTGGCTTGGCTGAATTATTGTAATAGATTCACATTTGTCCTCTCTACTTCAAGCCTCTTCTCTTCAATACACCATCTAAATAGTTTTCCAAATAATATTAATAATCTTCCAAAACAAATAGCACTTCCCACTTCCCAAGTAACATGTCATCCCTCTACTTAAACACCTTCAGTGGATTCTAGGATTTAAGACAGCCTCCTCCACCTGTCATTGAAGACCCTGAAAAGTCTGTCTCCAACCTTCCTTTCTAACTTTATTTCCTATTACTACTCTTCATGCACTCAAAATTCCAGCCAAATTGAACTGCTGGCTATTGTCCAAAGTCAACATTCCATTTTCTGACAGCAATAGTCACAGAAGTCATTCCCCAAACCCAGAATTCACTTTCTTTGTATGTTTTGCCTTTCAGAACCTTCAGTGTGATCATGGCTTTTCTTTAGTGCTATTCCCTTCATGAAACCTTCTCTGATACCATGACTCTCTGATATTCTTCCTTCTTCAAATTGCTTTATATTCACTTATCTTGAAACACATTCTATGCTCTAATAGAATTTAAGCTTCTTGATGGCAATGATAGTTTCATTTTTGTCTTTGTAACCCCAGTTCCTTGCATATAGTATATACTAAATAAATGCTTATTAAATTATGCAATGGTAAATGGTTCACAAGCAAGCATAGATACATGTAACACTCCCCCCACCTCCTAGAGACTTTCTTCCAAGTGAACAATGAATAATTAACAACATTTTTTTCATTTAGATCCAGTCATTTAACTATTCTATACAACTAGCATATGTCTTACTCCATATTTTGCTATTTCGTTGTTAAGAATAGCCTGATGGATTTTTACAAATGTTTTTATAAAATTAAGTTATACTTTGTTAATAGCAAATCCCTCTTCTAATGATCCCTTCAAAAGGGAACTGTAATTGTTTGGGCATAAACTAGAAACAGTTTTACTGGTTCTTTGTCATTCCCACTTTCTTTGTAAAATATTCACTAGTCATCTTTTTAATGATGTGTTTTAGAAATTTATTAGGAATTGAAAACAGAGAATAAAAATTCATTAAGTGGGCACTGTTCTGAGTGTTGGGAACACAATGAAAGGTAAAAAGGCATTCCCTCCTCTCAAGGAAGTTACAATCCAAAGAGGAAGACTACATGAAAATAACTATGCACAAACCAAATACAGAATAAATCGGAAATAATCAATGGAAGGAATGTATTAAAAGGAAACAGGAAAGGTTTCTTTTTAGCAGATGAGATTTTAGCTAGGACATGAAGGAAATCAGGAAATGGAAATGAGGAACTATCCTGTATAGGCAGTAACAAGGAGGTCAATGTTACAAGATTAAAGGGTACATGAATAGGAAGAGAAGCAAGATATAAGAAGACAGGAAATGTAAAGGAGACAGATTATAAAGGGGTTTGAACACCAGAGGATTTTCTATTTGATCCTGGAGATGTTAGGGAAACACTGAAGTTTATCAAGTAGAGAGTTTAGGGGAATATAGTCAACATGTTTTAGGAAGAATATTTTCTTAACTGAGAGAAAGAAGGGCTGGGTCAGGCAGAGAGTTGTGGCAGGTTCACTCACTGACAGAAGCAGACTCTACTACCTTCCTTAATTTTTCTTTAAAAGAAAAAAAACAGAATATTTGCTATTTTCCAATTCTGTGGCACCCCTCCCATTGATGGCTTTGCTCTTTCTGTTTTCTTCACCTGAAATGCCCTCCCAGATCTCACCCCATAGAAATCCAATCCATCCTCCAAGTCCCTGCTCAAATTCCCTGAACCTCTCCCTGATATTCCCAGCCAGAAGTAATTTTTTCCCTTCTCTGAACATCCATAGTACTATGTTGGAATCTGTCTTGTGGCACATATCATATTCTGCCTAAATCATAGTCATCTGTGTATATGTGTCATCTTCCCTATCATACTGTAATCTCTTTGAGGAGAGAGCTACAGTTTTATATACCTTTGTACAGTGGCACCACAGTGCTAAGCATAAAAATGTTATTACTTATCTTATAAATGTTTGCTGAATGAATTAATGAATGAATAAATAATGATTTACTGGATGAATGAATGCTTATTTTGTAGCTAGGACGTTGCTAGGAATAGAGAAGAGAAAAAAAAAAACCTCCCTTGTCCCTTGTTTCCCCAAGTACATAATGTGTTTCTCAGGTGCTAAGACTGCTCCACAAACTTTTTTTAAACCTTCTTTGGCTCCTCTTTCACCACTGAGAACATAGTAGGTACTTAAAAAATATTGATAGATTGATTCAGCAGGAGAAAAATTCAGCATTTGTCAAATAAATCTAACCAAGGGTAAAATCTTTGGCCAACTATTTTTTTTAAAGCAGCACAAACATGATGTCTTCTCTTTTTTTCTTTCTGTCTCACTTTCTTACAGAGGTAGAGGGAGAGGGGGAGGGGAAGTGGAGGGGGAGGGGAGGGAGGGGGAGAGGGAGAGATTGCGTGACTATTTCTCAGTTACTAGGAAATATAATGAAAGAGCTATGTACCCTGGGTCAAAAGGTATCAGACAGTAGCCATCAGCAAAGGTCTGAAATGATTCAACTGTTAATCCCAAAGAATTCTGCTGTAGAGGTCAATTGATGCCTGAAGATGAAATGACAAACCAGAAATGCTCATTGCTTTTCATGGGAGGTTTAGTCCAATCCTCCTCTTGGCTATAGATGCCAAAAAGCATAATTACAGCTTTTACCCTGCTCCAGTGTTCATATTTAGAGGCAGGAACTGAAGCTAAATGATCATCTTTAAAGTTGCAGATCATTAAGATGATGATTCTGTCCAATTGAATGAAGTACAAATAAAACAACAATCATAAAAAATATATTTGGACCAAGGTTGTGGGGTTAATACAGATTAATCCATATGCCAGGAAAGGCAAATATGAAAGTGACTTTCAGGTCTGAATGTTGCAGAAATCTGCGAAAGCGATAGACCAGCATACTGTAAAAGTGGGCCTGAATCGGTTCCACAAAACAATGATCAATTTTGCAAAGAACCAGGACATGTGAGAGAAACAGCTGCCAAACTGCCAGTCATGGAAAGCCTTCACTTGTCTACATTGCTGCCAGATTAACCTTCCCAATGCCAGATTTGATCACATCATCCCTCCCTTTAAAATCCTTCAGTGCCTGCTTCTTATCAGCTGAATCAAATCCAAACTCCTTTGTCCAAAACTCAAAACTTTTTAGGGAAAAGAAATCCTTGCTATAGGAGGAAAGAGCAGGTATTGGACTAACCCATGAAGTGGAGAAATAATGTAAGATATTAATCCTAGAAGAGCAAGTATTTTTTGCCCCATTTTACTAAAAAGGAAACTGAAACTAAGGAAGATTGAGGGATTTTCCCAAAGGACACAATTGGAATCAGAGTTGGGATACAAATCAGGAATTTCCCAACTCTGTGTTCAATGCTCCTGCTACTGGATCTTGTTGAATTGCAAATAAATTTATGTTAAATATAGTTGTGTTTATTTATTTATATTTTGTATAAATAAATATATATGTACATATATATATGTATATACACAGACATATATCGGTGTGTATACATAAATACATACATATAAGCACACACCCATATGTATTTATATATACTTACATATACACGTATATGTAATTATATATAAATATGTGTTTGTTGTTCTTTCTAATAATATGTAATATTCTTGCAGTTACTATTTACATTTATTTCAGGGTCTAGTATAATTCCTGGTATACAAACACTTAATAAATGCTTGCTGATTGATTCATGTACACATAAAATCACCACCTCAGAGGTCACCTGGCCAACCCTCCCTCATTTTATAGATAAAGAGAAAGAAGCACAGGATGCTTAAGCGATTTACCCTAGCTCATAGAGTATTAAATATAAAAGGTGAGATTTGAACCCAGGTTATTTGACTACAGTACTCCTTTTACCATACCATGCTGTTTCTTAAATAAATCATGAAAAATCACTCCTTTAATTGTCTATTCCAAGAGGACAGCCTCCAGATAAGAATAAAGACAATGACCAAAACTGGGCAGAGGCCCTAGATGAATACTATAAGTACAGTAAGAGGAAGGTCATCCTTGCCTTGCCACCAGGATTATGCCTGGTATCTACCATGGTTTCACAGTGTACTGAATTCGGGAATATGATCAGGGTCAGCCTTTTCCTCAAAAGGTCAAACCATTATCTATGGATTTAAATAAAATCACTTTGGCAATAATGTAGAGGATGAATGGGAGTGGGAAGAAGGCTAGACTAACCAGGGGCCAAGTAGGAGTCCAATGTTATTATCTAGATGAGAATTAATAATGGCCTGACCTAATTATGGTTGTGGCAATCTAAGTGGAGACTAGTAGATGTATGCTAGAGCTATTGTAGAAGTAGCAAGAATTGGCAACTTATTGGATATGTAGGCTGAGGGAGAGAAGAGACAAAAGTAACACTAAGATTATAAAGCTCAGAAAGCAGGAAATGATTGTACCATCAAAAAAGATTAAGAAATTCTGGGAAAGGGGAGGGATTGGAGAGAACTAGGTAAGTGAATAGTATAGAATTCTAGGCCTAGTCAAGAAGACATTTTTCTGAGTCCAAATCTGACCTCAGATACTTACTAGCTGTGTGACCCTGAGCAAGTCACTTAACCCTGTTTGCCTTAGTTTCATCATCTATAAAATGAGCTGAAGAAGAAAATGGTAAAAGACCAGTATCTTTGGCAATAAAATCCTGGGGTCTCAAAGAGTCAGACATCACTGAAAAATAACTGAACAACAACTTGAGAGAAAGATAATGAGATAATAATGTCCTGCTCTGTCTTAGTATTCATCTGTCACAATCTTTAAGTATAAATTTTAAGTTTTTAAAGCATAAATTAAGCAGAATTTTTTCATCATGATACCCTGGAATCAAGAAAATAGGAATTTTCATGAGATAGGATGCTATGGTGAGAAGCCAGAGACAAGCATGCCACCATAAGTGGCAAGGTAATAATGTACCAGGAAATGGAAGAAAGTGACATTTTAGATTAGGAAAATAGGTTCAAAAATTGTTCTAATATTAATATGATATTATATCTGATGTGGTATGTATATTTTAAAGCATTGAAGTCCTCCCTTTTCAGTCTATTTCAGTGTTTTCTTCCCATACTTAGGTACATGTATCATCCATTCAAAGGAGCAATTCTGCATCCCAAACATGTCTACTATTCCTTCATATTTCTCTGTTTAGTGTTCCTTCCTTCTACTCATATTTCTATGCACATCTTAAATAGTATCTCCTCTCTTTTCAAAAATATGGGACTATTCTTATCTGTATGCCATCTGATTCCAAGCAATATTTGTAATTTTTCATATACTATTTTCTCCTAGGAATCTTTTTATGTATGTACTTTATCTATTCAACAAAATGTTAAGCCTTTGAAGAGTTGTGTTTTATATTCCCTATCATGCAATAGCTTGTTTGTCAATAAATACTTTTTAATTGCTTTTGATGATGGCTTTGGAATTGCCTTAATTACTACTCAAAGGGAAACTGTCAGATCTTTTCTTTTTTTGATTGATACTTTATTTTATTTTTCCAATTATATGTTATAAAAGTGTTTCAACATTCAACCACTTGCATATTTGTGTTACACATTTTTCTGCCATCCACCCTTCCCACTTTCTTCCCCCTTACATGGCAAATAGAACATTCTGGTAAGAGTTGTCATATTAATCATTTTGTGCATGAGGAATTAAGATGAAGTGAAAAGACAGGAAATCTTAGGATAGAAAGGAAAAACATAAAAAGTTTTTAAAATGTGAATATAGTATCCATTTAGATTCTGAGTTTTTGGTGGTGGTGTGTTTTTCCCCTCTGGATGTGGATGGCATTGTCTATAATAGGTTCTTCCAAGGTTCTCCTAGATCTCTGAATTACTGTATTCATCACAGTTGATCAATTCAAAATATTGTTATTAATGTGAACAATGTTCTCTTGATTCTGTTCCCTTTGCTCAGCATCAGTTCATATAATTCTTTACATTCATGATTTCACATAGAACAATAGTACTCCATAACATTCATATACTGAAACTTGTTCAATCATTCCCCAATTGATAGGCATTCCCTCAATTTCCAATTCTTTGCCACTACCAAAAAAAAAGTTGCTATAAATATTTTTGAACATGAGGGACTTTTCCCATATTTTAGACTTTGTTTTTTTTTTTTTGGGGGGGGGTTCCAAATAGGAAATTTATTTAAACAGATCAAATACAACTTGTGCCTCCTTGCCTCTGCACTTAGAAGAATGTGTTGGACCTCTTGGTAGTAAAGCGTGGTTTGTGCTGGCAACAGAGAACTCTGTGGGGCAGAGGGAACTTGATTTTGGAGTCGTGAAACTGCTTGACTGCCGGTTGGCAGCACTTGCTGGCAGGAATTTCTTCCACTTTCATGATCTGGATAGAGTGGGCTCGGGCACAGTGACGGGCCCCCATATCTTGGTAGCACTGAGTGACGGCACCAGCAGTGGTAAGATCTCTGTACTCCCTGTACATGTTGTGGGTTCCGCTCCGGGAATCATAGCAGCCAGATGCCAAAATTTTTCACCCTAAGAGGGGACTTTTCAAAGACCTGTCCACAGTATATGATCTCTCCAGAAGACTTCTTCATCTTTTTTAGCTGGGACACAAAGTACCAGAATGGAGACTTTGCTATGACATGGTTAGGAGCAAAGATCCGCATGCGACAAAGAGGTGGCACTGGACTCTTGGGAGTAGGCAGGCATCTTCCAACTACCTCGTACTCTCTCAGGGTGCCTGAGGCCTTCATGGTGCTGCTGCATCACTCCCTGCCAACCCACAAAAGCTATTTTAGACTTTCTTTTGGATATAGGTCTAGTATTGGGATTGCTGAATCAAAGGGCATGAGTATTATTGCTCTTTGGGAACTGTTCCAGATTGCTCTCTGGAATGGTTAAATTGTGCATTAATGCCCCAATCTTCCCAAAAGCTCGCCAACACTGATCATTATTCCTTTTTGTAATTTTAACCAATCTGATAGGTATGAGGTGGGATCTCATAGTTGTTTCAACTTGTATTTCTCTAATCAATAATGATTTGGATCATTTTTTCATATTCAGATCTTTTCTTGATTTATTCAGGACTCAAGAAATTTCTTCCCAACTATCTTAATATTTTTCCTGTTTTCCCTCTTTTTTTCTTTACTTTAAGCATACAATGTCTTAGGAGTCAAATTTATTTTTCCTGTTTCCATAAGTACTCCACAGTAGAGACTTGGGGCTCCTATGTCACTCTGGAAAACATTGGGAAACTCTTTCTATGGACAAGATGAAGAGATGCATTGGCTAATAGAAATTAGGCTCTTGTTGACTAACTATACCTTAAATATATTGATTAATGAATTGCTATCAACCTAGAAAGAAGTTTTTCATTACAGTGCAATAGAACTCTTCCTTTGTCCTTGTTCTGCTAAACATTTTTATCAATGACTTGAATAAAAATACAGATGTCATTTTTGCCAGATTTGTAGATAACACAAAACTGGGAAGAGTAACTAACATATTAGATGACATAATTTGTATTCTAAAGGATCTATTCAAACTACAATGGTAAGCTAAAGCTAGAAAAGTAAAATAATAATAGTAGAAATAAATCTAGTACTTCAGTTCAAAATAATTATTTTGGAAGGATAAGAAATATATGACTTCAAAGCAGTTGATGAAAAAAGACCTAAAACTCAAAGTAGATTGGAAGCTCAACATAAATCAGCAGTATGATGTGATGGTCAAAAACGTTAGTTGGCTCCTAGGCGGAATTTATAAGGGTAAGAAGGAAGGACATTTCCACAGTCAGATTATGTCCTGTTTTAGAAGTCATATTTTAAAAGAGCTGATGAACTTTTTAAGACTAATAACACTTCATAATACAGAGAGAACCATCAGAATTTAAGCAAGTTAAAAGAAAACTTGGCAAGAGACCCAATCCAGCAAAATTATCTAAAAGCACTTAAGAAACAAGGTAGAAGGAAGACAACAAACTGAAGAAAAATGGAAAAGATCTTAAATTATTTTAATATAAAACTTTTTTTTTCCATGCTTTGAAGGGCAGTAGAGTCAACATACTTGTTCTCAAATAGTATCTTATGCTTCAGGAGGAGCAAATAAATGACACTAAAAATAATAAAATTTAGTAAAACACTTATATTAAGGCAAATATTCATAGAGAAGTTTCATGCAATTGGATGCAAAAGTGATGCAAGTATGTTACAGGGATCTGACAAAAAAATGTCAGGGACAAAAACAAAACCAAACATATGTCATTATCAGTGTTGAAAAATATTGAGTAAAAATTAGCTACTGACATGTATGCTTATTTGTCCATATATAATATATATATATATATATGAATTTTTATAACAATAACTTTTATATGCAATTAGGACATCCTTATGAGGCTATTAGTAGAAAAAAGGCTTCTGCAAACAATGTTCCACAGTAGACTGAATCTTTACCATTATACAGTTTAAGGTATTTGGTCTGGTAGAGCAAAACATTACCTTAAAGATTCTCTTCTAATAAAGTATCTCTCATCCATTCCTACAAATTATTCAATATTCATGAAAAAATATAGCAATAGAGGGAATCCTCTAATCATTAATTTCTAGTGAGGCATAAAATGGGGAGTGTGTGCTTAGCAAAGTACTTGCATTGTCATCATCATCATCATCATAAGAACTAACATTTATATATTTTTAAAAGTTTGCAAAGTACTTTGCATATATTATCTCATTTGATATTCATAACAATCCTGTGAGGCACATGCCATTATCTTCATTCCAAAGAACAGGAAACTGAGATGGAGAAAGACTGAATGACTTAGAGTTTTCCAGATAAGTTAGTAAGTTTATGGCCTTAAATCCAGGTCTTCTAAACAATTAAAGATATATATAATACAGAGGGCAATAACAAGGATCATATGTGTGTTATCAAGCTGCATCATATAATTATTAAAGAACTGGGAAGAAGAACTGAGCAAGAGATACTATTAAAGAAATATACAATCTCAAAAGAAGATGGGCTAGTCACAGAGTGAGAGTAAGGGGAAACCAAGTATAGATCATGTGCTCCACTAATATCCTCAAGATGTCAATAGAAAATGAGAAAGGCTCCCCAAAATGATTGACTTCCTGTTGTAAACTTATGTGATGGTAGGGTCAAGAATGTCATTGGATGGGCAAGTATGGATTAATATGAGGGTATCACTGCATTGGTTGGTATAGAGTGAACATAACTGCATCATCCCAACAAATTGATGAGATCCCAGATCCTCTTGGGTACATGAGAATAGATAAACTACAATGTAGAAATAAGGAGGAGTGACAAAAATGGTGAAAAGACTTAGATACCAGGTTTCTTGAAAAACTAGTTGAATGAATTAAGGATGTTTTGCTTTGAGAAGAGAAATCTTGCATAGGAACAGGCTTTAAATAAAAAAGTATTAGCAAGTTGGAAAAGGATTACAATTGTTTCACTTGTTCTCAAGACAGAATTAGGTTCAATGGATGGAAATAAGAGAGACTAGTTCCAGACCAATATCATGAAAAATCTTACTAATAATTAGTTATCAAAAAGTACAAGAGGCCATCTTGGGAACTAGTAAGTTCTTTACCTCTGTAGGTCCACAAATGAAAGTTGTTTGAATAATAGTCAATAGTAATTTGTGATATTATAGAAATTAATAGTACATTGGCTAAGAGTTAGACTCTTTTACCATCATAAATGAACCCCTTTGACAGTCTACTGAAGCCTAAAGTTACCTTCTCAGTAAAAAATGTTTTGCTGCCTTCTTTCATAATTATAGAAAATGCCAAATTCTAGTTAGATATTAAGAAGAATGACACTTATCAGTTATATGTTATTTTTTTCCCACCCAAAGTCACAGACTTCCGGAAATCTATCTGTGGATTATAGGTAAGAACCCTAAAACCTGATGATCCCAGTTCTTCTACAGTTCAATGATTCTGTAATTCTTTTGCAGTAGAGTCATTATCTCTAACTTCAACTGTCCCTAAATCCAGTCCCAGTGTAACACCTTATAAAGAAGAATGGAATGATGACACTCTCTTTACCAGTAAAACATGATTTCCCAACAGGGTACTGGCTATTCAATCCAGTTGTGCCATTGTCATAAACATGTGGCTGTCTTTTCTTTTTAGGCATTTAAGGAAGCTTTTAAAGCTGAGGAGTGTTCCCCAAAATGGCAAAGGAGTCACTCCAGAGATTATTCGGTCATCCATTTGGGAAGACTAAGGATAATAAAATGGAGGGGCCAGGAACATAGATAAGAGAGAAAATTGAGAGGAAAGGGAGAAAATTAAAACTTTATTTTTCAGGATTCCCAGGGAGAGGCAGAAAAACAAAGAACAAACAAACATTTGCTTACAAATACAACATATATTTTTATGTATTCACTTAACAAAAATGACTTCTTTTCTCTTTTCTTTCTCTTGAGTCTCTCTCTCTCTAATGTCAAAGGCCACAGCTACTCAAAGTATGAATCTGTATTTGGAATGATCCAGGATCCCATCTAAGAGGCAATTATCATCACTAGTCCCCATTGATCTGCTGCTTCTGAAAGAGAGGAACTAAGAAAGGTCTTTCAGTTTTCTTCTTTTTTATTGTGAAACTTGAAGTTAAGAAACTAGAGACTAGATCTGTGTAATCCTTACACAGGGGACTCCAAGTCTGCAGCTTCTCTGCAACTTACTGGTCTTAGAAAGTTGACCAGTGAAAAGATATGTGATTTGTCCAATCTCACATAGTTAATTAATGTAAGAGTCATGATTTGAACCCAGGATTTCTCTATTGTACCAAGCTGCCTTTCTTGTTCACTTTTTAAATATATGCCATTATTCTTTTAAAATATGTGGTTTCTACTCTTAAATTCCTTATCTTTTGCCATTTAGACCTTATCAGACTTGCAAAATGACTCACTAGTCTTTTCCCTTTTGGCTCTTATTCCCAAGTGGTTGAACACTCTTGGAGGAAATCCACAAATGTTCCAGCTACATTTACAACAAATTAATATTATTGAATCTTAGATGGACTCTCATTTTTTCAAAGTAATACTTTAATTTTTCCTGGGTTGATTGATTCTATGTTATGCTTCCAATAGTAGTCATTCCAATCATGCTTATTTTTCTTCAGATCCCTAGAATCTCCCCAAGGTCCTACTATTCAGTAGATGACCTCATTGCCTACTTCGATCATAAAATAGAGGTTATCTTCTATGCAGGCATGTTTTCTCTTAGAGAATTTATTTTATTAATAGCAAAAATAGCTTACATTTTTATGCTTAAAGTTAAAGTTAACTAATATGATAGTAAGTTGACCTTAAAGTTCCAAAACACCTGAATATAATACTAGCATCTGACAAATACAATGTTACTCTGGGAAAATCATTTAACCTCCCAATACTCTAAATAGCTCTAAAAGCCCTGCTTTGGAAGAAGAAACATCTTTATCAGGGAGTTTTACAATATAGCAATTAAATCACCGGACTTGTTCCTATGTCCTTATTTCTTAAAATTTCTATAGTATTTTAAGATTTGCAAAGCATTAGGTGGATTGGGACTGGGACTAGGACTGGAGAGAGAGAGAGAGAGAGAGAGAGAGAGAGAGAGAGAGAGAGAGGGAGAGAAAGAATCACATATAATATGTGTGTATATTATATGTGTATGTGTGTATCTCTATATGTATATGTATGCACGTGTATACATACAAATATATATATTTCAGAGATGATAAATAAATCCATAGAAAGTGATGCAATGATGAAATCTGTGAATGAAAGAATATAGAGAAGATAGTGTGATGCAGGACAGAATAAGGAAATATGTGTTATAGATGAAAAACTTACTGATGACAGAGAAGAGGACAGGAGAAACAGGAAAGAGAAGTTTGAAAAACCAGGAAAGACACTGAGAAGAGGGCTGGGAGAGAAAACAAAAAGGCAGGGATTTTGAGAATAAAGGAAGTTGAACAGGTTATCAATAGAAAAAAAGGAGAAGAAAATGAATTCAAGTCAGGTAAAAAGCTTAAGGAAGTTAAAGGAAGAGATGAACTATAGAGTACAATGAACATAAAGAATATTTTTAGGAAGGGTAAGGTAACAGGAGAGATGGAATAATTAGAGGAATGTCAAAGTTTTTGATCATGGAAATGAAGTGTTTATAGGGATTGGAGAAATCCAAGAGGTGAACATTCCTATAGGGTGACTAAGGTGGAATACATAGTTGACTGGTGATCTAAAGATTTTCCTAACCTCAGCATCACCCTTGACTTCATCACATATCCAACTAATTGCCAAGTCCTGTCAATTCTACATCCACCACATCACCTTCACTCATTTTATAACACCACTATCCTAATTAATGACTTCATTACCTCTCATCTACACTATTCAAATTCTGATTGATCTTCCTATTTTCAGCCTCTTTTCTTTCCAATCCATCTTCCAAATATCTTTCTTAAGGCCTGGGTTCATCTTTGTTTTAAAATTTCAAGGACAATTCACTGTTGGTAAATCTGAGAATTTTGTCTAACTGCTCACAGTTTGGGCTAGTACTAAGGAAATGACTAAAATGTCTACACCCTTTTTTGTTCAGTATATATACAATGTATAATAGTCCTGGACCTAGAATCAGGGGGACCTGAATTCAAATCTTACCTCAGATGTTTACAAGCCTGGACAAATTAGTTCGCTTTTACCTGCCTCATTTTCTACAATGGTAACATCAAGATATTAACAATACCTTACTGACTAGGGTTGCTGTGAGACAGGAAAAAAAAATAGACATAATGATTAGAACAACAAAAATTGAAAGAACAATAGCAGCAACTATAACACAAACTAAACACTAGAATTGTAATTACTAAGATTGGTATTAGAGAAAAAGCTCCTGTATCCCTTTTTTTCCCTCAGCAAATCAAAAACCATAATGGAACTGTGTATATTGTCACCATTGAGAAGATGCATTGATTATTTTTCCTTAACTGCATTTTTTCTAATTTCAATTTTCCTTTACTTATTTAGTTATTTTTTACAAAGAATGACATACTGGAGAGAACCTTGGGAACCGAAAGTGATTCAGAATTGAAGTGATTCAGACCTGAATTATATTCAGAATTGAAAGTGATTTCATTAGCCTAAGAGACCCCTGAATGAGGAAATTCTTTCTATCAATATAGGATAATGCATTCTCTGCAATTTATTAATCAATTATCAGCATTTATTTACTATTCACCTACTATGCTCCACACACAAGCTAGTTGCTAAGACTATAGATACAATAAAGAAAACAATACCAAAGACCTTACCTCCTTTTTTTTTAGGTTTTTGCAAGGCAAATGGGGTTAAGTGGCTTGCCCAAGGCCATACAGCTAGGTAATTAATAAATGTCTGAGACCAGATTTGAACCCAGGTACTCCTGACTCCAAGGCCAGTGTTTTATCCACTACGCCACCTAGCTGCCCCTGACCTTACCTTCTAATAGTGGAAATAGATATGGATATACTTAAATGTATAACAATATATGTAATAAAAATACACAAAGAGAATAAATACAAAGAAATACAAAGTATTGAAAGGGTTGACAATAGCAATTGAGAGATCTGGGGGGAAAACGGTAATTGAATTGCATCTGGAAAGAAGAGAGACTTTAAGAGACAAAGAAAGTAAGGAGGAAGTACCTACCAGGCATGGAAGATGATAGGAATAAGAGATGGAATGGTTCATGCAACAGAGGAGGTCAGAGTACTGATGGGGGGGTGGGTAGGGTGAAGTATGTGATGAGGCTGGAAAGGCCTGGAAGGGAGATCATATAGGATTTCAAAAGCAAAACAGAAAAGTCTATATTTGATTCTAGAGGTAATCGAGAATCATTGGAGTTTATGGAACAGGGCTGGAATTAAGAATGACCATTTGATTTGTAGTCTTAGAGAATTGTCTAAAGCATTGACAGGTTAATTTATTTATCCAAAATCATTTGGCCATTATGTGTGAAGAAATAGAACTTGAAACCAGCTCTTCTTGGCTCTGAGGACAACACTATTTCAACATGCCATTAAACAAAAGATAATTAGAAAATGCTTCTAGTTAAAATTTTTTAAAAAATATTCAATGACTCCATGATTAAATACTAATTCCCCAGTCTGACTTATTAGGCATTCTACTGTTTAATTTCAAACTATTCTTACAAAGTTATTTTGCATTCTTTCTCATCCTATATTGCTGCCAAACTGAAGTACTAATCATTTTTAAAGTTCTATTCCATCTCTATTCTCTATGTTTTAGCACTAGGCATCATCCTTTCCTGGAATAAACTCCCTTTTAATTTCCTTTTTTGAAAATCCTTATCTCTCTCAAGTCTCACCTCAAGATGCCTCTGCCCCATGAAACTTTTCTCCTGGAGGGACCCATGCTACCAAGCATTAAGGTTTGCATCCTCTTCAGGTTACCTCACAGTAACCACATTGGGATATTATATTCTCGCCTCTACTCCCAGTAGAATAATTTTAATCATCTTTGCAGCCAAGTTCAATATCATGTCTTTTAAATAGTAGATACTTTATAAATTTTTTTAAATTATCACTTGGATCAAAACTTTATTACTGAAAGTCTGACATTAGCTTTCTCCTTCTCTTTTGTCACTAACCCTTTAAGAAAAAGAAATATCACAGGCCAGACAAATTCACACTATTTCAGGGTTTGAGTACACTTCTCCCCAAGCCTGGGAGAATTTGTCGGCTAAACTGAGATTCTTCTGTGAATAACTTACACTTATCCAGAAATATTCAATTTGATTCAATTCAAGTTATAAAATATTTTCTAAGGGCCGACTTTGTATACTGAGCAGCAACAACCGGGGTTCTTAATGTTTTGGTTTCATTGAACCACATTGGTATGGACCTATGGACCTCTTATCAGAATATTGTTTTAATTGCATAAAATAAAATAAAGAGAATTACAGAGGAGACTAATTATATTGAAATGCAGTTATCAAAAATAATTTTTAAACAAATTCATGTACCCCAGGTTGAGAACTAATGGACAAGAGCGTAGTTGTGGATGATAGCTGTTGGTGGAAGCAGCTCTTCACAGCAGTTCAGAGAGCTAAAACAACTGTATTCTACTGGCTATGGAAAATATTATCCTTATCCAGAGAAAGAAAATAAAAATTTATCAAAATATCACACACACAAACACACACACACACACACACACACACACAAAACCTTCAGAATCTGATGAACACTTTATAAAAATTATCTCTTATCTCTTTCCCTTAATCCTAATTCCTCATACCAAAAATACTAATCTGTAAACATATTTATCAAAAAATTTATGTACAATGCTAACCTGACTGCTGCTGAGGGGAGGAGGTTAGGAAAGGGAGTGTGGAAGGAAAATTTGTAACTTAAAAATATACGTGTGTGTGCATATGAAAATAAATAAATAAATACATACATTTTTTTAAAAAGTTTCTTGGAAGGGAGGAATAATTAGGTTGTTGGTCTCCATCATCAAAGGAAAAAAAAAAGCAGATTCTAGCCAAAAGAGGGCAATGGCATTTTTCCACTTAAACATTCAATCTCTTGCTTCAAAACAAAGTTCATCTATATTTGAGTGAAATTATATTCCTTTAGGAGTTTCAAGACCCAGCAAAAGTTGAAGGTAAACTTCCTTTATTCTCTGAGCATAATCTGTGAAAGCTGACAGAAGCAAACTACACATGAGAGCAAAGCTTAAATTAAAAATCAGGATGCCTGCATGAGAACCATGAGGATGCAAGGTATTTCACTTTTTAAATTCAGATGGATGTGTTTTTGAATAAAAAAAAATGCAGGGGATATTAATATTATTATTTTGTTTACTTTAACAACAATAGGGCTTTGTGAAAATCACTTTCACAGTCAAGGACATTGACAAAATGACAGCTCCAAGAAGCATGAACCACTTTGCAAGTTGAGTTTACCTTTTCCATGTGAGATCCATAAAAACAAAAAGGAAAGGGCCACTGGTCAGTCAATACAATTTTCATCCCCATCTTTGCCCAACTCCCACCCGAATCATACACCTTGCTAAGAGTGATTCCAATCCTCAATTGAAAAAATTTCCTGGGACTAAATTATTGTTTTGTCATGCAATTCATCTGTATTCCTTCTTCTGATCCAATAGATGTAGGTAAATCTCATGCAAAGATGAAAATAAATTTAGATTTCATGAGCAAATGTTGACTAAATGGGCAGTGTTCTGAGTTAAAAAAAATCTACCTCAAATAATAGTTGTTGTTGGGTTATGGGAAAACTGGAACACTACTTCACTACTGATGGAGTTGTGAACTGATCCAGCCATTCTGGAGAGCATTTTGGAACTATGCCCATAGAGCTATAAAATTGTGCATACATTTTTTTTAAAAAAATTATTTTATTTAAGGCAATGGAGCTCAGTAACTTGCCCAGGGTCACACAGCCAGTCAATTATTAAGTGTCTGAGGCCAGATTTGAACTCAGGTACTCCTGACTCCAGGACCAATGTTTTATCCACTGTGTTACCTAGCTACCTCCTTGCATACCTTTTGATCTAGCAATATCACTACTAAGTCTGTATGTCAAAGATATCATAAAATAGAGGAAAAGTCACTTATGTACAAAAATATTTATAGCAGCTCTTTTTGTGGTGAGAAAGAATTGGAAATGGAGGGGGTGCCCATCAATTGGGGAATGACTGAACAGTTGGAATATATGAATATTATGTAGTACTATTGCTCTTTAAGAAATCATGAGCAGAGGGATTTCAGAAAAATCTGGAAAGACTTGTAAGAACTGATGCTGAGGGAAGTGAGCAGAATCAGGAGAACATTGTACATAATATAATAATATTATCTGATGGGCAACTAAGATTGACTTAGTTCTCAGCAATACAGCCATCAAATACAATTATCTGCCATCCACAACTAGATTCTGAATACAGAACAAAGCATACTGTTTTCACTTTTTAAATGTTTGTTGGTTTTATTCTCATGTTTTTTTCCCTTTTGTTCTGACCCTAACTCAAAGAGACCTAGAACCTCTGAGAAGATTATGATTTGGTCTCCAGCACAGAAAGACTACCTTGAAGAAATCAGGAAGGAGGTTAAAAATCAATTGGAAAATTTGGGAGAGAAAATTATCCCTTGCAACAAGGAAACAAATCCTTGGAAAGTACAAATGGACAAATGCCAAAAGAAAATAATTCCCTCAAAACTCAGTTGGTCAAATGGAAAACTCATACAAAAATAGAAAAGGAGTTGCAAAAGGTAAATGAAGAAAATTCTTCTGTAAAAAAAGAATGGAGTCTGTGGAAACTAATGACTTTATAAGAAAGCAAGAGTCTGTTGAACAAAACCAAAAACATAAAGAATAGAAGAAAATGTAAA
The DNA here is from genome assembly GCF_037893015.1 of Macrotis lagotis. NCBI lineage: Eukaryota > Metazoa > Chordata > Mammalia > Peramelemorphia > Peramelidae > Macrotis > Macrotis lagotis. Next base: position 148,747,806 of record NC_133661.1, read on the forward strand.
ATACCTAATCAGTAAAACCACTGACCTAGAGAATAGATCAAGAAGGGACAATCTGAGAATTATAATCTTCCTGAAATGATTGAAGAGATAAAAGCCTGGACTTAATATTACAGGATTTAGTGATAGAAAACTGCCATGATATCATGGAACCAAAGGGCAAAATCATTATTTAAAGAATATATCAATCCCCTCTGGAAAAGGATCCTAAAATAGAAACACTAAGGAATGTTGTGGCCAAATTCCAGAACTATCAGATAGAAGAGAAAATCCTGCAAGCAGTAAGAAAGAAACAATTTAGATACCAAGGAGCCACAGTAAGGATTATGCAGGACGTGGCTACATCAACAGGCATTGAAGGGCCTGGAATGAGATATTCCAAAGAGCAAGGGAGATTGGAATGCAGCCAAGAATCCACTATCCAGCAAAGTTGAGCCTTCCCTTCTAGGGGGAAAAGATGGACATTTAACAAAATGAGAGACTTCTAACATTTCCTGATGAAAAGACAAGAGCTAAATAGAAAATTTGGACATCAAACAGGAGACTCAAGAGACACATGAAAAGTTAAAAAAAGGGTAAAGAAAAAAACTTCTATCCAATAAGATGAAACTGGCTATATCCCCAACTGGGAGAAAGATTCTCATAACTCTTGAGAATTGTAACTCTACTGGAGAGAATATAATTTAGCCAGAAGTGATGGGCACTCATGACTCTTCTGTGACTCAGATAGAATGATTTAAAAACAGCACCTCCTTTAAAAGGGGGCAGTAAGGAGACAGGAGGTTGGAGGAAATTGAATGGGGTAAACCTCATTATATTAAGAGATACAAAAGACCTATTGTAATAGAGGTGAGAAGCAACTGAATCTTGTTCTCATCAGATTTGGCATAAAGTTAACTTACACACACTCAGTCTAGTTAAGAAATTTATCTTACCTTTCAAGTATTAAAAGGGGAAAAGAGGAGGGGGTATGGGAAGGGGAGAAAAATGGGAACTAACAGAAGGAAAAGAGAAAGGGGAAAGAAAGGGGAAGGGTGTTGAAATAGGAAGGCAAACACACTGAAGGTGGTGGTATTCAGAAACAATACTGGAGAATATGGATAAAAAAGGGGAAAGATACTAACAGAGGGAAGATAGCTTGGAGGGCAATAAAGAATTAGTAATTATAACTTTGAATGTGAATGGTATAAACTCTCCCTTAAAATGTAAGAAAGTAGCAGTGAACTAAAAAGCCAGAATATGCTGCTTACAAGGAACTCATTTGAAGCAGAGAGAGAGATACATATAGAATAAAAGTAAAAGATTGGAAGAAAATATATTTTTCTTCAGCTGAAGTGAAAAAAGCAAAAGTAACAATCCTTATCTCAGACAAAGCAGCTGAAAAAAATGATATCATTAAAAGTGATAAGGTATATCCTCCTAAAATGTACCATAGATAATAAAGTAATTTCAGTACTTAATATATATGCACCCAATGGTATAACATCCATATCCTTAGAGGAGAAGTTGACAGAGCTAGAGGAAGACATAGGCAGCAAAATTCTACTAGTGGGAGAACTCAAACTTCCACTCTTAGATTTAGATAAATCTAATCATTAAATAAACAAGAAGGAATAAGGAGGTAAATAGATTGTTAGAAAACCTAGATGTGATGGACTTATGGAGGAAATTGAATGGGGATAGTAAGGAATATACTTTTTTTTTTCTGCAGTACATGGCACTTGCACAAAAATTGACCAGGTACTAGGACATAAAACCTAGTGATCATCTGCAGAAAGGCAGAAATATCTAATACATCTTTCTCAGATAATAATGCAGTAAAAATCATATGCAATAATGGAAACTAAATAACCTCATTTTAAAGAATGAGTGGATCAAACAACAAATTATAGATAGAATTATTATTTCAACTTAAATAATGACAATAATGAAACAACATACCAAAGCCTATGGGATATATTCAAGTTGGCTGTCAGGGAATACATTATATCTTTAAATGATTACATGAATAAATTAGAGAAAGAGGAAATTAATGAACTAAATAAGCAACTAAAAATTAGAGAAACAACGCATTAATTACCAAGAACAATTAAATACCAAATTAGAAATTCTGAAAATTAAAGGGGAAATTAATAAAATTAAATGCAACAAAACTATTAAACTAATAAATAAAACCAAGAGTTGGTTTTATAAAAAAAATAAAATTGATAAACCTCTAGTCAAATTGATTCAAAAAAAGAAAACCAAATTACTTGTATCATAAATGAAAAAGGTGAACTCATCACCAATGAGGAGGTAATGAAAGTAATAATTTGGAATTATTTTGCCCAACTCTATTCCAATAAATTGGACAATCTAAGTGAAATGGACGAAAATTTACAAAATTATAAGTTGTCCAGGTTAAATGAAGAGGAAATTAAAACCTAAACAAGCCTAGCTCAGAAAAGGAAATTCAACAATCCATTATTAAACTCTGTGAGAAAAAATCTCCAGGGCCAGATGGATTCACAAGTGAATCCTATCAAACATTTAAGGAACAAATCATTCCCATTCTATATAAACTCTTTGGAAAAATAGGTGAAGGTAGAACTCTGCCTAACTCTTTCTATGACATCAATATGGTGCTGATACCTAAACTAGAAAGAGGTAAAACAGAGAATGAAAATTATAGACCTATCTCCATAATGAATATAAATGTAAAAAATCTTAAATAAAATCTTAAATCAAAATGATTACAGCAAGTTATCACTAGGATAATACACTATGACCAAGTAGGATTTATCCAAGGAATGCAGAGTTGGTTCAATATTAGGAAAACTGTTAGCATAATTAATTATATCAGTAACAAACCTATCAGAAATCATATGATTATATCAATAGATCCTGAAAAAGATTTTGACAAAAGAAAGCACCCATTCCTACTAAAAACACTAGAGAGTGAATTTTTCCATAGAATAATAGAATAATAAGTAGTATCTATCGGAAACCATCAAAAAGCATTATATGCAATAAGATCAGGGGTGAAACAAGGATTCCCATTATTACCACTACTATTCAATATTGTATTAGAAATGTTAACTTCAGCAAAAAGAGGAGAAATTAATTGAAGGAAATAGAATTGGAAAGGAAGAGACAAAACTCTCACTCTTTGATTATGACATAATGGTACACCTAGAGAATCCCAAAAATCATCTTTAAAAAGTAGAAATAATTAGCAACTTTAGCTAAGTTTCAGGATATAAAATAAACCCTCATAAGTCCTAAACATTTCTATATATGATTAGCAAGATACAGCAGAAAGTTAGAAAAAGAAATCCCATTCAAAGTAACCTTAGACAATATAAAAGACCTGGGAGTCTATCTGTCAAGGCAGACTCAAAAACTTTTTGAAAACAATTACAAAACACTTCTCATACAAAAAAAAATCAGATTTATATAACTGGGCAAACATCAACTGCTCTTGGATAGGTTGTGCTAATATAATAAAAATGACAATTCTACCAAAACTAAACTGCTTGTTTAGTACCCTACCAATCAAAATTCAAAAAAAAAAAAATACTTTAATGAGTTAGAAAAAGTTGTAAGTAAACTCATATGGAGAAATAAAAAGTCAAGAATTTCCAGGGATTAAATGGAAAAAAAAGTGCAAAAGAAGATGGCTCAACCTTACCAGATCTAAAATTATATGATAAAATATCAATCCTCAAAACTTTCTGGTATTGACTAAGAAATAGAATGATGGATCAGTGGAATAGACTAGGTAAAATAGCAGGAAATGATTATAGCAATCTGCTGTTTGATGAGCCCAAATAGTCCAGCTATTGGGATAAAAAACTCTCTATTCAATAAAACCTCTCTCTTCGATAAAAAACTGGACTTCTGGCCAAGATGGCGGAGAGAAGACAGGCACAGTTCTAAAGTCTCCTGATCTCTTCCCCATCTATCACATGAAACAAACTTCTTAAAAGTAAGCCGAACCAGGAAACGCAGAAAGAAAAGCCAGGAGAGGAAGATCTACCTCAGGATTTGTCTCCTGCAGCAGCCTTGGATGAGTGTGTGTGTGTGGGGGGGTGAGTCTGGGCTCCAAGGGAGACTCAACCTGGGATCAGCCAGATTAACAGCTGAATTGGAACCTGGAATCTGAGGGCCCTAGAGCCGGACTTGCTGGAACAGTGGTGGGGCTGGACGAAAGGGGCTTGGGGCTGCGGGGAAGCAGAGGTGCTGGTGCTAGTGCTGTCCCCCTGGAGCTCTGGGACCAGGCTGGGGGAAGTATTCTGGTGCAGGAGAACAGCAGACACCATCCCTAGGCTTCTTGTGTCTGAGAAACTCTGAGGGCATGCCTCCATTGCACAGAAGCCTCTCCTCAAACAAAGGCAAATTACTTCTGCCTCAGGCCCAGGTGTGTGAGCAGAAGAACCAGCCCAGCTGAGGAATCACCTCAGGCCAGGGTAAAGCCCACCATTGATTGAAGGCAAAAGAATTCAAGAGTTCCAAGTCCTGCCTTCCTGCAAAGGGAGAAGGCCTCCTAACCAAGGTCACAGACACCCCAGAGAGGGCAACCAGCACCTCCTACTGGCCATCCAAAGAAACTGCACTCAGTAAAGCCTTCAGCGATCTCAAGCCCAGGTGAACCAGCCCCTCCCCCAACTCAAGGACTTAGCATAATGAAGAAGGGTCAGCAGGAAGGTGGATCCATAGAAAAATTCCTGGAAGGGAAAGACCCCAACTCAGAGAGACGTGGAACCTCTGAGGAGAATACAATCTGTTCTCCAGCACAGAAAGTCTTCCTTGAAGAAATAAGGAAGGAGCTTAAAAGTTGGGGAGAGACAATTAATACCTTAGAAAGTACAATTGGACAAACACAAAAGGAGAATAAATCTCTCAGATAATCAATTGGACAATTACAAAATGAGAATAATTCTCTCAAATCCTCAAATGAGCAAATGCAAAAAGAAATTAATTCTCTCAAAACATCAATTGGTCAAATGGAAAGCTCTTTCAAAAGTAGAATTGACCATTTGGAAAAGGAGTTGCAAAAGGATAATGAAGAAAACTCCTCCCCCAAAAAAATAATGGAGTCTACAGAAACTAATGACTCCATGAGACAGCAAGAGTCAGTTAATCAAAATCAAAAAATAGAAAAAATAGAAGCAAATGTAAAATACCTCATTAACAAAACCACTGTCCTCGAGAATAGATCGAGAAGGGGCAACCTGAAAAGTATAGGACTTCCTGAAAATATTGAAGAGAAAAAAAGCCTGGACCTAATATTACAGGATCTAGTGATGGAAAACTGCCCTGATATCATGGAATCAGAGGGCAAAGTAGTTATTGAAAGAGTTCATCAATCTCCACCAGAAAAAAATCCTAAAATGAAAACACCAAGGAATGTTGTGGTCAAACTCCAGAACTATCAGATAAAAGAGAAAATCCTGCAAGCAGCCAGAAAGAAACAATTTAAATATCAAGGAGCCACAGTAAGGATCACGCAGGACCTGGCTGCATCAACTTTAAGGGATTGAAGGGCCTGGAACGAGATATTTTGAAGAGCATGGGAGCTTGGAATGCAGCTAAGAATCTACTTTCCTGCAAAGCTAAGCCTTCTCTTCAAGGGAAAAAGATGGACATTTAACGAAATGGAAGAATTCCAAAAATTTCTGATGAAAAGACCAGAGCTAAACAGAAAATTTGGACATCAAACAGGAGGTTCAAAAGACAAATGAAAAGGTAAAAAAAGTGGGGGGGGGGTGGAAAAAGGAAAAAAATGCAATCCAGTAAGTTGAAACTGGCTATATCCCAGCATGGGGAGGGGGAAGAAAGAGACTCTCATAAATCCGGAGAAATGTAACTCTAACAGAGAGAATATACCTAGCCAGAAATGATGGACATCCATGCCCTACCCATGAGACTGCTATCTAATGGGATGTAACTGGCTTTAACTCCACTGGGGAGAAAGACTCTAATAAGTCTCAGAAATCTGGACTCTATTCAACAGAATATACTGAACTAGAAGGGACAGACACTCAGAATTTTCTATGACCTAGATAGAATGATCTAAAAAAATACACTACCTCCCCTAAAAAGGGGGACAGGAAAGAGATGGGAGGAGGGAGGAGATTGAATGAGACAAATCTCATTACACTAAGAGCTACAAAAAACCTATGGTAATAGAGGGGAAGAAGGGAGTAGAGGAGAAACACCTGAATCTTCTTCTCATCAGACTTGGCTAAAAGTCAACCTACACATACTCAGTTAACTTATAAAACATCTAACCTTTCAAGTATTAAAAGGGGAAAAGGGGAGGGGGGATGGAGAAAGGGAAGGGGAGTGGGGGAAATAAGGGGAAATAACAAAAGGAAGGAAAAGGAAAAGGGAAAAAGGGAAAGGGGAAAGAAAGGGGAGGGTGTGATATAGGAGGGCAAACACACTGAAGGGGGTGGTATTCAAAAACAAAATACTGGGGAATAGGGATAAAAGGAGGGGAAGGGGGAAAATACAAACAGAGGGAAGATAGCACAGAGGGCAATAAAGAATTAGTAATCATAACCTTGAATGTGAATGGGATGAACTCTCCCTTAAAACATAAGCAAATAGTAGAGCGGATTAAAAACCAGAATCCTACAATATGCTGCTTACAAAAACTCATTTGAAGCAGAGAAATACATATAGAGTAAAGGTAAAAGGTTGGAGCAAAATATATATTGCCTCAGCTGAAGTAAAAAATGCAGGGGTAGCAATCCTTATCTCAGACAAAGCAGCAGCAAAAATAGATAGCGTTAAAAGAGATAAGGAAGGAAATTTTATCCTCCTAAAAGGTACCATGGATAATAAAGTCATTTCAATATTGAATATATATGCACCCAGTGGGACAGCACCCAAATTCTTAGAGGAGAAGCTGAAAGAACTACAGGAAGACATAGACAGCAAAACTCTACTAGTGGGAGACCTCAACCTCCCTCTATCTGATCTAGATAAATGAAATCATAAAACAAACAAGAAAGAAATTAGGGAGGTAAATAGATTGTTAGAAAAATTAGATATGGTAGACTTATGGAGGAAACTGAATGGGGATAGAAAGGAATATACCTTTTTCTCTGCAGTACATGGATGGAACTTATACAAAAATTGACTATATACTAGGACATAAAAACCTAATGATCAACTGCAGAAAGGCAGAAATAGTGAATACATCTTTCTCAGATCACAATGCAATAAAAGTCATATGCAATACTGGGCCAAGGAGATACAGATCCAAAACAAATTGAAAACTGAATAACCTCATTTTAAAAAATGAGTGGACCAAAAAATAAATTAGAATTAACCATTTTATCCTAGATAATGATAATGATGAAACGACATACCAAAACCTATGGGATTCATTCAAAGCAACTCTCAGGGGATATATTATAGCTCTAAATGCTTATATGAATAAATTGGATAAAGAGGAAATCAATCAACTAATCATTCAACTAAAAAAATTAGAGAAAGAACAAATCAAATATCCCCAATCAAATACCAAATTAGAAATTCTAAAAACTCAAGGAGAAATTAATAAAATTGAAAGCAAAAAAAAAAACCTATTGAATTAATAAATAAAACCAAAAGTTGGTATTATGAAAAAACCAATAAAATTGATAAACCTCTGGTCAATTTGATTAAAAAAAGAAAGAAGAAAACCAAATTGCTAGTATTATAAATGAAAAAGGTGAACTCACCACCAATGAGGAGGAAATTAAAGTAATAATTTGAAATTATTTTGCCCAACTCTATGCCAATAAATTTGATAATCTAAGTGAAACAGATGAATATTTACAAAAATATAAGTTGCCCAGGTTAAATGAAGAAGAGATTAATTACCTAAACAACCCTATCTCAGAAAAAGAATTTCAACAAGCCATTACTGAACTCCCTAAAAAAAATCTCCAGGGCCAGATGGATTCACAAGTGAATTCTACCAAACATTTATGGAACAATTGGTTCCAATCCTATATAAACTCTTTGGAAAAATAGAGAAAGATGGAACTCTGCCTAACTCTTTCTACGAGACCAACATGGTACTGTTACCTAAACCAGGAAGAGTTAAAACAGAGAAAGAAAATTATAGACATATTTCCCTGATGAATATAGATGCAAAAATCCTAAATAAAATCTTAGCAAAATGACTACAACAAGTCATCACAAGGATAATACATTATGATCAAGTAGGATTTATTCCAGGAATGCAGGGATGGTTCAATATTAGGAAAACTGTTAGTATACTAAATTATATCAACAACAAACCTATCAGAAATCATATGATCATATCAATAGATGCTGAAAAAGCTTTTGACAAAATACAGCATCCATTCCTATTAAAAACACTAGATTGTAGGAATAAATGGACTGTTCCTTAAAATAATTAGCAGTATCTATCTGAAACCATCAACAAGCATTATATTCAATGGGGAGAGGCTAGAGGCATTCCCAATAAGATCAGGGGTCAAACAAGGGTGTCCATTATCACCACTACTATTCAATATTGTATTAGAAATGTTAGCATCAGCAATTAGAGAAGAAAAAGAAATTGAAGGAATTAGAATTGGGAAGGAGGAGACAAAACTCTCACTCTTTGCAGATGACATGATGGTCTACCTAGAGAATCCCAAGAAATCATCTAAAAAACTACTGGAAACAATAGGCAATTTTAGCAAAGTGCAGGTTATAAAATAAATCCTCATAAATCCTCAACTTTTCTATATATGTCTAGCAAGAAACAGCAGGAAGAGCTAGAAAGAGAAATCCTATTCAAAGTAACCTCAGACAGTGTAAAATATTTGGGAGTCTATTTGCCAAGACAGACTCAGAATCTTTTTGAAAACAATTATAAAGCACTTCTCACACAAATTAAATCAGATTTAAATAACTGGGCAAATATCAACTGCTCATGGATAGGTAGAGCTAATATAATAAAAATGACAATTCTACCAAAACTAAACTGTTTAGTGCCCTACCAATCAAGATTCCAAAAAATTACTTTAATGAGTTAGAAAAAATTGTAAGTAAATTCATATGGACAAATAAAAAGTCAAGAATTGCCAGGAGCTTAATGAAAAAAAAATGCAAACGAAGGTAGCTTAGCACTACCCTATCTAAAATTATATTATAAAGCATCAGTCATCAAAACTGTTTGGTATTGGCTAAGAAATAGAGTGTTGGACCAGTGGAATAGACTAGGTGTAAAAGCAGGAGATGATTATAGTAATCTGCTGTTTGATAAACCCAAACAGTCCGGCCATTGGCATAAAAACTCCCTCTTTGATTAAACCTGCTGGGATAATTGGAAGTTAGTATGGAAGAAACTTAGATTAGACCAACATCTCATAACCTTTACCAAGATAAAATCCAAATGGTTACAGGCCATAGACATAAAAAAAATACTATAAGCAAATTAGAAGATCAAGGACTAGTCTACCTGTCAGATCTATGGAAAGGGGAACAGTTTATGACTAGGGAAGAGTTGGAGAACATAACTAAAAAAATTAGATGATTTTGATTACATTAAATTAAAAAGCTTTTGCAAGATAAAACCAATGTAATCAAGATCAAAAGCAAAGTAATAAATTGGGAAACAATCTTTACAACTAATGATTCTGACAAAGGACTCATTTCTAAAATATATAGAGAACTGAGTCATATTTTAAAAAGAAAAAAGCCATTCCCCAATTGACAAATGGTCAAAGGCAGATGAGGAGATCAAAGGAATCCAGAGCATTATGAAAAAATGCTCTAAATCATTAATTATTAGAGAAACGCAAATTAAAGCTTCTCTGAGGTACAACCTCACACCTCTCAGATTGGCCAGTATGACCAGGAAGGATAATGATCACTGTTGGAAGGGATGTGGGAAATCTGGGATACTTACACTGTTGGTGGAGCTGTGAACTCATCCAACCCTTCTGGAGAGCTATTTGGAACTATGCCCAAAGGGCAAGAATATTTGCATACCCTTTGACCCAGCAATACCACTCCTGGGTCTATACCCTGAAAAGATGAGGGAAAAGGGTAAAAACATTACTTGTACAAAAATATTTATAGCAGCCCTGTTTGTGGTGGCAAAGAATTGGAAATCCAGTAAATGTCCTTCAATTGGGGAATGGCTTAGCAAACTGTGGTATATGTATGTCATGGAACACTGCTGTTCTATTAGAAACCAGGGGGGACAGGATTTCAGGGAAACCTGTAGGGACTTGCATGAACTGATGCTGAGTGAGATGACCGGAACCAGAAAAACACTGTACACCCTAACAGCAACATGGGAGTGATGTTCAACTTTGAAGGACTTGCTCATTCCATCAGTCCAACAATCAGGAACAATTTCAGGCTGTCTGCAAAGGAGAGTACCATCTGTATCCAGATAAGGAGCTGTGGAGTTTGAACAAAGTACAAGGACTATTCCCTTTAATTTGGAAAAAAAACAGATATCTTATTGTCTGATCTTGTTACCTCTGAGAATTCTGTTCTCTTTAAGGATATGATTTCTCTCTCATCACACCCAAATTGGATCAAGGTAAAACATGGAAACAAAGTAAAGACTGAAGGAGTGCTATCTGTGGGGTGGGGGTGGGGGAGGGAAGCAAGATTGGGGGAAAATTGTAAAAGTCAAATAATATCTTTAACAAAATAAAAAATAAAGTGAATAAAAGATAAAAACTCTTGGGAAAATTGGAATTTAGTATGGAGGAAACTTAGATTAGACCAACACCTCACACCTTATACCAAGATAAGATTAAAATGGATACAGGATTTAGACATAAAAACAATATTATAAGCAAACTGGAAGATCAAGTAGTCATTTATCTGTCAGATCTATAGGAAAGGGAAGCAGTTAATGACCAAGAAAGAGATGGAGAACATCATTAAAAATAAACTAGATGATTCTGATGACATTAAATTAAAAAGCTTTTGTGCAAACAAACCCACTGTAACCTAGATCAAAAGAAATGTAGTAAATTGGGAAACAATTTTTATAACTAGTATTTCTTATGTAGGACTCATTTCTAAAATAGACAGAGAACTGACTCAAATTTTCAAAAGAATAAGCCATTCCCCAATTGACAAATGGTCAAAGGATATGCAAAGGCAATTTACAGATGAGGAAATCAGTGTGATCCATAGTCCTATGAAATATTGCTCTGAATCATTACTTATTAGAAAAATGCAAATTAAGTGTGAGGTACTGCCTCACACTTCTCAGACTGGCCAATGTGACCATAAAGAACAATGATCAATGTTAGAAGGGATATGGGAAATCTGGGACACTAATACATTGTTGGTGGAGCTGTGAACTCATCCAACCTTTCTGGAGAGAAATTTTGGAATTACATCCAAAGGTCAACAAAAATGTGCATACCCTTTGATCCAGCAAAACCACAAACTGTGGTATATGTATGCCATGGAACACTATTGTTCTGTTAGAAGCCAGGAGGGATGGGAATTCAGGGAAACCTGGAAGAATTTGCATGAACTGATGCTGAGTGAGATGAGCAGAACCAGAAAAACATCCTAATACCAATATGGGGGTGTTGATCAACCTTGATGGACTTGCTCATTCCATCAGTGCAACAATCAATGAAAATTTGGGGCTATCTGCGATGGGGAATGTCATCTGTATCCAGAAAAAGAATTGTGGAGTTTGAGCAAAGACCAAAGTCTATTACCTTTAATTTGGAAAAAAACTCATTATCTTATGTAATTTTGGTATCTCTTATACTTTGTTTTTCCTCCTTACGGATATGATTTCTCTCTCATCACATACAACTTAGATAAATATATACTATGGAAATAATGTAAACACCAATACACTGCCTTCTGTGGGGGGTGGGGGGAGGAAAGCAAGATTAGAGGAAAAATTGTAAAACTCATAATAAAATCTTTCTTAAAAAAGAGAAGAAAAAAATGATAGCGACTTTAGAAAGTGTAATTTTTCTGTCTCAGCTCTCTGAAAGAACTCCATAGGCCCTGCTTTCTCTTGTCCTCTTGTTTCAAAGAAAAATTACTGCAACTGTTTTAAAATAGTCAATAACTACTTCTAGAGTCCAACTCCTCCTAATCACTTGCCAGAGACCCTATACCCTGTCATGCATTTCATTACACAGTGACAGCCTCTCTTACATATTAATCTTTTTTAATGTGTATAAATCTTCTGCCCCAACTAAATAATAAACCCTTCAGGGACAGAGATTATACTGTGTAATAACAAAAAGCAGGTGATCAATTAATATTTACTGAATTCGAACACTGAGGACATAAATGAATTATAGGCATGATCTCCCTTGTTTTCATTTTTTAAAAGTTCTGCCCACTTAAATGACTTCAATTATTAACTCTTTTATAATATGGAGAATACCATGATCATCCACACCAAGAGACATTCCATTTTGCCTCATTTGTCTTCCTCACTTGGAAGTCTGTCTCTCATTAACTGGCTGTTAACTATAGAATGAATTTTAAAGGATTATCTTTTAAGAATTTTAAGGATTACCAGTTCTCAATGCATAGTCTAGGGACACCTGTGCATTCTGAGATTTTTCTGGGAGTTGCCATGATCAAAATTATTTTATAATAATTCTAGGATGTTTTTATTTCAAATATGGTAAATATTAATAGATTTAAACAAAAACTCAGGGATGGGGAGGAGAAAAGCATTACTCAATGTTTTTTTAAAATGTTAAAAGGTCCTGGGACCAAACAAATTTGAGAATGATTGATCTAGCACGTACTCAGTAGAATATAAACTGTGTGAGAGCAGGAACTCTTTGTCATTTTTGCCTTTGTTTCTCCAGTACTTGATATATCATAGGCATTTAATAAATATTTATTAATTTAATTTATTAAATTAAATTGCATTTATAGATAATAAAAGTGAGGCATAGAGAGATAAAGCAACTTGGACAAGATTATGCAACATGTCCAATATTAGAACCCCAACTTCCCTTCTCCTAGTTAAGCATTCTTTCCACTGTATCATCACAAAGTGGACCAAGAGAACCTAAGAATCCAGGCTCTCTATGACTGTGGCCTTCACTAGGATTTATAATTGGCAGAATTTAGGTTACCTCATATGCCAGTAAGTGCTATTGTTTATCTCAAAGCTGGGATCACATCTGTGCCGATTGGCAGTTCAGGAAGGCCATCTGTCACTTGGGGGTATCCTAATGGGATCTGGCACTGAGGGATGAGGCACTGTCAACTTGGTAGAATCAGGATGCAGATAGTAGCCTCCAGGCTTTAATTACTAAGACCTTCACCTTGTGCCGCCTTTAGCCATCTATTACTAAGTACCATATGAAGGGCTCTTCACTACTGCTGGTGCCTCACATTTGCAATTATTACAAATAGATGAGTTTCTTTCACCAGGTTTGAGACTTAAGAGAAAGAGAATAGTCAAGTCTCAAATTAATGTTACTTCCATTTATCTACTGAGAAAATATAAGAAGCCATCGTATAATTCTGTAGTATGTGCCCCTCCACAACTCTTTTTTTAAATAAATGTCCTTTATTCTTGTATACTTGGGGTAACATGATGAAATTTATTGGCTTCTTCCTGTCTATCAGGTTTATTTACTGACTCTGATACTGCCCTGCAGGTGACAGACCCAATGAAACTGAAATTGGCAATAAAACAGTGCCCTGTTAGAGGTCATGACCACACCAGGCTGGATCATTACCTGGGGTCCATTAGGTTGAAGGACTTTATCTTTCCCTGAAGAGAAAGGGAACCCCAAAAATTATGAACAGTATATCTTCTTGGAAAATTGGAGACATTTAGGAAACAATAGCTTGAAATAGAGCATAACAGGATATAGAAAAATTATAGATAAAGAATGAAAGTTCCATACACAGTCTTAAGTTCTCCTCTTCACATCTAGGTGATTATAAACTTCTTGAGGACAGGAATTGGTTTTTCCCATTTAGTGTCTATATCCTCAGCACCTAAAGTAGTACTATGTGCATAGTAGATGCTTAAGTAATCAATCAACATACATAAATTAAGCATTTATTATAGTAGCAGACATAATGTTGAGCCTTTTTCTTAAGAAGTGATTACTTTTATTGGGAAAAACAACATGCAATCCATAATAGATGCAAACTATACTAATAAAATATATTGGAAATGGATAATGGTAATGGATGCTGAATTAGATTGGATATATATATATATATATATATATATATATATATATATATATATTCCCTCCATCTACTTTTCAATCATTAGATAACACAACATGAAATAGGAAATATTTCTTGTCTTTTCCATTTTCTAGAAGGATAAGTTGGGGCTGGTGGGAGGGAGTATGTGTGTATGATCCCCAAATATCCTAAAATAATGCCATATAGTATGCATTACAAGTCAGCAAGAAAGTCAGTAGTAAAATGCAGAAATACCTAGATCTTGCTGTCCTTTTCCGACTACTCGATTTCACTGTCTTTGAATGCAAATGATTAGAGAGTCTTAAGATAAATCAACAAGATGACATTTTTAGTATGCTGGTATGTGATCAAATGAAATCATAACAAAACACAGCTTGACTGATCCCTCAGAGGAAAACAAACAAGTAGTGTAATTCGTTTCCATTTTTGACTTGATGGAAGCAATTCTATGGCATTTCCAGATGTTCTTTGCAATGACTAGAACCTTGAATCAGGAAAGGAAGTGAAGAAAAGGAAAGGAGAGGAAAGGAGAGAGGAATGGAAGAATTACTTGGACACTAGAAAAGCTGCAATGGAAGGAAATTCTCCATTTTCCATAAGGAAAAGCATACTTCTAATTCCTATGTGTACCTATGAGACCCATATGACAAATACCTTTGGACTTGGAATTGTGGTGCACATTGTACCTCATTTTTAGGAAGACTGAGGAAAGTTTCCTTGAAAAGGTATTGCTGGCAAGAGATCCTACAATTGAATTCCACCTAGAAACAGGCACATGGAGGTGACAAAGAAAGAGATAAAGATCATTGACCCAATAAACATGTTTCAAACCATATAATAGGTATAATGTGTGTGATAAAGCTTGTTATAAATCAGAGTAAATTCCTAAAAATTTTGACTGGTGGCAGTATTTGGAAATAGATGGTCCATATATAGCTTAAAGGTTGAGACATCAGATAGATAACTACTAAAACTTTTTCAGGGGCATCCAGGTGAGACAGTTCATAGCAGCCTGGAGTCAGGAATATCTGAGTTCAAATATGACTTCAAACTTTTACTAGTTTTGTAGACCTGGACAAATAATTTACCTCCATTTGACTCAGTTTCTTCATCTGTAAAATGAACTGGAGAAGGAAATGGCATACCATTCAAGTACCTTTGCCAATAAACTCCAAAAGGGAGTACATTGAATTAAACATGACTGAAATGACTGAACAACAACAAAACTTTTTCAGGGATAAATGTATACTGGGGTCATAACTAAGAGATCAGTGAATCTCTCTGCTATATGACTTTGGTAGTATGCAAAGCATTTTCAAGTTGGAGTCAGATCTGGTTTCAAATACCCAATGTTTCTGTTACTGTATGTGTGATATTGAGAGAAATTATTTAACTTCTTTGAGTCTCAGTTTCCTTATCTGTAATTGAAGAGGTATACTAAATGGCCTTTAATATTCCTCTAGTTCTAATTCTATGATCCTGTAAGTTAGAGTGGTATCAATGAGAATATAGATGGAAGGAAAGACAAAAGAGACATATAAGTCAAAAAAAATAAAAGATGGGGGGCAGAGCTAAGATGATGGCATAAAGGCAGGAATTTCCAGGTCTCTTCTAAAATACTCTAAAAACCTTTACATCATGATTCCAACCAAATTTTAGAGAGGTAGAACCCACAGAAAGATACAGTGCATCAATTCTCCAGCCCAAAGTAACTTGGAAGACCTGTGAGAAGGTTCTGTTCGATTGGGATAGGAAGGGACAGCAGTACAGCTAAGGTCACATTGTACCTGAGCAAACAAGCTCCAGCCTTCCAGGTCCAGCCCATGGTGGGGCCCAGGGACCTGGTGTGCCTGGGCTCAGGACAGCAATGGTTTCTGGAGCTCCTGACCCAGGAATCACCAAACACAACTTGAAAGATCAGAGGGAAACCTCTGCCAGAGCAATCACCAAGCCCAAGTCGTCATGGCTCTCAAGTGCAGCTCCTGTCCAGGAAAGGGAAGCAGGCTTGCAGAGCTACCCAGCAGGGAGCCACCCAGAAGCTGCTTCCAGAGTGCTCAGCCCACAGAAAGGAAGGGGGTCAGGGGAGGCTGAGGAGAGTGTTCTTCTGTTCCTGGGTCTGGACCTTGGTGCACTGTCCAGATCCTGGTCAAAATCTAGGGTTCCCTTTTGATAAAGCAGAACAAGGACCCTCTTCACAGTTCCAGGGCAGAGGTGAGTGAGTGTGGTCATCCACAAACTGGAGCACAGACTAGAAGAACAGGCAGAGCCTCTCATAACCTTGAAGGAACTGAGTAAGGCCCTTGAGGGAATGTGCCAATAACACACAAAAGCTTGGGAAGCAGCCCCAAACCAGGGCACAGGCTGCAGAAATGAGTAAACAAAAAAGAACCATAGATAATTACTTTGGTCCTATGGAGGATCAAAACACACACTCAGAAGATGACAAAGTCCAAGCTTTTGTATCCAAAGCCTACAATAAAAATAAGAATTGGTCTCAGGCTAGGGAGGAACTCAAAATAAAAGAGATATTGAAAATCAAGTAAGGGAGGTAGAGTAAAAAATCGGAAAGAGAAATGAGAGTGATACAGGAAAATCATGAAACCCAAGTCAGCAGCTTGGTCAACAAGATCCAAAAAAAGAAAATATCAAAGAAAATAGCATGTTAAATGGAAAAAGCATTCCAAAAAGGTTAATGAGGAGAAGAATGCCTTAAAAAGCAGAATTGGTCAGATGGATAAGGAGATAAGAAAGCTCCCTAAAAAAAACAGCTCCCTCAAAATGTAGAATGGAGCTAAGGGAAGTTGAGGACTGTGAGAAATCAAGAAACAATAAAAGAAAACCAAAAGAATGAAAAATTAGAAGAAAATGTGCAAGATCTCATTGGAAAAACAACTGAACTGGAAAACAAATCCAGAAGAGACAATTTAAAAATTATTGACTATCTGAAAGTCATGACTAGAAAAAGAACCTTGACTTCATTTTTAAAGAATTTCTATAGGAAAATTGCCCTAATATGCTTGAAGCAGAGGGTAAAATAGAAATTGAGGGAATCCATCAATCACCTCCTGAAAGAGATCTCCAAAAGATAATTCCAAGGAATATTTTAGCCAAATTCCACAACTCCCAAATCAAAGAGAAATTACTACAAGCATCCATAAAGAAACAGTTCAAATATTATGGCGCTTCTGTCAGAATTACACAGGATTTAGCAGCATTTACATTAAGGGCTCATAGGGCTTGGAATTTGATATTCCACAAAGCAAAAGAGCTTGGACTACAACAAAATTAAACAGCAAAATTAAATATTCTTTTCCTGGGAAAATGATAGACATTCAATGAAATAGGGGAGTTTCAAACTTTCCTGTTGAAATGACCAGAGCTGAACAGAAAGTTTGATCTTCAAGTACAGGACATAGGTGAAGCATAGAGAAGGTGGATGGGAAAGGAAAATGATGAGGGATTCAATGATATTGAACTGCTTGTATTCCTGCGTGGAAAGATAATAATGATAATTCAAATGAACCATCTCAATAGAGCAGTTAGAAGGAACATAAAAAGAGAAGACACTGGAGGGAGTTGAATATGAATATATAATATATTTTAAAGATTGAGTCAATGGATGAAAAAAGGAATGTCCTGAGAGAAACATTAATGAAAGGTAGAATGGGTTAAGATGTTTCATGTAAAAGAGTCAAGAAAAAGCTTTTGCAATGGAGTGGAGGGGGAGGGGTAAAGGTGAGGGGAAATGAGTGAATCTTCGTTCTCAGCACAATTGACACAGAGAGGAAACCACATACACATTTAATAGCGTATAGAAATCTATCTTACCCCAGAGGATAAAGGAGAGGAAGGGGATGGGAGAAAGGGGTCAAGGGAAGGGAAGGGGGTGTAGGTGATAGAGAAGAGGGAGGATCATAGGGGAGGGAAGTCAGATACAATGAAGATTTTTTCCATTTTTAGCAGAGTAATGGGGTTGAGTGGCCTGCCTGGGTCCACACGACTGGGTGGTTATTTACTCTTACAGCAAGACTATTTTAATAATGTGTAAATAAATAAAGAATTTTTTTTTAAAAATTAACAGGAAGAATCACTAATGTACTGAGGATAATTTAATTAGCATTGTAGGAGAGAGAAAATATCCATACTAATACTAAATCTAAGAGAAAAAGAACTTAATAAAAGTTGAAGAATTAAAGAACTAGGACCTGAGATGAGAGGAAGCCAGGGACCATGGGAAAGCTGGTTTCAAGTAATTGAAGAGCTGTCACCCGAAAGAGAGGTCAGATATGCTCTGCTTGGCCCCAGAGGATAGGACTGGGGAAAATGAGTAGAAGCTTCCAAGATACAAATATGGGCTAGAAATAAGGTGAGGGGGGAATACTTCCTAATGATTAGAGTAATCCAAAAGCAGAATGGACTGCCTACAGAAATAATGGATTCCCCCTCATTTGATGTCTTTAAATAATGGCAAAATGACTACTAGTCAGGTTTCTGGCAAAGGTGGTTCTTGTTCAGGTATGGGTTGTAATAGATGGTCTTTGAGGTCTCTTCCAACTCTGAGATTCTGGGACATAACTAAAGAACCAAGGATAGGGAAAATGAGTATTTAATTTACATTTGAGTTCAAGATCTGAACAACTTTGTCTCAAAGGTAAAGCTAATTAAGATTAACTTCCAATATTCAAATAAGAGTCTTAACTAATAGGATATTTATTTTAAAATATTAAAAATAATAATTGCAAAATGACATAAAAACATATTCCTTGTTCCAAGACACCACAAACCAAACCTTGACATCTTAATTTTCTGTGGTACCTGGTACTAGTTCAATAAAGATTTCAAGAAGAGCTAAATGAAGTTTCTTCTCATTTTAGTTAGGCACATCAGGTTTAAAATGAACTCTTAATGACGGAATTTTTTTATGCTTTTATTAAACCACAGAAAAGTTCTGAATAAAGTCTGAACTCTGTCCCCTTTTAATATTTTATGATGCAAGTAATAGATTTCTATTCTATTTTTTCAGATAATGCTAATTTTTTGGTCCAAACTATCATTTGGGTTAATCTATATTAGAAACTATATGAGGGCAGGAATTAAATGTCATCTAAACTTTACATGACCTAAGGTATCTGTCATAGGTTTCTTTGTGCACAAGAGGTAATTAATAAACAGAAAAGGGGAATTGTAAGACAAATCGAGAGGATAATAAGTGGACTAATTATATTGGTACTGAGGATAACTGGGTGAGAAAATTATTTGGGTATTTAGACATCCCTTGTAAACAATAGAATAGTTTCTGAATATTACTGAAAAATTTAAAGGACCATATTTGAAATATATATTTCATCCTTCAACTGAAAAAATATCTATATAGTATCTAATGTGCAAAGTATGCATGCTAGGTAATACATATAGACTAAAGAAAAGGACTTTCAGCTCCTAAGGCTTATAGATGTAATTTCATAAACTCTATTTTGTTACATTATAGGGGTACGGGAAACTTAGACAATCTATTTGGATGCTTTATTCATTGTATGGTTCCCAAGAAATGAAAATCAAGACCCACACACATAACATATTAGTTATGTGACCTGGGCAAGTCAATCAGTCTTTTAGTACTATAGGCAGCTCTATAAACTGCAGAAGGTGTTGACTTTAATTGGTAGATGGGGTCTCTTCACTTATATCAAGAAAATCTTAGTTTTCATCTCTATCCCTAAAAATTATCTTTAGAAGGTTTTTTGAGGACAAGCATCATAGGAGACTCAAGACACAGACATCTCTTCCTTTCTTTTTGTTTCCCTCTCTCAACAGGACTGAGGTTCTCCTTTGCATTTTGGTGGCCAGGGTTGAATAGCAGACAGATGTATCTTTTTCAGACAAGTGATGTTATATATCCACACTAAGGGAATGCAGGCCTGAGCCCCCTCGAGAATTCCTAGGAGCTGGAGGGTTGCTGCTTTGAGGATAGCTCATCTTCTGACCCTTAAGTCTTACAGAAGAGAATCATGCAGCAGTGACAGATCACCGCATTGCAGAGAAACAGACAGTGAATGTACAGGGAGAAAAGTTTACAACTCAATACCGTGGCTCAGTTCCACTTCTCTATGACAAACACATCTTGCTTGCTTCCCCTGGTTTCTATTAGAGTAACTAGCCCTATGTCCAAATACTGGCTCTGATCCAAGGTCCTTTACTTCCTACCTAAGTGACCTTAGGTGGGTGATTTCTTGTCTCAAGAACTCAGTTTTTTCATCTCTAAAAAAAGTGATGAGGTTAGATTAGATAGATAAGATCACATTCAGCTCTAAATTTTCTGGTCAAAACTTCATTTCTGACTTTCATCCTGGTGGGAATTTGGATTGGATTGAATAAAAAAGAGGAAATAAGAGCCCTGTATCCCCCTCCCCAGGATTTGTTTTCTTATTTGAATTTTCTATTTATTAATCTGGTCAAAAAAGGGCCATTGTTTGTGAAATTTCATGCTCTTCACTTGATTCTGTTTTCTGAAGTAAATCCTAACAGACTCAGTGCAGCATTTTAAAGAACTGCCACCCGCCAATCTCAGGAATTGGGTGTTTCTAACCTTGCTTTTAAGTGCTCGCATGACTAATAAAGTGTGACATTGCTGAGACTCGCTAGCTAGCATTCTTTTCAGTAACATAAGTTCTAGCTGACAAAATATGGCTAAATTTAGCTACCTGCAGAAAACAAGAGCCTTCAAAACAAAAGGAGACTTAAAGATTAAAATGAGCTGTGACATGTTTATGTCCCAACATGCATTTGCGCCAACCCTGAGTCTGCTACCCACCAACTGGTGAAAGAAAGAAAGAAAGAAAGAAAGAAAGAAAGAAAGAAAGAAAGAAAGAAAGAAAGAAAGAAAGAAAGAAAGAAAGAAAGAAAGAAAGAGAAAGGAAAGAAAGACAAATCCTTGGCTTAGTAGTATTGAAAATGGTCATATCAGCACCATACAGCTGAGGTCTTCTTGTCTCGCCCAGGCTACATCTCATCCCCTGCTGCTTCAGAAGACATTGGAGGAGGGGAGGCCAAAGAAAGTCAGTCTGGCTTATACTGCCTCAATCCAAGGACACATGAGGGAAATCTGGTAGGACATATGGGTTGCACTTTATGGAGAAGAATCATATGTTACAGAGGCATTTTGAAAGCTAAAACTGTCTCCTTTCCAGTCCACAGTTTGTATAATTGGATCCAAAACATTGTGAGTGCATTTGGTATAGATCAAAATGAAGAAACCGACAAGTCTGTGTGAGGCGAAGTATCATCCGGTGTGAGGCAAGCCCTTCCCAATGCTTTGCCAAAACACCACATGCTGCCAGGGAGGAACCACCTACTGCCATCCATCTCCAACTTGGGTTTCTGAAGGATGAAGAATAATAGAAGGAAAAATTCGCAGAAACATGGTAGTTTTCTAACATGTAGAATATAAATGATATGGGATGGGAGAGGAATGATTTAAAAATATTCAACTCATTACCATAGAAGCATGATGATAATGAACTAATATTTGCTTATTACCAGTCATACTTCAAAATCTCAGTATAATATTAGCTTCTTAATGTCAAGGACTGTTTCCTTCTTGCATCTATATCTTCCATACATTGATCAGTGTCTGGCAATTGGTAGATATTCAGTAAATGCTTGTTCATTGATTAATTGAACAGTAGGCAAAAGACCTAGTTTAAAGAGGCCATGTTGAAAAGTGTCAGTGCAAGATGAGGTTTTAAAAGAAGGAAAAACATTGAGAGGACCAAAGGCAGGAGTCATGAGGAATCAAGGAGTAATTTGAATGAAATTGGAGGAAACCCAGGACATGTCTAAATGCTAAGGAAGAAAGGAGTTATTTGCAGGATAATTTTAAGCAGTCAAGATGGAGAATGACAAAGAGAAGAAAGTGAAGGGAAATATCAGGTCAATAAAGTAGATTTTGAAAGTTTTCTTCAGGTATCTTCTGAAAAGAAGAGCTAGAGGTAGATGCTTGATGGGACTGAAAGAGAAATGGGAAAGCAATTGACAGAAAAGTGATGGTAAATATTTAAAGGAAGAAAGATTTAATAAAAGACAAAGACAGTAAGAAGGAAACGAGAATTAAAACAGAGGGAGAGGCAGAATGGTTTATTGAAGAGAGAACCAAGGAGACCTGGCTAGGAAGACTGCTTTATACAGTAGTTATGCATTCCTGGTCAAGTAATTTAACTTTTGTCAATCATGGTTTATTCATCTGTAAAATGGGGATAATATCACCCTTAGCTGGTTGTTGTACTTCATTCCCAAAGAGAACAAAATGATATCATTATGCTGGGATCAAGGTATAATGTGTCCAACTGCTGCTGATCAGACCAAGAAGGCTTGGAAGGCTTGGAAGGCTTGGAAGGCTTGGAAGGCTTGGAAGGCTTTACCACAGCCAAATTCATTGAACATTTGGAATGGAGATATCTCTAAATGTGAACATCTCACATTTCTTTTGAGCTGTTGCAACTTTGCTCTGCTCATAAAACACAGTGACTTCTTTGATGCAGGCATGCCATGATGGGTATTCCTATGCCAGTATCTACCATGTCTCATAATTGATTCAAAAGTTCTTCAGAGAAACCTTGAGAGTGTTCTTGATTCTTCTGACTTCCATCACTCAGTACTTACATGAAGATTGAATGATACAATATTTGGAAAATGCTTAAAAACTCTGAAAGTACTATATACACTGACTATAATCAGAAGTGAAAGGTAAGGAAAGAAGAAAAAAATTAAGAAAAGTACAATATGAGAATTCATATTAACAAATGTTCATTAAGAAGGGAAAGGCAAAATCTATGCTCTTGAAAAGTTTGCTTTCTACTGGAGATAGACCATTTACTCAAAAAAATATAGAGCATGGAAGATTGAGCCATGAAAGATCATTAGTAATTGAGGGATGAGAAAATGCTGACCTCAGACTTTCAAGTTTGAGATGAGGCTTCAAGGAATTTAAAAGACAGGGAAAAAGAAAGAGTGCAACCGCACAGAATTG
Organism: Macrotis lagotis; assembly: GCF_037893015.1. Taxonomy (NCBI): domain Eukaryota; kingdom Metazoa; phylum Chordata; class Mammalia; order Peramelemorphia; family Peramelidae; genus Macrotis; species Macrotis lagotis. The sequence continues at coordinate 148,771,021 of NC_133661.1, forward strand.
AGGGAAAGAGTCAGTAGTCCACGGGCTTCAGAACATTGAGTTTTTGAGGGCAAGATGTGGTGTGGAAATAAAGATTTGGCAGGTATTTTCAGAATATATTTGAATCTATGGAAACTGATTAAACAGGCAACAGAAGAATGAAATGAGCAGAACCACAGCATTATACACATTAACAATGACAAGGGGTGATGATCAACCATGATGGACTTATTCATTTCAGCAACACAATAATCAAAGACAATTTTAAGGGACTTGTGATTGAAAACGCCATCCATATCCAGAGAAGGAACTGTGGTGTTTAAATGAAAAAACCAACGCTTTTATCTTCAATTTTCAAAAGTTGTCTTCTGTATTATGTATTATATAGTTTTGTTATCTCTAATGCTTTCTTTCTTCTGTTTGGATCTGATTTTTCTCTCACAACATGTTCATTTTCAAACTATATTTAGCATGGTTATAAATGTAAATCCTATATCAGATTGCTTTTTGTCAGGGAAGTGGGGAAAGGAGGGAAGGAGAAAAAATTGTAAAACTCAAAGTCTTGCCCAAAAATTCATGGTAAAAACTACCAATGTATATCGTTGAAAAAAATAAAGAAAATATTTATTAAATAGGTATCAAAGAGAAAGGAAAGGAGAAAAGGATGGAAGAAAAAATGATGGGAAAAGGAATCTGATTACCTTTCATACATCTCAGAGTAGGTATATAGTTGTCATCCTAAGCTCAATATATCCAGAACAGAACTTACTGCCTTCTTCCCCAAGTCCTCCCCACCAACTGCCTTCCCTATTGTTGTATAGATCAATACCATCATCCCAATCCCTCAAGCTCACAACATAGGAGTAATTATTCTTCTCACTAATTCTCAACTTCTATATCCAATTTGCTGCCAAAGTTCTGTCAATTTTTCTTTTGCAACTTCTCTCAAAAAGGTCCCCTCTCTCTCTTCTGTCATACCATCCCTCATAAAGGCCCTCATCACCTTCTGCCTAGATTATTGCAATAACCTGCTGGTGGATCTGCTTTCCCTGAGTTTCTCCCCCTCCCCTCTACTCCATTCTCCATTCAGTCACAATCATGTCATTACTCAATAAGCTCCAGTCAATTTCTATTGCCTCCAGGAACAAATACAAAAATATTGTTTGCATTCAAAACTTTTCATAACCTACCCTCCTTCTCTTTTGATACTTTTCTTATATCTTACTCTCCAACATGAACTATGTAATCAGCAAAAGTTGAAGGTAAACTTCCTTTATTCTCTGAGCATAATCATCCTTTCTTCCTTTACAGGATATGTCATTTCTTGACTCCGGGCATTTTCTTGGTATACTTTCCCTCCTACAAATATGACTGCTGATAATATTGGCTTTCTTTTAAGTTCTAGATAACAATGGCAGGAGATTCCTGTAGTTCCCCAGCCTTTAATACCAGAAGCTTCTGTCTCTTAATTATTTCCAATTTTTCCTGCATGAAGTTTGCTTTCTATATGTCTGTGTGTGTCCCCCCCCCATTGAATTGTAGGTTTCTTGAGGACAGGAACTGTCTTTTACTTCTTTTTGTATTCCCCAGAGTTTATCAATGTCTGGCAAATACTGGTTACCTAAAAAATATTTATTGATTTATTGTCTATTGCCAAGAAAATCCCCTTTCCCTGGTACTCATTTCATAAGTACAATATGAGTGACTTAGAGGCAATTTAGGGACTTTCTATTACTCTTTGGATCACTGATGATTTCCCCTTGGCAAAGCAAGCACCTAGAGAATGTTGCCAATGTGTGTTGTCTATGTGTGATGCCAATTCTCACTTTCCATAATTTTTTTTGAAAAGGACGAAAAGGACTTTCTGCTCCATCCATGACCTGAAATCACAAAATCACAGAAAAATTAGAGCTGGAAGGCACCTTAACAATGAACATCTCCCTTCAATCTGCATGATGAAGCAGCAGAACCTAACAAAGGTCAGGTTCTTTTGCTGAATGTTACAATCTACTTAGTGGCAGAGAAAGGAGCAGAAGAACTCTGTCTTCTGTTTCCTATCTAAAGAACATAAAGCTCCCTCTAGCAGACACTACACAGTCTAATGAACAGAGAATCACTTGAACTACCAATTTCATCTTGCCGTGTAATAGCCTTTTAATTATGACCGCAAAGGAAAAAAAAAAAAAGAAAAACATTGCAGATTGCTTATGTACTGCCAAGTTGCTCTAACCACAAACAGTAACATTCAGTCATGTACATAAATAGCAAGCAATTAATTGTGAGATTTAAAGAGCTTGGGTGGGGCTAGGAACTGTTTGAAGACACACACATTTATATACATATATATGTATATAAATATATATAAATATATAAATATATATATATATATATATATATATATATATATATATATATACACTGAAGGCAAAATTATGTTGTAGGCAATTCCTTTTCCCCATTTTCCACCTTACTCTTCCTTTTCTTATTAAATTGCAAGCTCCTGAGGGCAGGAATTATCTTTCTTTTTTGCCTGTATTTATATCCTCATGCCTTAGCACAAAGTCGGGTTCTGGTCCAGAGTAAAGATTTAATAAATATTTGTTTTCTTAATAAATATTTGTTGCCTTGCTATTAAAAGAGGTAAAATAAATAAGTGAATGTCATAATGAATTTATGGAACTGTCATTTTCTTCATATATAGGATGTCCCAAAAGTCTTAGTGCATTTTAAATCTTTAATAACTTCAGAAATATAAATTTACAAACTAACAAAATTACCATTTAAAATTTTATTTTTATATTTTACTTATACTTATTTCATTTTGTGATTTTTTTTTATATTTCAGTGAAATCTTATATTTTAATTTTACCAATACAGGGTATGCCTTTCACTAAGAGTTATGCATGAGATGATTTCTGGATGATACTTTCTCAAACCTTATACCAGTAGAGGAAGTCCTCTTACTTGGTCACCTTGTTCATATAATCTCTTTCTATTAGACTTTTTATGGAGAAACATCAAAACAGTCATGTAAATATCAAAACTTTCTTCTTTGGCTAAGGTTACAAATGCAATTCTTTTAGTCCTTGAGCAGTAATTGATAAAAGTTGCAACACAATTTGAAAATCTAGTAGGGTGATATACAATAGAATATTTTGGTTATATTGAATTTTGATATAAAATATCAGTATTTTTAAATAAAAATAATCTTTCAAATGTTATTTTGGGGTAAAATTGTAGCATTTATACTTCTAAATAAATAAAGCTTAAAACTGTACTGTGATTCTGGGTACTCCTGTCAATTATTGCTATTTTAGTAGGAAGACTAGAAAATGAAGCATTTCACAACAATCATTTCATATCTCATAGGATTTGGAACAGAAATAGGACCTTATATGTCTTCTTATACAATCACCTCATCTTACACAAAAGAGTTCTGCAGAGAAGTTAAACAGTAGTGGATCAAAATCCAGGTCCTCTGGTTAAATATAGTCATTTTGTCACAAAAACAGATTCAGTCTATCTTCCACCCACTCACCAATCCAACCATCCATCCATCCATCCATCCATCCATCCATCTATCCAAGTATTATCTACCTATCTATGTATCTACCTATCTACCTATCTATCATCTATTTAGCACTCCAATTTATCATCTGTCTTCTATCTTTTCTCCCATAATGTAGTTCATAACAAGAAATAAGTATTAACTTCCAATATCATACACCTCTATTTGAGTCATCACAGAACATCTGCTTTCTAGTAAGACATAGAACACAAAATCTGAGAATTGATAGAGATAATCCAGACTCAAACAAGAATCTCCTTTTTGATATATGACATTATGACATTCAATAACTCAATTATAATAAATATCCACTTAAGCTTATGTTATATGCAAAATCTAATGCTAGGTCATGTGCGCTGGATAATCCATAGAAAATCTGGAGCTCAGTCCTCAATTCAGGGCAGCAGTATAAGAGGTCTTCCAAAGGGTTCAGATCTCAGAGATCTAAGGTCAATAATATAGGATTGCCTAGAACAGATTACTTGAAGAATGAATAATTTTCATTATAATTGATTATAATGCTATGAATGCCCAAAACAATCCCAGAAGAGAATAATTCCAAAACCTATAAGTCAAAGTCACCAAAAAAAAAATCATGTTGCCCATGAGATAAATTAATATTCCTAGAAGAAGTGGGGCAGAACCAAGATGGTGGAATAAGATTGAGAGTCCCAAGAACTCTCCTACAAACCACTCCAAATATCTATAAATAATGATTCTAACAAAATAAATTCTTAAGTGGCAGAACCCACAAAAAGACTGAATGAAGCAATTTTCTATTCCAAGACAACTAAGAAGATCTGAGTCTATTGCACAAGCTTTAGAAAGGGCCCACAGCATAGACCTGCACTGGTGTGAACCAGTTCCAGCTATCCAGGTACTTCTGGAGGGGCTTCTGGATCCATGGCAGAGGTGATGGTTTCAAGACCTCTCAGCCCAGGGACTGTCAAACAACTTGGAAGGTCACCAGGAAAAGTTTGCTCACCAGAGTGAGAGTGGAGCACAGACCAACAGAGGCCTCAGTGCAGACTCGGCCCCAGGGGACTAGTAGAAGGACTAGAAAGTCACCTAGCTGCTTCTGAAGAATTCAGCCAAGAGACTGTAAGGAGCTTGGGGGAGATTCCAGAGATCTCTTTGCTTTCAGTGAAGCAGGATTCTGTTACTTTGCCCAAATTCAGCTCTAGGTCTCAGTCTGGAGCCCCAGTCTCAGGAAAAGGAGCAGAAACACAACAGAGTTTACTGCCTGCAACAGAGCAATAATAGGACTCACAGCTATAGGACAGAAACAAATGCTTGTGGTCATCCACAGACCAGTGTACAGGCCAGGAGAGTAGGTTATAGCCTCTCATAAGACCTTGGAGGAATTGAAGATTTGCAGGTCCCTGGGTTATTTCTGAAAACATCTGGAAAAACCCTCAAAAGCATGGAACTATTCAATTTCGACCTGGAAGCAGAGCTAAAAATTGTCATAGGCTGGGGAAATGAGCAAACACAGAAAAAAAATATCCAATCATAGACAATTACTTCATTCATTTGGAGGATCAAAATATACACACCGAAGAAAATAACAAAGTCAAAGCTTCTGCATCCAAAGCCTCCAAGAAAAAATATGAATTGGTCTCAAACCATGGAAGAGCTCAAAAAAGATTGTGAAAATCAAGTAAGGGAGGTAGAGGAAAAACGGGGTGGGGGAGAAAGGAGAGTGATGCAGGAAAATCATGAAAACCAAGTCAGTAGGTTGGTGAAGGAGATACAAAAAAAATTGAAGAAAATAATATCTTAAAAAACAGATTAGGCCAAATGGTACAAGTGGTTCAAAGACTAATGAAGAGAAGAATGCCTTAAAAGGCAAAACTGACCAAATGGAAAAGAAAATACAAAAGTTCTCTGAAGAAAATAATTCCTTAAAACATAAAATGGAACTTCAGGAAGCTGATGACTTTGTGAGAAATGAAGAGAAAATAAAACAAAACCAAAAGAATGGAAAATTAGAAGAAAATGTGAAATATCTCATTTGAAAACAGATTCAAAAGAGATAATATAAAATCACAGATCTACCTGAAAGGCAAGACCAAAATCAAAAAAAAAAAAAAAAAGAACCAAAACATCATGTTTTCAAGAAATTATCTAGGGAAACTGCCCTGATATCCTAGAGGCAGAGAGTAAAATAGAAATTGAAGGAATCCACCAATCACTTCCTGGAAATGATCCCAAAATGAAAATTGCCAAGAATATTGTAGCCAAATTTCAGGCTATCCAAATCAAGGAGGAAATATTGCAAACAGCCAGAAGGAAATAGTCAAATATCATGGAACCACAGTGAGGATAACACAAGGTTTAGCAACTTCCACATTAATGGACTGTAGGGCTTCAAATATTATATCCTGGAAGGCAAAAGAGCTTGGTTTACAACCATGAATCAACTACCTAGAAAAATCAAACATACTCTTTGGGGGGGGGGATGGATATTCATTGAAGTGGGGGGACTTTAAAACTTTCCTGATGAAACAACCAGGACTGAAAAGAAAATTCAATCTTCAAATATAATACTCAAGTGAAGCATAAAAAAGGTTAACAGGAGAGGAAAATCAAAAGAGACTTAATGATGTTGAACTGCTTATATTTCTCCATGAGAAGATGATACTGATAACTCATATGAACTTGCTCATTTTTAGACCAGTCAGAAGGTATAAATCAAGACAAGGCACAAGTGGCAATTGAATTTGAAAGTATAATATATTAAAAAGATGGAATTAATGAGGAAGGAAGAAATGTGCTAGGAGAAAGGGGAAGAAGAGAGAGAATGGGGTAAGTTATTACACATGAAAATGATAAGAAAAAAGTTTTGAAGTGAAGTGGAAGAGGTGGAATGTAAGGGGAAGTGAGTAAGTCTTACACTCATTGGAACAGACTCAGAATGAGTATTCAATTGGGTATAAAAATCTGTCTTACCATAGAGGAACGTAGTAGAGGAAGGGGATGGGAGAAAGGGGATGGAGGTGGAGGGGCATAGGAGGAGGGGGAAAGGTGATAAAAAGGAAGGAAGATTGCTGAGAAGGGACAATCAGATACAAAATTCTTTTGAGAAGGGAGAGGTTGAAAGGTGAAAGGAGAGAATAGCATAAATGGGGGGGAAGTAGGACTGAGGAAAATTCAATTATCAATAGCAAATGTGAGAGAAATATTGAAACAAGTTTCTCTCATAAAGACCTTATTTTCAATCATAGAGAACTGTGTCAAATTTATAAAAAAATAAATTATAAAAATTGTAAAAAATAATAATTAAATAAATAATATAGTAACAAATTATAAAAATTATAAAAATAATTAAAATATTCCCCAAATCATAAATGATCAAGAGACATGAACAGTTTTAGATGAGGTTATCAATGCAATCTATTTAAATCTTTTTTTAAAATGTCCTAACTCAGGGGGCTAGGTTGCATATTGGGTAAAGCACCAGCCCTAGAGTCAGGAGGACCTGAGTTCAAATCAGACTTCAGACACTTAATAATTGCCTAGCTATGTGACCTTGGGCAAGTCACTTAACCCATTGCCTTGCAAAAACCAAAAATAATGCCCTAACTCACTATTGATAAGAGAAATGTGGGTTGGAGCAATTCTGAGGTACTACCTTATACCTATTAGATTGACTAATAGGATAGAAGAAGAAAATGACAAATGTTAGAAAGGACATAGATAAATTTAGACATTAATGCTCATTGGAGGAGTTGTGAAGTGATTCAACAACTATATAGAGTAATTTGGAACTATGCCCAACCATACTTACCCTTTGGCCTAGCAAGGCCACTGCTAGCTCTATATTACAGAAGAGATGAAATACTGGAAGAAAAGAATAGTATGAATAGCTCTTTTCTGGTGATGGTGAGCTGGAGATTAAGGGGATGTCCTAATGTTAGGGAATTGTGAATAAATTGTGGTAATTGAGAGATGATGAAAAAGATGTTCTCTTTGTACACCCTATCAGCAACATGGGGGTGATGATCAATTTTAATGGATTTGCTCATTCCATCAATGTAATAAACAGGGATAATTTTAGAGTATCTGTGACAGAGAATACCATCTGTATCCTGAGAAAGAATTGTGGAGTTTCAACAAAGACCAAACTCTATTACCTTCAATTTTTTTTGAAATGTCTTATGTACTACATAATTTTACTATCTCTAATATTTTTATTTTCTCCTCAAGGAGATGATTTCTCTCCCATCCATCCAATTCCAATATATGTACAGCATGGAAACAATGTAAAGATTATCAGACTGCCTTCTGTGGGGGGATGGTGGGAGGGAAGAGAAGGTGGTGGGGAATTGTAAAATTCAAAACCTTACAGGAAATGATAGGTAGAAACTACTATTGTATATAATTAGAAAACAAATAAAATATTAATAAAAGAAAAAAGATGTTCTCAGTAAAAAAAATGCTTACATGAACAGATACAATGGGAAATGTATGTCATACAAAGTAATATCTATATTGCAGGATGGTCAGCTATGATTGACCTACTCTTCTCAGCAATGCTGTGACCAAAGAGAACTCTGAAGGACTTATGATAAAGAATACTATCCATCCCAAAGACAGAACTGATAATGTATAACTACAGACTTAAGCATGTTTTTTTTCACTTTATTGTTCTTGAGATCTTTCTTTGTGGGGGGGGGGGGGGTATGTTAACTTTTAAACATGATTATTGTAGTAATGTTTTTCATGACTACATATTTTTCACCTATACCAAGTAACCTGCTTTCTCAATGAGGGGAGTGGGTGGGAGAAAGGGAGAGAATTTGGAACTCATGGTTTTAGAAGTGAATGCTGAAACTTATTTTTTCATGTAACCAGGAGAAAATATAAAATTAAAACTAAATTTTTAAAAGTTCCTAGAATAAATGATACAAAATTATAAAATATTATACATGAAATGAAAGTAAAGAAAAAGTTTAGAAAGCAATTGAAAGCTATGAAAGAGAGCTTTGAAAAGGCAATTAACCATTTAACACAAGAAGTATAAAATCTTTCCCCAATAAGATTCCCTGAAATTTGAAAGGACTAAATAAAAGTTAATAATTCCATAAATCAACAAAAATATTAGAACAAAGTAAAAAATATTTTTAAAAGAAGATAATAAGTTTTACCTCTTTGGTTCTGATTCTTCTTTCACAACAAGACTAACATGAAAGTATGCTTAATTTAGTTATACAAGGGGAAGGGACAAAGAAGACGAGGGAAGAAGAAAGATGTGGAACTCAAAATATTACAAAGAATGCATATTGAAAACTATCTGTGCATATAGTTGGAAATATGTATATGTATATATATATATATATGTATATATATATATATATATGCAATAAAAATAATAGACTCCAAAAAGAAGATAATGTAAGCTATTTCATATGAAAATAACTGACCTGGAAAATGTATCAAGGACAAATAATTTTAAGGATGATTGTACTACCTGAAAACTATGATTATAAAAGGAATTCTATTTCAAGAAACCATGAAAAAAAATTGCCTAGATCTCTTAGCACCAGATGGTCAAATGAAAATAGAAATATTCCAACAAGTCATTGCCTTAAAGAAAGCTCCATATAAAAATTCCTAGGAATTCCTTAGCCAAAATCTAGAATTCCAATACAAGGAAATAATACTTCAAGCATCCAGAAGGAAAGAGGCCAAATATCAAAAAAAAAAAAACAGGATTATACTAGATTTAGATGATATTATTATAAAATAGTACAAAGATATAATACACTATTCAAACAGGTAAAATATATTGGCTTATAAGCAAAAAAAGAAATAACACGGGAAAACTGAGAATAACTCTATAAAACAAATTTTGAAAATAAGAAAAATTGACTTTTAATTAATTAGAGAAATCTGAGTATTCCTGATGAAAGGACCATTCTGAATAGAAACTTTGAAGTGAAAGTAAGGAAGTAAGATATACAAACCAAAAAAGTAAAAACATTTCCTAATATTCACATTGTTATCAGGGGGTCATAGAAGGAGTCAAATAAAATGGAGAACCTGGATGTTATTTTTAATATGTTTAAGATGGTTTTAAAAGACGACAAAAAAGGAAATGGAAAAGGGATACCCTAAGAAAAGGATAAAAATGGTGTGAGAAATTTATTATCTTACATAATTTTCAGAGGAGAGGTACAGAATATGTTCTACAAATGAGAAAGGGCTAAAGGACCAAATATAACTTCAACTTCACTTTCATTAAATTATGAGCTCCTGGGGCAGCTAGGTGGCACAGTGAATAAAGCACCGGTCTTGGAGTCAGGAGTACCTGGGTTCAAATCTGAACTCAGACACTTAATAATTACCTAGCCGTGTGGCCTTGGGGAAGCCACTTAATCCCATTGCTTTGAAAAAAAATCTAAATTATGAGCTCCTTAATGGGCAGGAACTGTCTTTACTCTCTATATTCTCTGTGCTTAGTGAATTATCTAGAATATAGTAAGAACTTAATAAAAGCATCCTACTAAATGAAATGGTAAAAGAAAAGTAGACCAAAAACAAAAAAGAGGTAGTTAGGTGGCTCAGTGCATAGAGTACCAGCCCTGGAATCAGGAGGTCCTTAGTTTACTTAGCTGTGTGAACCTGGGCAAGTCACTTTACCCCATTTATTTTCAAAAGCAAAATACAAAAAAAGAAAAGAAGATCAAACATACAAACATAAAGAGTTTGGTGTAGAAATGTGTTCAACCCAGTTAAGAAAATTGGAGGTGAGGGAGATATAATAAGAAAGGAGATAGATTTTGGTCAAGTGACCCACTAGATAGATTTCTGGCCTGGAAGATTTGAGGACAAAAGAAACTTGAGGTCAAAAGTGATTTTAGACACTTACTAGCTGTATCACCTTGGGCAATTCATGTTATACTGTTTAAATTCCTCAACTGTAAAATGAGCTGGAGAAGGAAATAGCAAACCATTCCACTGTCTTTGCCAAGAAAACTCCAAATGGAGTCATGAAGAGTCAAACTTGAATAAAATGACTGAAACAATTACATCAAAAAAGATATAGTGAGGGATAAGTCATGATGAAGGTCTAAAAAGGAAGAAAAGGTAAGACCTGTGATTTGGGGTCTTAGTGAGAAAAATAGAAGAGGAAAAGGGAAGTAGATGTATCAATCAAGTACTGATGCTGAACTCACTCTTCTGATCCATAACCTTCTCATGTAAAAAGAGGAGGCAGGGAGCAAAGAAAGGGGAAATGCGTAAAAGAATATGATAGAGATAAATGCATAAAACTTAAAAAAAGAAAAAACTTTGCACAAACAAATCCATTTTGGCTAAAATTAGAAGGAAAACAGCAATTTTATCGCAAGTTTCTCTGATAAAGGTCTCATTTTCAAGATATAAAAATAACTGGTTTGAATTTATAAGAATAAAAGCCATTTTCTGGTTGATAAATGGTCAAAATATTTGACTAAGAAGATTACTAGGGAAGAAATCCAAGCTATCTGCATTCATCTGGAAAAATAAAAAAGCAAAATCACTAATAATTAGAGAAATGCAAATTAAAGCATCTCAGAGGTGTGACCTCACACTCATCATATTGGCAAAGTTGACAAAATTTAAAAAAGTGACAAATATAGGATGGGTTGAGGGAAAACAAACACATTAACACATGTTGATGGAGCTGTGAATTGGTGTAATCATTCTGGAAACCACTTTGGAATTAAGTCCCAAAAGTTACTAAACTGTACATTCCCTTTGGCTCAGCAATACCAATAGCAATGAAAGGTGACAAAATTCTATATACACACTTAAAGAATAATTCCAATATTACATATTGTTTGCAAAAACTAGGAGAATATAGTGAACTATATGGAAATTTGGTATTGCCACTTAAATCAGAGAGAAAGTGGAAAAATAAAACTATAGACTAATAGACTTAATGAACAATACAAATATACTATATTAAATAAGATATGAGTAAAAACATGTTAAATAGATAATACCCTATTACAACATTGAATTTTATACAGAAATTTAGGGTTAATTCAAAATAAGGGAAATTAAATGTGTATTAGACTATATTTAAACCAAAAATAATTTTTAAAATATATTACTGGGGGTGGCTAGGTAGCATAGTGGATAAAGCACCATCCCTGGAGTCAGGAGTACCTGGGTTCAAATCCAGTCTCAGACACTAAATAATTACCTAGCTGTGTGGCCATGGGCAAGCCACTTAACCCTGTTTGCTTTGCAAAAACAAAAACCTAAAAAATAAATAAAATAAAACACATTACTGGATCACAATAGCTACTGGAAATACTTTTTTTTTTAAATTGCAACATATTAAGGTTAAAATAGAAATATTAGGAAGAAATAGAACTTTTCTTAATATAATAATTAGTACTTATCTAAAACATCTAAAGCCACTGATCATATTGGAGAGACGTTTTGAATATGCTCAGAAGAAAAGTAAGGATATCCATGATGACATTTTTATTTAAAAGTTGAACAAATACTAGCTATAATAATAAAACAAGGAACAATAAGTTGGGAAAATAAGCATACGAAAAGAGGAAGCAAAACTATTCTTTTCTGTAGATGAGTTTTCTATTTAGGAACATAAAAGAAAGAAACAGAAATTAATTAAAGCACTGAATAACTTCATCAAAGTTACAGGATATAAAATGAATTCATACAAATCATCCTTTGTTAGTAATATACTATCTGTATATTACCAGAAGAAAATTCAAAAGAAAGATATGGAAAGACAAATTCCATCAAAAATAGCCAAATGATATAAATATAATTGGCAGTTTCTCTACCAAGGCACAAACAGAAGTCATATGAATACAACTATAAAATACTACTTACAGAAACAGTCAAGGCTAAATAATTGTAAAAATGCTAGTAAAAATGCTAAGCATAATAATGCTACCAAGCATCACAGTACAATTCTGTAAACAATAATCTTCTTTTCAAAAACAAAGTATAAGGCAGTAATGAAAAAAAGACAATAGAAAATGAATCTAGCAGTACTGTCTCAAAAATATATGCTTACAAAGTAGTAACCTTAAAAACTATTTGACACTGGTTAAAAAACAGACATGTCAATGAACCTTGTAGATTTTGTCAAATAAAGGCAAATGCCCTCATCACTTACTGAGGCAAAGACTCACTATTCAACAAAAATAGCTAGGAAAACTGGAAAGCAGAATTGCAGAAATTAGGAATAAAATAGCACTTCACACCATGTACCACAATCAACTTCAAATGCATTAGAGTAGATAAAAAACTTTTAGAAAAATTAGAGAATCAATAAAGAAAAGACATTATCCAGTTGTTATAGGAAAGGAAAGTGTTTAAAACTAAGCAGGGCATGGAGCAGCTTATAGGAGATAAAATGGAACATTTTGATCGCATAAAATTAAAATATCTTGCATAAACAAAATCAATGCAATTAAAATCAAAAAAAGGAAAATTGTCGGGTGAAAAGTGCTACAAATTTCTCTGAATAAGGTCATATTCAAGTTAAATTAATTTGTAACAAAAAAGAGCCATTCCCCAAAAGATAAACAATAGAAGATTATGATAGGATAGCTTTCAAAAAATAAAATCTATAAAGCTATCAACAACCATATCAAGACATTCTCCAAATCACTAATAATTGATAGATTATAGAACTCCAAAGTTCTATTTCATACCCATCAAACAGTGAAAATTACAGATAAAAGGAACTGATAGTGATTAGACAGGTTGAAGCACACTATTGATTTGACTGTAAATTGATCCAGTCATTCTCAGAAGTAATTTGAAGTTATGCCCAGAATAACTATCAATTTTATCTTAATATAAAGGTAGTATTATGAGATCCATAACCAAAAGAGATAAAAAAATAAAAAGAATTTTTATAATAGAAAAGAATAAAAAGTTATTGGTTAGTCTACTAATTGAAGGAAACCTAAGCAAATTATGCTATATAATGAAATACAAGAAATGATAGAGAGGATTTTTCAGTTTTGTGTTACAAAGTTGTAGATTTTACAAAGTTCTGTGTTGCAAAGTTGTTCAGATTTGTGTTGATTGAGTTAGAGTGTAGTAGGCACATGCAGGAGAATAATATATACAATAATAAACAGCTTTGACATATTTAAGCACTCTGACCAAGAAGTCAAACTATGATTTCAGAAAACTAGTAATGAAATATGCTATTTACCTTTTCACAAAGGAATGATAAACTCAAGTTGATGATGAAGGAGAAGAAGGAAGATGAACAGAAGAATAAAAAGTGGAAGAATAAGAAGAAAAGAGATATTGAAACATTTCTTAAAATTAATAGTAGAAGGGCAACTAGGTAGGTCGTGGTTATAGCATTGGTCCTGGAGTTGGGAGGACTCAAATTAAACTCTGACCTCAGACACTTAATAATTGCCTAGCTGTGTGACCTTGGGCAAGTCACTTAACCCCATTGCCTTACCAAAAAAATCAATAGTAGAGAACATAAAAAAAAAATCCAGAAAAAAATCACAAACAAGCAGGACAGCTTTAATTCATTGTAGATAAATTAATTTAATTCATTTTTAAATTTAAAAAGAAAATAATATGACATATAAGAAATGAGCAGTTTCATGTAAAATCCTCTATCAATGGAAATGTCTATAAGCATCTATATATGTGTATATACATATATATATATATATATGTGTGTGTGTGTGTGTGTGTGTGTGTGTGTATGTGTGTGTGTGTGTGTATGTATATATGTTTGGGAAAGATAAGTAGTAAGGAATGGTTTTGAATCATTCTTATTTATGATAACCAAAGGCAGTATCAAAAAAACAGAGAGAATAGTAATAAAAGAAAAATTAAAGAAGCTGGGCACAGTTGGGCAGGGGAAAAGTTGTAGCATCCATGAAGAAAAGAAGAATTATCTTGCTTTAATAAAAACAAGTTATAAGGATCTAGTGTTAGTTTTCAAAAAGTTATATAACAAAAAAATTCAGACTGAAACCTTAGTTATCAATGCTTAATGCCCCCCAAAAAAATAGAAGAATGGCAAAATAAATTAGAAAACAATCCAATGTCTTGTCGCATACGAGCAACAGACATAAAAAAAATCATGAGAGGGCAGACTTCAGAAAAGCCTAGAAAAACTTACATGAACCAATGCCAAGTGAAGTGAGCAGAACCAGGAAAACCTTATATACATTAACAGCCACTTTGTGTGATAATCACCTATGATCAAATTAACTTCTCTCAGGAGTACAGTGATGAAGGACAAAGACTTGTGTGGAAAATGATCCCCACATCCAGAGGAAAAATCTATGGATTTTGAATCCAGACCAAAGTATATTATTTTTACTTTATAAAACTTGTTTTCTATTTTTTCTTTTTCTCATGGTTTTTCTTCCCCTTAGTTCTGATTCTTCTTTTACAACATGACTAATATGGAAATATGTTAAACTTGATTGTGTGTGTATACATATATATATATATATATACATATATACATATATATGTATATATATATATATATATATATATATATATATATATATACTAAATTACTCACTATCACAGTTGAAGTGGGAGGAAAGGTAGGAAAGGAGAAAAATGTGGAACTCAAAAGTTTACAAAAAAGATGAATGTTGAAAACTATCTTGGCATATAATTGAAAAATTAAAATAACATTAAAAAAGAATGAAAAAGAAATACATAAAACACAAAGAGACCTGGGCACAAGACTCCTACAGTAGCATTAAAATAAAGTCATAGAATATACTATATGATTCATATGAATCAAAAATACCACTTTTGAAAAAGTAAGATTTCAAATAAAATCAGTCAAAAAAGTAAATACTGATGAGAGACATACATTATGCCTACATTATGCCTAAAGACTTCAAAGATAATGAAAGAAAATATAAGTAAAATAGATTCATAAAACTGTTATAATATGTACTTAAAGGGAAAGTTAATGAAAAAGAAAAAACTGCAGTGGCAGGATAATAATTCTTTTTTTTTAAAGATTTTATTTATTTTTAGTTTTACAATTTTTCCCCTTATTTTACTTCCTTTCCCCTGCCTCCACAGAAGGCAGTCTGTTAGTCTTTACATTGTTTCCATGGTATACATTGATCTAAGTTGAATGTGATGAGAGAGAAATCATAGCCTTAAGGAAGAAAAATAAAGTATAGGAGATAGCAAAATTACATAATAAGATAACGGGGTTTTTCCTAAAGTAAACGTAATAGTCTTTGGTCATTGTTCATACTCCATGATTCTTTCTCTGGATACAGATGGTATTCTCCATCACAGATACCCCAAAATTGCCCCTGATTGTTACACTGATGGAATGAGCAAGTCCATCAAGTTTGGTCATTGCCCCATGTTGCTGTTAGGATGTACAATGTTTTTCTGGTTCTGCACATCTCATTCAGCATCAGTTCATGCAAATCCTTCCAGGCTTCCCTAAATTCCCATCCCTCCTGGTTTTTAATAGAATAATGGTGTTCCATCACATACATATACCACAGTCTGCTAAGCCATTTCCCAATTGATAGACATTCACTTAATTTCCAATTCTTAGCCACCACAAACAGGACTGCTATGAATACTTTTGAACAAATGATGTTTTTACTCTTTTTCATAATCTCTTCAGGGTATGTACCCAGTAGTGGTACTGCTGTATCAAAGGGTATGCTCATTTTTGTTTCCCTTTGGGTGTAATTGCAAATTACCATCCAGAAATGTTGAATGAGTTCACAGCTCCACCAACAATGTATTAGTGTCCCATATTTCCCATATCCCTTCCAACTTTGATCATTGTCCTTTCTGATCATATTGGCCAGTCTGAGAGGTGTGAGGTGATACCTAAGAGATGCTTTAATTTGCATTTCTCTTATAAGTAATGATTAGAGCAATTTTTCATATGACTATAGATCGTTTTTTACTTCCTCATCTGTAAATTGCCTTTGTACATCCTTTGACCATTGGGGAATGGCTTGTTTTTTATGAAAATTTGACTCAGTTCACTTTATATTTTATAAATGAGTCTTATGTAAGAAATAATAGTTGTAAAAATTGTTTCCCAATTTACTAAATTTCTTTTGATCTTGTTACAGTGGTTTTATCTATGCAAAACCTTTTTAATTTAATTTGATCAAAATTATCTAGTTTGTTTTTAATGATGTTCTCCATCTCTTCCTTGGTCATGAACTGCTTTCCTTTCCATAAATATGACTACTTCTTGATCTTCTAGTTTGCTTATAATATTGTTTTTTATGTCTCAATGCTGTATCCATTTTGATCTTATCTTGGTATAAGGCATGAGGTGTTGGTCTAATCTGAGTTTCTTCCATACTAACTTCCAATTTTCCCAACAGTTTTTTCAGGATAATAATTCTAAAGAACTTTAGTGTTTTATAAATAAATTATAGACCTAAGCATAATAATAAAAATTTGAGAGACCTATTTAAATTACTGAGTGGATTCTGAATGAGTACATTTTTTTCAGCAGAACATAGTACCTTTATATAAATCAGCCACACAATAGGTTGTGAAAACTCATAGAAAAATGAAGAAAATCAGAAGCACTACACATGGATAATAGTGCAAACATAATAATCAGCAAAAGAAATGATAACAAAAGATAAACCTCTCATGGATGGATCACATCTTTGGAAATTAATACCATAATTAATGAGTTAAAAGTAAATTAATTGGGGGGGGGTGGCTAGGTCGTGCAATGGATAAAGAACCAGTCCTGGAGTCAGGAGTACCTGAGTTCAAATCTGGTCTCAGACATTTAATAATTACATAGCTGTGTGGCTTTGGGCAAGCCACTTAACCCCATTTGCCTTGCAAAAACCTAAAAAAAAGTAAATTAATGAAAAAATTAATAAATGTAAAATTAAACTGACAAGAAACCAGAACATCCTAATTTGTGAAAGGTAGTTCAAAGCAATCTAAAACTTGAGGAATAATTTTAGAGTAAGTAACTAACCCTCCTTGTGTCCCAATTTCCATTTCTGTGGAGGGGAATGGTAAAATATATTGTTACTATCACCCTACGTACAATCATGACTAAGTTAATCAATATTTAGAATTGCCAACCTGTTGACCAGGAATTTACCAAGGATATTTTCTTTCCAGAAGACATTCAATCAATTACTGCCTGTCAGAAATTTTCAGATACTTTGTGAGTTGACTAACATTGATTGATACAGCTCCTCTCAGCAGTTCAGAGGTCCAAGACAACCCTGGGAGACCTATTAAGGACAAAGCCATCCTCATCCAGAGGAAAGCAAAAAACAACCAGACAGTAATTTTCAGACAAATGAAAATAAGTTTCATAAGTCATTGAGAAAGATTCAATTTCAACTACGAAAATCTTTGAATCAATAAAAAGGAAGTCTGGGGAATTCCAGGATAGAGTCAAGATGGCAGCATGAAGCTAACATACTCCTGGAGCTTTTCCCCACCAAAGATAAATGAATCCTCTACTCTGACATTCACACTACAGATCCCACCAAGAAATGAATTTGGGCAAGTCACTTAACCCCATTGCCTTGGAAAGAAGAAGAAGAAGAAGAAGAAGAAGAAGAAGAAGAAGAAGAAGAAGAAGAAGAAGAAGAAGAAGAAGAAGAAGAAAATATTCAAAGAAGTTTTTCATTGTAGAGTATCTTCAGTGAAGGTCTATCTCTTTGGGGGAAAACTAGAAGTAAAGTAAAGGGTCAGGAGGAGAACAGGAAAGCCAGCACAGGGTTTTTAGTGCAATCCACATGTGACAACTAAAAAATAGCAGAGGTCCCAGCAGCTAGATAGCAAACCGGCAGGGAGGACTCTAGCCCCAAACAGTCTGAACCCTGAGAACATTGGAGTAAAAGACAGGATTGGGTCAGGAACAAACCACTTTTAAGTGAACCATAGAGGAGGGGGGAAAAGCCTCTGCAAACACAAGGCTGCATAAGTAATATCTTGGTCAATGGCAAACCAGAGATCAGACCCCAGCCCCAGCAAAAAAAAAAAAGCTTGGATCTATACTTCTTATTCTCAAGAAGCAGAGAGCAAAGGTGAACAAAAAAGCTAAAATAAAGCTCATTATAAAAAACAATATCAAAACAGATCATAAATTGGATTTATTTGAATCAAATAGCTCATTGAAGAGCTTAAAAAAGAATTTAAAAATCAAAGAAGAGTGGAAGAAGAAAAATAGAAAAAAGAAATGAAAGTCAAGCAGGGACATTATGAAAAACTGAACAAAGTAATCAATTCCATTAAAGTAAAAATAACCAACTGGAAAGGGAAACACAGAAGCTAATTAAAGAAAATAAAATGCTAAAAATTAGAATTGAACAAATAGAAACCAATGAATCTGCAAGACAACAAGTTTCCATCAAATGAAATTAAAAGGCTGAAAAAAATTGAAAAAAAATGTAAAGTACCTGTTGAGGAAAACAAATGTCCTGGAAAAGAGATCCAGGAGAGGAAGTCTACAAATCATTGGACTACTAGAAAGCCTGGATCAAGAAAAAAACCTGGAAAGCATCATGAAGGATACTATAAGGGAAATTTTCAAAATCTTTTGGAACAAGATAACAATGTAACAGTTGAAAGAATCCACAGAACCCCTCCAGAAAGAGACCCCAGGATAAAAACTCCAAAGGTTGTAATAGCCAAATTCTAGAACTCTCAAATAAAGGAGAGAAACAGCAAAAAGAAAACAATTCAAATATAAAGGAAACAGAATCAGACTCAGCCAGTACCTATCAGTCTCAACATTGAATCTGGAATAGCATATTTCAGAGAGCAAAAGACCTGGGATTACTACCCAGAATGCACTATCCTGCAAAATTCATTCATACTGACAGGGGAAAAGACGGATGTTCAACTAAATAAAGGACTTCCAGAATTTCCTGACACAAAGAGCAGAACTGAACAGAGAATTCAAATACACAACTCAAGAGTTGCATTAAAAAAGATAGCCAATAAAGGGAAGAAAAAAAACAAAACTAAACAAATGTTGGTCAAGACTATCAAATTGTAGAGAACCCTAAAAGAGAAAATAATAACACTTCTCATTCTTTAGAACTTTACTTCTCTTAGGATAATTAGACAGAAGAATATAATTTAAGAGAATGAACCTAAAGACTATGGTTATAATTATGTCTTATCTCTCCAATGAAGAGATCAAAGATGACATCACTATGTTTGAGATTAAAAAGCCCTGAAGAAAAGCATGGATGTTAACTTTAAACTTAAGAGTCTCATTATCCTTTTTTTTTTTTTGCAAGGCAAGGGGGTTAAGTGACTTGCCCAAGGCCACACAGCTAGGTAATTATTAAGTGTCTGAGGCCAGATTTGAACTCAGATACTCATGAGTCCAAGGCCAGTGCTCTATCCACTGCGCCACCTAGCCACCCCTTAGTCTCATTATTCTTTGACTCATTTTATTTCCACTGTGCTTAGCACCTTGTCTAATGAGGGCATCATAAACTTTAAGGAACTGAATCAGTGTCTCTGTAACTTAAAATCATTTGTAAGGTTCTCAGGTGAGACCACTAGAGTTTCCCAGTATTTAGAGATCTTAATTCTTAAGAATATTTAAGAATCTTAGATCAGAGTATGACTTAACCATTGCTTCACTTAAGGAGTTAAGTGGGGGGGGTGAAAGTGGGAGAGAGAATAGGCTTTGCTTCACTTAACAAGGTGTTAATTCCCACTTGGGTTTAAAAATCAAACTTAATCTACAGGGAAGGAGGGGACTCGGAAAGAAGGGAAAGATAAGGGAAGAAGGGACTGATAAAAGGGAAGGGAATGTATAAGTGAAAATAAACTACAAGTTAAATTTTTAAAAGAAAAGTCAAAGGGAGAAGGTAATAAAATTTTGGTGAGGAGGAATAAGAGAAAAGGAAAGAGATATATACAAATATCAAGAAATAACATGGAGGGAAATACAGAATTAGTAATCTTAAATGTAAATGTAAATGGGATGAAGTGTCCCATAAAATTAAGAATCAGAAACCTATAATATGTAGTTTACAAGAAATACATTTGAAGCAGAGGGATATACATAGGGTAAAGGTAAAAGTTTGTAGCAAGATATATTATACCTCAGCTGAAGTAAAAAAATCTGGAATAGTGCTCCTAATCTCAAAGTAAAAGCAAAATCAATCTCATTAAAAGACACCATTGAAAATGAATCTATATCATTACTAAACCTTTATGTACCTAGTGGTATAGTATTCAAATTCCTAGAGGAAAAGATGAGTAAATTAGAAGTTGACATAGCCAGGAAAACTTTAATAATAGGAGACCTCAATCTCCTCTCAGAACTAGAGGAATCTAACAACAAAATAAACAAGAAGGAAATTAAGAAGGTGAATGAAATCTTAAAAAACTTAAATATGATAGACCTCTGGATAAAACTTAATGGGGATAGAAAGGAATAAGTTTTTCTCATCAGTACATGGCATCTTCATCAAAACTGACCATGTACTAGGAAAAAATACCTTATAATCAAATAGAGAAAGACAGGAATAATAGATACACACTTCTCAGACCATGATGCATTAAAAATTACATGGAATAAATGGTCAGGGAAAGATAAACTAAGAAATAATTGGAAATTAAATAACTTCATCTTAAATAATGGGTGGATCAAACAGCAAATAATAGAAATTATCAATAATTATATCCAAGAAAATTATAATAACAAGACATCATACCAAAATTTATTGGATGCAGCCAGGGCAGTTTTGAGGGAAAATGTTATATCTCTAAATGCCTATATGAGTAAAATAGAGAAAGAGTAGATCAATGAATTGGGAATGCTATTAAAAAACTAAAAAAGAACAAATTGAACATCCCAAGTTAAATATCAAATTAGAAATATTGAAAATCAAGGGAGAGATAAATAAAATGAAAGCAAGAAAATTATTGATATAAATAAAATTTAGTTGGTTTTATGAATAAGCCAATAAATAGACTAACTTTTGGTTAATCTGATTTTGAAAAAGATAGAAGATAACCAAATAACCAAATTTGATCAAAAATGAAAAGGGTGAACTAACCACCAATGAGGAAGAAATCAAAGAGATAATTCAGAGCTACTTTGTCAAACTGTATGGCAATAAATTGGATAACTTAAATGAAATAGATGAATATTTACAAAAATACAAACTACCCAGATTAACAAAAGAGAAAATAAATCACTTAAATAACTCCATTTCTGAAAAAGAATCTGAAGAAACCATCAATAAACTCCCTAATAAAAAGTCTCCAGGTTCAGATGGATTTATATGTGAATTCTACCAAACATTTAAGGAAAAATTAATTCCTATTCTACATAAACTATTTTTTAAAATAGGAGAGGAAGAGATTCTGTCAAACTCCTTTTATGATACCAACATGGTACTGATACTTAAACCAAGAAGAACCTAAAAGACAAAGAAAATTATAGATCAATCTCCTTAATGATTATAGATGCAAAAATCTTAAATAAAATTTTAGCAATGTGACTACAGCAAGTTATTACCAGGATAATACACCATGATCAGGTGGGATTTATACCAGGTAGTCAGGGATGGTTCAAAATTAGGAAAACATTCAACATAATTAAACATATCATTGGCAAAACCAACAGAAATCATATGATTATCTCAATAGATGCTGAAAAAGCCTTTGATAAAATATAACATCCATTCTATTAAAAACAAAAGAAAGTTTAGGAATGAATGGAGTTTTCCTTAAATTAATAAATGGTATCTACCTAAAACCATCAACAAATATTATATTTAATGAGAATAAATAATAAAATCAGGGGAGAAAAAGGATGTACATTATCACCACTACTTTTCAATATAATATTAGAAATGTTATCAGTAGCAATGAGAGAAGAAAAAGAAATTGAAGGAATCAGAATTGGCTATTAGGAAACATAGCTATCACTCTTTGCAGATGATATCATGGTAGAGAACCCAAGAAAATCATTTTTAAAAAACTCCTTGAAATAATTAACAAATTCAACCAAGTAGCAGGATATAAAATAAACCCAGATAAATCATCAGCATTTCTATATATGAAAAACAAAGCCCAAGAGCATGAGATAAAAGAGAAATTCCATTTAAAAGAATTGTAGACAACATTAAATGCTTGGGAATCTAGCTCCCAAGACAAACCCAGAAACTGTATGAGGAAAATTATAAAGTACTCCTCACCCAAATAAAGTCATATCTAAATAATTGGGAAAATGTCAAATGCTCATGGATAAGTCAAGCTAATATAATAAAAAATGACAATCCTACACAAATTAAATTACTTATTCAGTGTCATACCGATCAAACTACCAAATAACTACTTTACTGAGCTAGGAAATAATAACAATAAAATTTATCTGGAGCAACAAAAGGTCAAGAATAGCATGGTAATTGATGAAAGAAAATGTAAAGGAACATAGCCTAGCTCTACCAGATCTAAAACTATACTTTAAAAGCAGCAGTCATCAAAACTACTTAGTACTGGATAAGAAATAGCATAATGGGGGCAGGGGGAGCAGCTAGGTGGCACAGTGGACAGAGCACTGGCCCTGGAGTCAGGAGTAACTGAGTTCAAATCTGGCCTCAGACACTTAATAATTACCTAGCTGTGTGACCTTGGGCAAGTCACTTAACCCCATTGCCTTGCAAAAACCTAAAAAAATAGCATAATGGATCAGTGGATTAGTATACATTCAAAAGAAACTGCAGTAAATCATTACAGCAATCTACTATTTGACAAATCCAAAGACATCAGCTTCTGGGATAAGAACTCACTATTTGACAAAAATTGTTCATAAAACTGGAAAACAGTATGGCAAAAACTAGGCATAGATCCACATCTCACACCCTATACAAAAATGTCAAAATGGCTATAGGATTTAGACATAAGGAGTGATACCGCAGATAAATTAATAGACCAAAAATACTCTATGTATCTGATCTATGGAGGGATAAATTTGGGACCAAACAAGAATTAGATCATATTATAAACTGAAAAATGAATAATTTTGACTATATTAAATTAAAAAGGTTTTGCACTAATAAAATAATGCTGCCAAAATTAGAAGGAAAGCTGAAAGCTGGGAAACAATCTTCACAACCAGGAGTTCTGTTATAAAGGTCTCATTTCTAAAATATATAGAGAATTGCTTCAAATTTATAAGATCAAAAGTCATTTTTCAATTGATAAATGGTCAAAGGATACAGAGAGTTTTTCAAATAAAGAAATTAAAGCTATATATAATCATATGAAAAAATGCTCCAAATCACTATTGATTAGAGCAAATTAAAACAACTATGAGGTATCATCTCACACCTATAATATTAGCCAAGATGAGAACAACAAAAGATGATCAATATTGGAGAATGTGGGAGGATTGGGACATTGATGCATTGCTAGTGGAGTTGTGAACAGATCCATCCTTTCTAGAGAGCAATATGGAACTATGCACAAAGAGCAATAAAATTGTTCATACTTTTGACCCAGCAATTCCAATTCTAGGTCTGTATCCAGGAGAAATTATAAAAAATGGGAAAAGTCCTACATGTTCCAAAATATTCATAGTAGCTCTTTTTTGTAGTGGTAAAGAATTGAAAATTGAGGGGATGCCCATCTATTGGGGAATAGCTAAACAAGTTATGCTACATGGACACTATGGAATACTATTGTTCTATAAGAAAACATAAAGTGTCGGATTCTAGAGAACCATGGAAAGACTTACAGGATCTGTTGCTGAATGAAGGGAGTAGAACCAAGAGAACAATGTACATATCAACAACACTATGAGATGGAAGCAGCTCCTCAACAATCCAGAGAGCTAGGACAATTGTATATGACTGGTTATGGACTATGTCACCCTCCACCAGAGGAAGAAAAATAAAACAAATCAAAACACACAGAAAAAATAAACCCTTCAGAATCTGATGAACACTTAATTAAAATTATCTCTTATGTATCTCTTTCCCTTAATCCTAATTCCTCATGCCAAAAATTACTAATTTGTAAACATGTTTAACAATAGCTAGATAGCTAGATAGCTAGATATATAGATAATGCTAATCTGACTGTTCCCTGCTGAGGGGAGGGGGGCTGTGAAGGGAGGGTGGAGGAAAATTTTGTAACTTGGAAACATGGATGTGCATATGGATAGAAAATAAATAAATAAATTTTAGAAATATACTTTATATTACATAATATCAAAAAAAAAGGAAGTCTGTGGGGACCTATGAAGCATGGTCATCTAGGATACTAGAGTTCCCACCACCATTAGCATCTACAAATCTCCTTTAATTTCCTGCCACAAAGCCCGAAAACTCACCCAAAGGACTTTTCATTCCATTAATTCATCATTGCTTTGAGGTATTCTCTTTTAAAAATGCAAATATTCCCATGAAAATAAGCTATTATAATTCACCTTAAATGCAACTGAATACTTAGAACTTCTATGTGACTGTCACTGTTAGCACAGTTTAGACTGATCTTATGCTTGGATTAACTTGAGGAAGTATAGTCTTACTTACAATATCTAGAGTCTTATGTAGATAATTGTTTCATTCTTGTTTTCTTTATTAATGAGGAATCAAGCATATAGTCCCATGAGGGTTCAAGAATTAGCCATAGTTCTTTATCAATTTACAGTGGGAAGTTTGTCCATTTAATAAACTGAATTCAATAAAGATTCCAGCTAGGTACATCTATTTTTTCTCCTATTTTTTTTTCTATTTCAGTGCCATCTCAGATTGTTCATCCACTACTTCATATCACCCACTGTCCATGGTGCTTATTTCTAACATCTAAGTCCTAAGGCCAAGTTGTCAGTGTCAAGACATTCTTAAAACACACTCTTAGACTTTTTATACTCTCCTTAAGATATTAAGACTTTGAAAGTATGTCATTCAGAAGGTTCTACTCAGTAAGAATTTCCATTATCATACTCCTTTATTTTTTTCTTTTCTACAAATTCTTGTGTATATCCACCTTTATTGTTAATGCAAACCTCTCTAAGAATAGATGATACAACATCTCTTCTACTGGTCAGAATGCTATATATGATAACATATGTGATAACTTTAAAAGGTAATTTCATTTGGTTATTGGTTTCAAGGCAGTGGAATGGCAGGGAATTGCTGAGTAGAACCAGAAATTTAAAAAAATTAAATCATTAAAATAAAATGTAATGCATAGAAGAAAACAATGCAAAAGGGGACATGAAGAAAGCAATCTTTTTGCTGCATTATTAAGTTCAATATATTCTTAAAAACAAACTACATAAAATAAATTCATAATTTTTATAAACTTTTTCTTTGGTGCATATTGAAAATTTTACATTTGAGAATTGTCAAATTCATACTCAAAATACAATTTAAAGAAAATTGCTCTGGGTTTCAGTTTCCTTATGTGTAAAAAGAGGTCTGATTTAGTCTCAGTAGATCCATGTATAGTCCAACCTCTTAGAGGGACTCTCATAATTCACTTTAGTGTTTTGAGCATATTTTTCTTATGGGATTCTTTTGTTTTTTGAGTTGTACCCTGGAATGCAGAAGACAAGGGTCATTTACTTGCTCCAACCAGCTACTTTTTTTAAAACTGTCAAGTGGAAAAGAGACTCTAACCTCCAATTAGACTTCTAGAATATCCTTCCCCATGTATCTAAAAATTAATATTCATTCTGCTTACCCAGTCTGGCCTTTGGAGAGACAAACATCTGCTACAATGTCAATTTCCCTCTAAATTCCTCTCTAATGTTGGAGAGCCAGGTGGGCCCACAGGATCACCTAGAGTGTCTGGGGTTGCTTATAGCCTATTCTAAAGCAGAGATTCTTCTGTAAGCTTTTTGCTTAATCTTAATTTTATGAGTGTGCCTCTGTGTGTGTTTTAGACACACTGCCACACACATATACACAGACATACAGACACACACACACACACATACACACACATACACACATTTATTAGCTGCCTCAATAGAAATTCTCTACTGGCAATGTGGAATAATGGGTTTCATAAAGTGTCTAATTGATAGAAGGAAAAAAATTGTTCATAGAGATTGTGCACATGTTATCCTTTATGAAAAAGAGGGTAAAGAGCTTTCGGAACAAACAAAATGTATTTTGCAAAAAATAAACAAAAATAACTATAAACTCTAGAGACTAGCCAGAGCTATTTCAGTTGATTAAATAAATTCTGGGAGACTTAGGCTATTTTCCACTGAAGAGATCTACTGAACTAAAATCCTTTGAACTTCAGTGATTTCCAATTGTCTCTAGATAAAATATAAAATCATCTGTCTGACATTTTTGAAACCTTCATAACATGGCCCCAGCATGGTCATAACATGGCCCCATAGAATATTCCATATTCTATATTCTATATTTGTTTCCTTTACTTGGCACTCATCTTCCATTTCTATATTTTTACACAGTATGATTCCCCATATCTTAAATGCTCTTCATACTCACCATCACCTTCTAGAATGTTTGATTTCCATCAGTGAACAATCATCAACTGAGATAGGTCTTGTCTCAGCCCTTTATTCTTTAGTGATCTCCTAGAGACAGTTGGCATTCACTATAAATAGAATTTCTACAATTGTGTATATGTGCATATACATATGCAATATTTCCCTCCAATCTACCATAACCAACTCCTTGACATCAAAATGTGCTCTATTTGTATATTTGTATCTCTAATACTGGTATGTATTAGGTATGCAACAAATGTTTATTGAATTGAACTTCTTTTTTACTCAAGCCTCCTTATCTTAGTAGGCTTGATATAACTTCTGTGGATGACAACATTTGTAGTTAAGAAAGAAACTGTGAATAAAAATATTTAAGTAATGTGGATTTCATAATTCTCCTTAAGATGCAGCATGAATTCATGAAAGGAAAGGACACCAATAGTTTGTATAAAATAATTATTTTATTTATGGAAAATGAGGACCAGATACTATTTGCTCTGACACTTACTAGCTATCTGACTTTGGATAAGAACTTTCATCCGGATCTTTTTCCTGCCCAAGTTCCTTTTTTTCATAACACCCATGCCATGGCATTGAAATAAAAACACAGTCCCTAACTTCAAATAATGATAACTGGCATTGAGAAATGATAATATACATGCCACTTGGATCATCAACATTATAGAATTGTTCATAATTCAATTTAATCAAATACTTATTTGTAACAAGTATATACTAAGCATTTTTCTTCATTGTACAAGATATCCAAAAGAAAACAACCTTGGCCCCCATTCCCTCCATAAGGGAAACAACCCAACCCAAATTTATATATATACATATATATATACATATATATATATATATATGTATATATATATACATATATATATATATCAGTTTGATACTTGATTCTCAGTCTATTTGGTACTTAAAATCAAGAGAAGTAAGTAATAAACAAACAAAATAACACATATTTAGTTTGTGCTAACTTCTAGTTAAATACCAGGGTTAGCAAATTCTGATGCAAAACCAGACTGTGGCCTTACAGATTCTATATTCTAACAGGAAAGACAATAAATATCTATATCTATATCTATATCTATATCTATATATCTATATATATCTATATCTATATATCTATATATCTATATCTATATCTATATATCTATATCTATATCTATATATATCTATATCTATATCTATATCTATATATATATATATATATATATATATATGTATATATATATATATATATGTATGGGGTAGTAGTGACCAGAGAGGTATATTTTGGCTTGGAAAATTACAAAATATGCAATCCTATTTAAGTGGATTGATATGCATTTTCCAGGAGCAATGACAGGATTGATTTGATTATGGTTTTTGAACTAGAGATGGGGAGAGAGGAACACAAACAGCAAGAAAACAGCTGGCAAAAAGGTGATGGAGGAATAAAGATAAACATGGCTGGAGTCAGTTTAGATAAAGCTCGCTACATTAGGCATTCATAAAACAGAACTACAACAACTCTGGAAATGATTCCCCAGATGATAGTCATAGAATATTTCTCATTATTGCATTATAATTTCTCTTACTTTCTATTCTGGGTCAATTCATACTCCAACACTTCTACTTCAAAAATACGGAAGGCTCTTAACTGTCAGACAAAACAATATGAAAGTGTTCATTTATCTTTGTCCCCACAGCAGTGTCACTAATGTATAAGAGCACTAGGTCCCAGCACATGCTCACTGACTTCTTATATTAACTTCTAATCACACTAATCCTCCATCTTTCCATGTTCCCTAAATCAAATTTCACTCTTGGGGCAAACTTAATCCTCAGGACCCTACAGCTAAGTGACTCCAAACTTATACCTATGATATACTTTGATCTTGACTCATACTTTCTCTTCTTCCACATCATCTCTTTTATAAGATCAAACATTCCGACTTGGAAGGGGACTTTCAGATTCATCAAGTCCAAACTTTTATTCTACAGATGATGAAAATGAGGTCCCAATAGTTTAAATTGACTTGTCCAGCATCCTACATAAATCTTAAGCAGGAATCAAATCCAAGGGTCTGTGACTCAAACACCAGCATTCTGTCCACTACGTTACACTGACTCTTATACCAACATTCATTCTCTGTCTCTTAAGTAGACTTAATTCTTCCAAAACCCTATTTACCAAGAGTGTTTTAAAGATTTATTATTGATTACAAGTACTATAAAACATTAATAAAAGGGAGCAATTCCCACTTCTGGGCATTTATAAACTTCCTTTCTATTTCATTTCCTAACTTTTAATTTGAAGGTTCTAAGCTCTTCCTCTTTTTTCCTTAAGAATGGATCCATTTGGGGGTAGCTAGGTGGTGCAGTGGATAAAGCACCGACCCTGGAGTCAGGAGTACCTGGGTTCAAATCCAATCTCAGACACTTAATAATTACCTAGCCATGTGGCCTTGGGCAAGCCACTTAACCCCATTTGTCTTGCAAAAACTTAAAAAAAAAAAGAATGGATCCATTTAAGAGGGCTTGATCTCTAAAACTTGATAGCAATATGTAGGGCACAAAGCAATCACAGTATCTTGGACAATCTTAGAATTTATAAATAGGAATAACTTATTAAGATTATTTTGCATACCTTCTAGTTAAATCAACCATTTTTCTGCTCCCTATAAGTGCTATTCTTTCTTCTTTTTCTATGATTTTTCCCAGACTCTCCCCTATTTTTGGCATATATTTCATCTTTGCTTCTGTCTCAGAAATACTAGTTTTCTTTACGGTTTAGTTCAAACTGCTAGTTCCTGTAGGAGGCCTTCTCAATCCTGCCAGCTGCTAGAGTCTCTTTCTACTTCTGACTAAATTACCCAGAATTTATTTTACACACACACACACACACACACACACACACACACACACACACACACACACCCAAACACACACACACACACACACACACACACACACACACACACACACATATATATATATATATGCGCTTGTATATGCACAGGTTGTTGCTCTCTGTAGAAAGTAAATTTCTGATAACAGAGACTGAATCACTTTTAAAAAATTTTTAAAGTATTTTTTATTTACACATTTCTAAAATATTCTTGTTAAGAGTATTATATAAACATAATACCCCTTCCTCAACAAAAATATAGACCCTTAATGGAAATAAAATAAAAGAAAGTGAAAAAAATGTGTTTCAGTCTGTGTCTTGATACCATCGGTTCTGTCTCAAGTGGATCACATTTTTTATCAAAAGTCCATCACAGAAATTACTTCCATATTTTTCCAGTTACTTTTGCTGATTGTAATTCCCTCCATCCATTGCTCCCCACTAGCATTTATTATATTTCCAATCCTTTCACTCTGTCCCTCTAGAAAATGTGTCATGTGGGCCAGCTGAGTGGCACAATAGACAGAGCACTGGCCCTGGTGCCAAGAGACCCCAAGCCCACATACCACCCCAGAGACCCAGCAACCACCCAGCCCCAGGGTCCCATACAGGTTACCCAATCCTAGCACCTTGCAAAAAGTAAAAAACATGTGTTGTATCTGACCATTCTCTCCTATGATCTACCCTTTCCTCTATCACCCACATCCTCCCCTTCCCCCTGTCCCTTTTCTCTCCTTTTCCCTCTAGATGTCTATACCCTATTGAGCTTGTATGCTGTTTCCTCTCTGAGCCATTTCCAAAGAGAATGAAGGCTCCCTCATTCCTCCTCACCTCCCCCTTCTATACCATTGCAAAAGCTACATGAAATATATTTATATGAAATATCTTAGCCTATTCTACCTCTCCTTTCTCTTACTCTCAGTACATTTCCCTTTCACTCATTGATTCCATTTTTATAATATTTTTATATCTTCAAATTAAGCTCTCTCATGTGCTTCATCTATAAAATCTCCTTCTACCTTCTCTATTAAATGAAAAGTTCATATGAGTATTACCAGTATCATCTTTACATGTAGGAATACATGCAGTTCACCATCAAGTCCCTCATAATTTACCCTTCTCCTCCACTCTCTATGCTTCACCTGAGTCCTGTACTTGAAGGTTAAACTTTCTGTTCAGCTCTGGTAATTTCAACAGGAAGATTTCAAATTCCCCTGTTTCATTGAAAGTCTATCTTTTCCCCTGGAAGAGGATGTTCAGTTGATCTGGATATTTGATTCTCGGTTGCATTCCAAGCTCTTTTGCCTTCCAGAATATTATATTCCAAGCCCTACTAAGCCCTCAATGTTATTGCTATTAAGTCCTGTGTGATCCTGACTGCAGCTCCACAATATGTCCTTCTGGGCACTTGTAATATTTTCTCATTGACTTGGGAGTTCTGGAACTTGGCTATAACCTGGGGGTTGTTTGGGGGGTTTTTTGGATCTAGTTCCAGGGGAGATTGGTGGATTCTCTCAATTTCTATTTCGCCCTCTGCTTCTAGGATATAAGGGAAATTTTCCTGTGGGAATTCTTTAAAAATGAGGTCAAGGTTATTTTCATGATCAGAAATTTCAGGTATCCCAAAAATTTTTAAGTTATCTTCCCTAAATCTGTTTTCCAGATCAGTTGTTTTTTCAATGAGATATTTCGCATTTCCTTCTAATTTTTCATTTTTTTTAGTTTTGAAGTATTGAGTCCTGGTTTCTCGTAAATTCATCAGTCTCCCTGAGTTCTATTCTTTATCTGAAGGATTTGTTCTCCTCAGAGTTTTCTTATCTCTTCTACCATCTGGCCAATTATGCTTTTAAAAGCATTCTTCTCCTCGATAACTTTTTGAACTGTTTTATCCATTTGACCTAAGCTGGTTTTTAACATGTTATTTCTTTCAGCATTTTTTTATCTTCTTGACTAAACTGGTAACTTCCTTTTCATGTTTTTCCTGCATCTCTCTCATTTCTTTTCCCAATTTTCCTTCTATCTCCTTTACTTGATTTTCAAAGTATTTTTGAGTTTTGTCATAGCCTGATCCCAACTTCTATATTTCTTGGAGTCTTTAGTTGCAGAAGTTTGGACTTTCTCATCTTCAGATCGAGTATTTTGGTCCTCCATGGGACCAAAGTAATTGTCTATGGTCAGGTTCCTATTTTTTTTTCTGTTTACTCATTACCCCAGCCTTTGCCTGGTTTTTGGGTGCTTCCTGAGATTTTGAGTAGTATTGGGACACCCCAACAAGTACCTCAGTGTGTGAGGTTCTGTCTGCTCTCCTGGTCTGTGAATGACCACCAGCTAATCCCTCTGCCATGCCATGGGACTGTGGGGGGGGGTTGTCCCTGCTCTGTGGGGGTGCCTAGCCCACGACCAGGATCTGAAATGTGGTCAGAGACCCAGAGTCCTGTTACAAGGACAGAGGACAGACCTCTGGCAGTCTCCCTCCACTCCCTTACGGTGGGCTGAGAACTCAGAGTGCAGATGCCTGGAGGTTCCTGTTGGACAACTCCAAGAGTCTGCTTCCATTTCCTGGATCTGGGCTACTGAGTGCTGAGGGCCTCACTTCACACTCGCTCTGGCAGAGGTCTCCCTGCTGATCTTTCAAGTTGTGCTTGGTGCTCCCTGGAGTACAGGTCAGGAAACTGCTTCTGCTACTGGGAACCACCTCTCCTAGGTGCCCTGGGGCTGTTCCTAGGAGGCTGAAGTTCCTTTGTTCTGGCATGGCGCCCCTCCAACCCCATGGGACAGGGTTTTCCCACTATTTTTCAGGTTACCTTGGGCTGATAAATTGCCTCACTGGATTTTTCTGTGGGTTTTGTCTCTCAAAAATTTAGTTAGAGTCATAATTTTAAAGCTTTTGAAATATTTCGGAGAGAGCACCTAAGAGAAGTTCTTCTCCTGCTGCCATATTGGCTCTGCCATTCCCCCCAATTAATTCACTTTTCTGCCTGCATTGCTCAGCCTAGAACAGCTAGGGATAATATTATGCCTATAATTTCACTGGTATCATGAGGAAATTCCTGTCAATACAAGTTAGTATATTCTTAACAATTCATAACCTTAGAAAATTGCTTAAGTCCTGAGGGAAAAAAATGAATTGACAAGGATGCCATTATCAGGATATAAAAGATGCAACACTTGAACTCAGATCCTCCTAACTTTAAGACTGTTCTCCACTCGGTAGACTATTCTTTCTTTCTCAATATAAGAATTACAATGGGAAAATGGGAACATATATCCATTTTTAAATTGTAGGAAAATCAAGTTCTGAATTATACTTTAAAAGGGGGGTCACCTTAAATCATATCTACAAACTACAAACTGTGTATCTACAAAAATTTGAAGAAAATGTATCAAAAATAAAGCGTAACAATGTACTGCTAACTGGAGTCATTTAGTATTGGTTAAGACATTAACTAGTTATATGACCTTAAGTCATTTAATCTCTTATCTGTATAGCAACAGTTTTCACTAAAGAGTTTCCCATTTCTTGTCTTGATTGTTGCTTGATACAATAACCCCTGCAAACAGGTAAAGCAAGACTAATAAAAAAGGAACAGAGGAATGATGACTTTCCCTATAGCTACATAACTCATTAATAACAGAGCTGGAAACAAAATCTTGTTCACTCTCTTTCCAAGGGATCATTCTATTACTTTCATGAGCTCCCCCTGGGTACAGTGATTTTTAAAATGTTATTTTCCAAAATCCCAGGGAAAAAAAGTTGTCTCTAAAAATTTTAATCTAAAGAAAAAGGATGAGGAGCAAGGGGATTCTGAGATAAAGAACTCTAAATTTGGATTTCCTCACTAGGTATGTGACTATGGGTATGTCATTAAATCTACTGAAATTTTGTTGCTTTCTCTAATTTTCTAATAAATGAGAATAATAATGATTGCCTTCTTTCCCTTTTATTTTAGTTCTCCAGATCAAAACAAAGTAGGTAAAGCACTTCTAGCATTATAAATTTTTTAAAAAATTATTACATGATTTTATCACAGACAGTTCTGCTGCAATGATGCCAAAAACTGGCAATTCTCTATTAGAGTGTAAGAGAGTAGCCTAGAAAGTGAATTATCCTTGGTCAGTCAACTAGAATGTGCCAGATATATGACCAGAACCTATATCTGCTGCATGATGCTTTACATAACTGCAGAAGTATCAGTTTATGTCATTTAAGTCCAGGCTTGATCACATATTAGCAAACGAAATCATCTAATCTCTCTGAGCTTCAATTTATTCATCCAAAAAAATGAGCATAAAAATATAGGGATTATATTTACCTTCTCAGGTTATGAAGATTGTGTGATAATGCCTAAATAATGTGAATTGTGCTCTGTTATTATTAATGAAGTGTCAAGAGCATTATGAAGACATCATAGTATATGGGAAGGAGTGATCATTGTGAAATCAGAGCTTGGATTCTGGGTTCAAGTCCCTTTTCATTCACTGAGTCCTTTGTCATTTCACTCATTATAGCTAAGTTTAAGTTTACTCATGTTTAAAATGAGAGATTTGGACTAGATGATCTTCCTCAGAGCTCTCTTTTAGTTTTAGACCTATGATCCTATCACCCTTCTCTTCAAGCAAACTCCTAAAAGAGGAGCCTCTTTTTGGACAAGGGGGCATATGTAGTGAAGAGAACCCAAGCACCTGGTTTAAAGTTGACCCAATATTTCATAGTTGTGATATTGGTGATAATTTCTAAAATGATAAATAAATAGATAATTTAGATAGATAAAACTTCTTAACATTTGTAAAGTTACACTGCTAGTGGTAACTCAAAAAAACTGTTTCCTGTTTTCCTAAGATAACTGAAAGAAATATTTTATAACTTGAAGCATGTTTCCCATAGGGGTTCATTTTATCATTTCATCTTATTATCCATAAGATTTTAAGCACCATGATTTAAAGGTTTTCTTCACTAGAATATATTTTTGCAGCAAATGGCTATATAGTCCCAATGGGTTTCCAATGTTTTACTTCAACAGAAGGCCATGGGGGACTGGAATTAAAATGGAACTGGGGAGATAATCTATGCAAAGATAAAGCAGACTGGCAAAGGTAAAAATAAATGAGACAAATCAGTTGTAGAGGTTTCTGACAGTAGAAAAAAATCACAGCTGCAGGAAAATATCAATTAAAATTATTAGCTGGAAATATTTCCCAAGAAACAAGGACTACAAAATCTTCCCTGCATTCCCACTGTGCCTTTTTTTTCAATACCTGCCTATGGGTTTCATTCATACTAAATCTATTTTTAATAATAATAACTCCATTTATGTATTATATATTATACCCTAGGGTTTACAAAGTGCTTTCTTTCCAATAACCTTGTGAGGCAGTGAAATATAATTATTATCATCACTATGTTCCAGATAATAAAATAGACTCAGAAAGGTCAAGAAATTTGCCCAAAGCCATACCTCATAAGTGGGAGGTGCCATGATTTGAATAAAGGTCTTTGGACTTCAAATTCAGTATTGCTTCTATTTAACAACAGTTGCTTCCTTAAAGTTATCTTAATTAATTAATTAATTGATTGATGTTTGTCCTTAATTTTCTTTTTTTTTAGGTGTTTTTATTTTGCAAGGCAAATGGGGTTAAGTGGCTTACCCAAGGCCACACAGCTTGGTAATTATTAAGTGTCTGAGACTGGATTTGAACCCAGGTGCTCCTGACTCCAGAGATGGTGCTTTATCCACTATGCCACCTAGCTACCCTGTCCTTCAATTTCAAAGAAGACCACGACATCAAGGAGGTGAGGCCATGATAAGCACATGTACTGGATTTGAATTAGGAAGATGCAGTGCTAAGTCACCAGCCTCACTTTCTCCTCCAGGGCCATCTGGGTCCTGTGACCACATATGGATCAGGATGACTGGAGATGACCCTGGATGTGAGGTAATCAGGGTTAAGTGATTTGTCCAAGATCCCACAGCTAGTAAGTAGCAAGTATCTGAGGCTGGATTCAAACTCCCATTCTCCTAAATCCAAAGACAGTGCTCTATACACTGCACCACCTAGCCACCCAGAATGTTAAACCTTATAACTTTGGTTATTCATGCTTTCTGAGTCACTTTTTGGTCACAATAACAGAATTTATAAGAGGCCATTCAACTGATTCAGTCAATTTGAATGGAATAACAATTATTCTTGCTTCTTTCTCACTATACTGGCCATTGTATCAACCAACCAGAGCTAAATTATGCCACTAGATATCAGTAAAGATGAAATCACCTTTACCACCAAATGTGGTAATGTAAGTATTCCAAGCAACAAAATAACAATAATGGAGCAAGAGAAAAAGGAAATATCCATAATACAACTAGGGTCTTAAAAAGACTGCAAAGTACTTCAGAGTTTGATCTTGATTAGATACATGATGATCAATATCTTAGAACTTAAGGAACTGTCAAGATCATCTATTCTATCAGTTAAGTCATTAGGAGACTGGTATACAGTAATGCAAATGAATTTATATAAGGTCAGACTCTTAGTTCACAAATAAACTAAAACTAGATCCCAGAACTCCCAACTAGTACATGCTTTTTGGTCAGAATGAGGCACACAGTTCAGTGAAAAGAACACTAAATTTGGAGTCAGAGAACCTTGATTCAAACCCCATCTCTGACACTACCAAGTTATGTGACCTCAAGTAAGAAAATAAACTTCTCTGTGCCTCCATTTCTACATATGTAAAATGAAAGGGGAGGATTAATGACATATGATGTCCAATCTAGTTCTAAGTATATGATGCTGGACCTTATGATTTGATTTATTTAAGAAGGTTAAAGAGAGAAATTTCATTTTCCAATGCAGAGCATCATACTCTATGAGAATTACAGTCTTAAAGAGATGTTTGGGGACACTTGGAGGTAAAGAGATTTGATGAAAGTAATAAGGCCAATATGCATCAGAGGCAAGACTTCTGAACTCAGATTTTCCTGTATTTATAGAGAGCTCTCTATCCATGATGGCATGTGATCTTTGCTTCCTTTCCTTTATTTGTTTCTCCTCTATGATCCTAGAGCTTCACTCTTATTTAATATCAAAGGATGAAGCTCAACTGAATAGTAAACTCCTTGAGAATTAAAGTCCATGTCTTAGACTTTAATCTCTCATGGTGCCTAGCACTATGCTTGCTGAACACATGGAAGTCACGCAATAAATACTTGAATGATGAGACACATGAAATGTGACTAATTATCTTGTAGATACCAGGATCATCCAATGCAAGATAGAATTTGTTCTATCTAGAAAACTGTCCAGGGTCATACTCTATCTATCCAAACCTTCTTCATCTTCAATTTTTCTGTACTTGCCACAAGTGTATACCTCTACAAATACAAACAAGAAAAAATATTCCACTTTGACTGATAGGCAGCACAGATAGAATGATGGAATGCTTGCATCCCAGAGACCAAAGTCCACGAGGCAAGTATTATTGGAGATCAGAAGACCTGGGCTGAACAACTTCCTTCCATTCCATAAACTGAGAAAAAAAATTGTTTTTGCTGTAAAGTAGCAAATATCATGAACCATGAAGTAAAAAAAAAGGCATAATGTAAAAGATGAGTAAAATTTTTCAACCCGTGGGCAGTAGTGGTGAGCAAATATGTTTCCCAAACAAAAAAACAGAACACTGACTAGAAAAGAGGAAAGGAAATTCCCAGAGCATGAAACGTACTTCTCTTAGAATGTCACGTGGCTTTTTTCTTACTGAAATACCTTGATATGAGGCAACCCCAGTGCAAGTATATCTGGAAGGTGGAGAAAAACATTGAAAGATGTATTTATCATCCATCATCATGGCCTATTCTGATACTGGAAAAGACAGGAGGTGCAAGAATGCAGTTTGCATTGTGATTTATCTTACTTTCTTGGATAAGATGAGCTTTTGGCTAACCATAGTGTAATTTACCTCTAAGTTTTTCACTGGGACTTCATTTGGGACTAATTACTTTACCTTACCTTTGGAGACCCTACAAAACTCTGCATAATGAATTTGCTAAAGCTCTTTTACTCTCAGAGAGCTACAAGCTTTATTCTTTCTTGGATTTGGCAACTATGCGGAAGAATGACACAGACAGGGAAGCAACAAGGCAATATTATCAAATAACTCAACTGTCAGTTATAGAACCAATACTCTTCTCCTTTGTCCAAAAGCAGTAGCAGAGGGAATTTAAGTGGGTAAGCTAAAATTATACAAGAGGAAATCTGGCTTGAGAGAGGGTGATTCCACTCTGAGCATTCCAGGAAAATAAAAGTGGATTCTGTGGGCCAAATTTAAAATAGAGACTAACTAGAGATTACTTTATTCCCACATGTAACTGATACAAAGGCATTTATATCTTCTATTCTGGACAACCCAGGAGAGTGGCACATTCCATAATATTCCAGGAACTTCTTCATCTGCAAAATTATTCCATATAATTTCACTGGAAAACCAATCTTCTTTAAAGGATTTCTGCCCCTGTTTGGACAATTTGTGACATTTTTGGTGGTGGTGCTGGGATTTTGATGGTGGTAGTTTTTTAAGACAAAATAAAAGGTAGACTGAAAGCAAATGACCACATCAGAGGAGAGGGGGGGGAACCAATAAATCTTGAATTAGAAGACCTGGATACAAATCCTTTCACTGTCATTTACTAACTGTAACCTTGAGCAGTCCCTTAACCCTGTTTGCCTTGGTTTATTCATTTATCAAATGAGCTTGAGAAGAAAGTGTTAAACCACTCCAATATTTGCCAAGAAAACTCCAAACTATGTCATAAAAAATCAGATATATATGAAAAATAACTGAACAGCCTTAATTTCCTTGTGTATAGTAGGGGAAAGGTGGAGAATTGGACTAGATAGACAGTATATTGCTTTCCAATTATAGATCCATGACTCTATCACTCTATTTACTTTGGGTAAATCATTTCTTTCCTAGATTTCAGTTTCCTCATCCATAAAAATGAAGAAATTGGATAGGACAATTTCTAAGATTCCTTCCAACTCTAAAATTCTAACTAAATTTGTCTCATTTTGGCCTTATATTATAAGGCTCTGAATACTATAAGAATCTAAATAATTATAAGACTATTCTGATAATCACTTACTCTCTGAATAGCCTTTGGCCAGTTGCCTTACTTCTCTGAGCATCAATATTCTAATCTATAAAATGAGGGGGATGAATGAGATAAATTCTAAGGTCCCATCTAGCATTACGATATCTATAATCTTATGACCAAAAACTATGTGAACTAGTAAAATACATTATAGTTCCATCTTAAGACAAGAATCTTTAGGCTGATTTACTGGAGACAGCCAAAGATTTCTCAAAACAATTGATCTTAGCTTCTCTGAGTTCTTTGTCTCTTTATGAGAGATGTAGTTTACCATAGCAGATAGAGCATGGAACTTGAAGTCAGGAAGACCTGGATTTGAATTTTGTCTCAGACACTTACTAGTTATGTAATACTGAACAAGTCACTTAACTTTTCTAAGCCTCAATTATCCCACCTGTAAAATGGGAATAAATAAAAGTACTTATCTCATGAGGTTGCTGTGAGTATCAAATGAGAATAATATATGTTAGATTTTTAGTAAACTATAAAGCACAATAAAAAATGTGCTAAGGTATTC
Source organism: Macrotis lagotis (assembly GCF_037893015.1). Classification (NCBI taxonomy): domain Eukaryota; kingdom Metazoa; phylum Chordata; class Mammalia; order Peramelemorphia; family Peramelidae; genus Macrotis; species Macrotis lagotis. The sequence goes on from NC_133661.1 coordinate 148,810,618, forward strand.
TTGGCCATTGCTATATATTTCAGTGTCAGGAGATCAAAGTGGGTAGGACAAATTGCCCACTACTCATATAGATCACAGGAGGTATAATGGGACCTGGTTTAGAAAAAAAAGAGGGAAGAAGAGAGTAAAGAAGAGGAAAAAGAGATCATATAATCCTAATGTCTCATTTAAAAAATTTATTAGTGTATTTTGCTTTTATATACCTACATTTCTTAAAATATCCCTTTCTTCACTTCCTCCCTTGTAACAAAGAAGACATGGGGGGCGGGTCATTAGCAAAGATATCTAACACATAGAAAATATCTGATTCCATACCCATAGTTTCCAATTTGAAAAAAAATGAGCAACACCCCTTCTCCCATCTCTTCATTAGGACCAAGTTTGCTCATTTATGTATTTACAACATTCAGTTTTTACTTTTTATTTTTTCATTGACTTCATTTTACATATAAGGAAGTTAAGGCACAGAGAAGTGAAATGACTTCCCTAAAATTACCAAGGCTATAAATGATAAAACTGGGATTCATGCCTGGATCTTTGGATTCTAAATTCAATATTCTTCCCATTGCACTATTTTTGGGTCAGTGTGGCTTATACCTTTCTACCATCTGATTTCTTGTACTCCCCATTTCCTTATCTGTACAGCAGATGAGATTGTGTTCCATCTAGCAATAGCTTCTATTCCTATACTTGATCTGACCCTTTTTGACTTTAATGACAGCACTACTCTACTTAACAAACATCTTATTCATGAAAAGTATAGCCAAGTTTATATTTGTTTTTAAAATAAGAATGTTGAAGTTACATTTCTTCTCCCAAAGAAATGCAGCTGCCTGTAAAATCCCACAATTTGCCATTTTCAGTATTCCCAGCTTAGACTAATAAGGTACTATTTTAATAAGTATAGCATTCAGTGGATATCCTGTCTTCTTTTCATAATCACTACCAATCCCCCATTCTTCAATTCTCTATTCCATAACTGTTATTTTTAGTGTTTGCATTTTTCCTTTGTGTCTGTCTTTCTTAAGTAAAAGCTAAGTAGTATGGCAATCAGCCAAAAATGGGTTTCACTCTCTATGTGCACACACACACACACACACACACACACACACACACACATACATACATACTTTCATTTCACTCAGTATACTAAAGACTTCCTTACCTTCTTTGTAGTACCCCTCTTAGATAAAGCCAAGCTCAGCCTGCTGTTTTGGGGTGATAACTTTTCAAACCTTTGCCTAAACTTCCCAGTGAGTGTGTCCCTCAATTGCTAGGAATATCAAAGACATAAATCCAACAAGAAAAAAACATTTAGTTAACATATGAAGAATTCAAATAACATGGAAGAGAATGAAATAAGAAAAGATTCTTGGCACCTACATTTAAAGGGGTGAAAGCCTCTTTTATCTCCAAGGGAGCTATAATCTAATTTTCTATTGATCCCTCTAACTACTCAACATAAAGTCACTTAAATTATGTGTCTAGGAGAGGGTACTTGGTTTGTACTGGAGTTCTCCTTCTTGAAGTTTTCTCTCTAGAAACCTGGTGATATGAATATTGTTAGCTGAAAAATGTAGCCTAAAGAATTATTCAATGAATGAGATTCTCTCAGTTCCACACATCATGGGAAATTAAATTTGGTCCTGTCACATCCATCTTTCAAGGACAAAAAAAAATGTCCTCTCCCCTTAGACTCTCTAAGGATGGCAAAACATGAAACAAAGATCAGCTAATTTACTCCTTGTTATCAAGGTTCATTTCCTATCTAAAGTTGACTAAGACTAGAAAGTTGATTGTGTTTCCCAAGGCCCTTCCCTTGAACATAATAGGAATAGGGTGGAGAAGAAGACATGTGTAATACTAAAATGCTAAAAAATATATTAAATAGAATCTTTTTGCTTGCTTGTAATTGAGTAATCTAATAATGGACTCTGGGACAACCTTTCACACAAGGAACTCCTTATTTTCAAGAAATATAAAGGGCATTCTCTCTAAATCCTCTCACCTGCCTACTATGCTGTATTTCCCCCAACTATTCACCTCCTATGGCAAATGAAGTTCCCATTATTAGCACCATTGTTTGTATAGAAAGCTTCTGTTGAATCAAACATCATCTTCTGAACAAGTTTGAACATTTCAAGAAATGACAGCTTGGTAAGACAAATGATTTGCTCTGATTAATGCATGCAATAATGCTATATGAAATAGATTTGGCCTAAATAAAGAAGAAAAATGATTTTTGTTAAGACTAAAAAAACTGAAATTGGGCAACCAGTTCTAGACCTGGAATCAGGACGACTCATTTCCCTGCATTTTAAATCTGTCTCAGAGTCTTCCTAGCTAGTACGACCTTGGACAAATCACTTAACCCTGTTTGCTTTAACTTTCTCCGAATGTAAAAAGAAGGAAAAAGGCAAACAACTTAATTATTCTTACCAAGAAAACTCCAAATAGGGTTATGGAGAGTGAGATGCAACTGAACAGTTACAACAACAACACTAACAACAACTAAAAATATATATTTATCCAAAGAACAAAACAGTCAAATAAGGATTTATACTTGTAGCACACTCCTAAAACCATCAAGTATTACTGGGAAATGGAACATGTAGAGGTGTGGAGATTATAAAAAAAAAATCTGAAAGGTAAGCAGGCATCAGGTTGGGAAAAGTTTTAAATGACCAATAGAGGACTTTTTTAATCCTTAGACACGTAAAGAGTCATTGAAGTTTATTGAGTAGAGAAGGTTGACATGGTCAAGCCATATTTCAGAAAAAAAATCACTTTGATGTTAAATGAAGGAAAAATTAAAGTGCATAAAATGAGGCAGAGAAATCATTTATAAGTCTGCAATGGTTCAGGTGGGAAGTAATGAGGAACTGAATTAGGATGATAACAGTGTAAATGTTAACATCTACAAGAGGCATTATTAAGATAGAAATGATAAGATTTGGCTAGGGATTGGATATGTGAACTGAATGAGTATGGAGAGCTGAGGATGATATCAAGATTTTGAGTATGGGTGACTAGAAGAATGTTGCTGGCATAGAGAGAAGTAGAAAAGTTAGGTAAAGTTAAGGACTTGGGGTGGAAGGAAAAGAGATAATGAGTTCTGTTTTGGACAAATGAGTTTGAGTTATCTACAGGACAGCCTATTTGAAAGGTCCAAAATATATTCGTGATGTGAGTCGGGGATCAGGGGAGAAACTAAGTCTAGATGAATAAATCTTGGCACAGTTTAGTTAAATGATAACTGAGCCCATGTGAGCTAATGAGATCACCAAGATAACATCTAGGGAAAAGAAATTAGAGACTGGGACAGAATCTGCAGGAACAACTATGATTATTAAAAATGAAATGAATGAAGATGCAATGGATGTATTTGAAGAGGCAATGTTCCTATTATACATACATACTATATTGTACATTAAAAACATTATATTAATGCAAGTTCTTAGTACAAAGAGGTCAGCCCTAAAACTATTTTCCAGATTTTCAAGGTAAAGAAAAATAAGTATTCCTAAATTAACAAAAGAACATTTGCTTTCACTTAGACTATAATAATTGACTATGTAATTGGTTGCAACTCTATATTCTATCTTCAAAAGATTAAAACAGAAACAACTAATATAGGATGATATAGAAACTCAGTGTGATCCCAGTCTCTTAGGTCAAGAATATTTTCTTAACGTGGTGCTTTCATGGTCATATAAATTTCACCAACCATTCTTTTATTTAAACCTTTTTTTGGATTCTATTTGAACTTCTTTCTTCCCATTTCAGTGGGTATTGGTATTTTTGACATAAACATGCCATTGAGAACAAAGGAATTCAGAAAATATTGTCAAGGACATAGCTTTCCCCAATCTTATGATATGAATTCATTATGTCCAGACTTTTCCATTTCTCTAAGTCAAAAATCTCAGGTATTTTGTAACTTAGTATAATACAAACTTTACCCAAAGGACATACTAGAAAGAGAAGAAAAGAGAAAGGAATAAGCATTTATTTAATATCTACTATGTGACAAGCATTTACAGATATTCAAAATATTTAAAATATTTTCTCATTTAATTTTCACAAACCTGAGAAAAAGATATTATATCCCCACTTTATAGTTGAGGAAACTGAAGCAGAAAGAGGTTAAATGATTTGCCCAGGGTCACACGGCTAGTAAGTTTCTGAGGTAGGACTTAAAACTTGGTCTTTCTGACTCCAGGTCCACTTCGCTATCTACTAGGTTCCTAAAACAGGCACAACAAATGAAATCATTAAGAGCATACATTGGAAGTTACATTTTCTCAACATTACCCATAGCTCAAGGAATCAGTAGTTTTGTGACAGTAATAAATAAACCAGTCTTCCAAACACAAGTCCAGAAATTATACTCTACTATGCTGCTTTTAGGTATGTCTAAAGTGGGAGAATTTCTTTAGGTCTCAAGACTATTACCTTTAACTGCTTTCATATCTCTGTCACCTTGGAATCTTTTAATGTGATGAAATAAGTAATAAATTCCAACAGCTGAATCTCCATCCTAATTGTACAATATTGTTAAGTAGCAACTTCTTTCATTTCCCTAAACTTATAACTTTCAAACCTCTTAGTTATGGTAGTCGGGAATTCAGAGACCAAATTGTTGATCATGCTATCCATGCTTTTTTTTTGAGAGACAATGGGGTGCAGGAATGTAAAACAATGAATACCTTATAGGAAGCCTTGGATTTTTTAATCTAGCCTCTGATGCTTATAATTTATATTACTTGGGGCAAATCACTTAACTTTCCTGGGTCTCACTTTCCACTTTTTAAAAACAAGAATATTGAATTACATTGCCTCCGAGGTCCCTTCTAACTTTAAGTATTTATTTCATTTCTTTTTTTTTATAATCTCTAGTACAGTGTCTTTTACAAATAAGTAGGGATTGGGTTTGGATCAATGATTTCATTGCCATAGGTAACACCTGAATGAAGAAATACTTTCTACCAATGGACATTGGTGACTTCTTTGAAATTCAGTCATATTGGGCAATAGGCACAGAGCACTAAGTCAATGTTTTTTCCTAGCATCACACCAGGGGTGACATTGATTCAAGTTCTTTTGAAACTCAAAGCACTTCTCCATCCACTACACAATATTGCCTCTCCCTTGAAAAAAGTGGTCCCTGAGAACCCTTCCAAATCTAAATCTAAAAGTCAATGTCTTTAATACTTCAAGCTTTGACCTTCTCTTTACTTAGTATTTCCAAGTTTATTGCTATTATTTAGTGGTGTTTCAATTGTGTCTGACTCTTTGCAACCTCATTTGTGGTTTTCTTGGTAAAGATTCAGGAATGGTTTGCCATTCCCTTCTCCAGATTATTTTACAGATGAGAAACTGAGCAAACAGAGTTAAATGACTTGTTAAAAAGTATCTGAGACCAGATTTAAACTTGAAAATTCCTGATTTTAGGTCTAGTGCTCTGTCTATTACATTACCTAATTTATTTCCAACCTAAAAAGCCTTAAAACGTATACTATGTCCCTAGGTTAATTTTAGCAAATTTTCTCCAATTTCATCTCATCTTTCATAAATTCAACATATGTTTATTAAATGCCTACTGTATCTAGAGTAATATATTAGGACTTAAGTAACATAAAAAGTTTAATAAGAAATATTGGGTTATGATCACCAAAACTGTGAACAAAAATATCTAAACTCTGTGATCATCCACTATTAGATACATTTCTAGAATATCTCATATTTCGTAGATTCAGAAAGGACCCATATAATGCAACCCCTTCATTGTAAAAATAAAGTAACCAAAGCCTAGAAGAGTTAAGTGATTTGCCCAAGTTTACACAGCTAGTAGGTAACAGAGCTGAGATTTGAACTCAGGTCCTATGATAGCAAGTTCAGGTCTCTTTCATCACACCCTCTCACTCCATGGTATTAAAGAGCTAAGACATGTCCTCACTAAAGCACTGATTTCCTTAAATAACACAAGTGGCAAATTCCAATATTAGAGAGCTACATGAGATATTTTTCCATCCCATTTTTTATTTAATAAAAATGGAAGCTACAGGGCTGTATCTAGATAATTTCTCCTATATTAAAAAAAACATTCATCACACCTAAAGTACAAAAATACGAAAATCTTTCACCTTGAAAGAGCTCATTATGAACCAATTTGATGGATGTCCTGTCTTGAAGAAAGAAGAGGCCTTCTTTGATTTCATTTTCCTTGGTCCCCTATCTATCCAAACAGTTCTTATGAAGGAAAGTTTTGCAGAAATAAAGCAACCAGAACAGAATCATTGACATCCTCAAAAGAACAGAGTAACATTTTTAGCACAAATAAAAGTCACACGCACATTTTCTACTGCCTCAAAAAAGTGACATCTACTGTACTAAAGTGACACCTGCCATCTATTCTTAAATATATCACAAAATAGAGTGACTTTATACATAAATCATTAACAGGGAAGGAACAATGAGCATTGAGACTGGAGTTCCCTTTGTATCCAGCTATAGGTGGAAGAAGAGCAGTCTTCCAGTTATCACCGTCTGCTGTACTCAAGGGTGAGAGAGCTGCAAACCTATTCCTGAGCTCGACCAACCCCACTGCTTTTAAAATGTTATTTTCCCCCTCATTTCAGAATTATCTGAAGACCAATTGGTTCCAGGCAGCTTTTTGTATATTAATTTTTAATTGAAGAAATAGCAATTAGATGGCAGCATTGATTGCTAGTTCCCATAATCTTTTTTAATTTGAGATAACAATCTATCCAAAAAATGAGCTTGTCCCTAAAATATCTTTTCCTAATGGCAATAATACTGAAGTCATATACCAAAGCAGCAACAGCCCACTGTGAAGGGGTCTAAATTATACATAGTGTATTCTGCACCTGGTATATCAATTATGATTTTAAAAAAATACCAATCTACTGCAACCCAGAAAAATGATCAGTCTTTTCAAGTTTCCTTTTCTCCTTTTTCCTTCAGTACCATGCTTCTTTCCTGAAACAGAAGGATAACCCTAAAAATTCTAACTGTCTAAAAGTATAATGGGTTATCTATTGATATAGCAGGTACCCTTTCACTAAGAGTCTTTTTTCCAGATTTTCCAGACCATCGTTTTGGAATATATGCTGGAATGCTTCATAGATACACGGAACTAGAGGTGGAAAGGGCCTTTAAGATCATACAGCTCAACCCTTTCTTTTTATATATTTGAAGAGAGTTATCACATCAGTGGACCTTTTCTTGTTTTGGATCATAAGGATTAAATATTTCCAGATTTCCAGATCATCAGTTTAGAATATTATAGAAGGAATTTCCATTCCAATATGAATATGACTGAATGTTTCATAGATACACAGAACTAGAGTTGGAAAAGGCCTTTAAGATCATCCAGCTCAACCCTTTTTGTTATATATTTGAAGAGAGTTATCCCATCAGTGGACCTTTTCTTGTTTTTGGATCATAATGAATGACTAGATCTATAGTCTGGGCAGAAACAATTAATTGAGTCAAAGTTATACATGTAACTTCATTTCCAATAATCATATCAAATCTGACACCCTAGTGTGAATATGAGGAAGAAGCCCACCCACTCTCCATGCACCTTTTGGAATGTCAGAGATTCTCCAGTGACTTTTCTTATATGGATAAATCCTTTCATTAAATCACTTCTTTGTGTGCCTGTATTCCTTCATTGAGATACAGAACACGACTAATGTATCAGGCTAAAAAAAATGTCCACTTGTGTTAACACAGCTTAATTATCTGGTTAATACAATCTATCTGCTGGCAGCAAAAAATACATGAAGTAGACAAAGCTTAATTTTGGCAGTCTTCTAAGCAAGGACAGAGAGAAAGGTTTTATCAATTAGGTCCTAGAAACAAGGTATGTAGAAACAAGAATAATACTGAAATATAGTTTGTAGCTAGGACCTATGTCCTCAGCATCTTAAGTCAGGTTATAACTTGGTCGGGTCCTCCCTCTAAACCATATTTTTCTCACCTAGTCTTAATTGTGACAATTTTTTGGCTGTCCTATGTGGAATGCTACTCTCTGTTGCCAGATTCTCTACTATAGGAACTGACCCCACTTTGCCTTTCCCTAACAATCATATTCACCTATTCCATCACCCCCAAAAAGGGGTCTTACTTTCTTCACAGTATCTGATGGGGAAGAGGTTGCTTTCTGATTTCTAAAATAATAGCTAGGTGATGCTTTCACAGTGAGGTAGAGGAGAGTGGGGGGAAACCAGTTACCTTTGGTAACCATCATGTTTTAGAAGAGGCTTCCATGAGAGAATTACCTGAAGCCAAAGGACTAATGGCACAAGTTTCAAATCCATCCAAAATTTTATGTTTACTTATTTGTGTAATTACATACACACAATGTGACATTGTACTGATCATTGTTTTTCAATCTTTTAGGTCTTATTAGATGTCTTCAAAAAGACTTGCCTTCCCTCTGCCTGTGAGTTTTTGCCAGACAATGTTGTCATTCTCTTTTCAGAGTTTTGCATTGTTTTGAAAAGTATCTCTATTATTTAATTTAAATTCTCTATTCTCAGACATTCCTTCATTCCTGGAGAGTTCTAATTTGTCTTTATTTCTTTTATCTTTTATTTTAATTCTGTAATTGCTTTTTGAACTGTTCTATAACTTTTTTGGAGTTTTTAGTGGTAATTTCTGAGATCCTTGCATAATTTTTTAATAAACCTGAATTGCTTGAGGATTTTGATTCATTTTGTTCTCTATGAATTATTTATGGACCTTTTAGGGTCATTAAATTGACCCTTTTCCTAGATTGCTTGCTCCATTTTCTTTCCTTTCTCTGCCATCATAATCTTTATCAGTCATTCTTCTGTTTTTCTTTTTTCAATGGTTTCCTTGTAATTGAATTTATCATTCATTATTTCCTTTTGAAAAAAAGCTGGACTTGTGAAAATTTCCAGGGCTCTTTTGCTCCTTTCCCATTCTAAGATGTAGGTTCTACTTTCTTTCTGATGAACAGGTGACCCACAAAGTTTAATAATGATCAGTCAGGTTACTAATGCAGAGAGAGAGAGAGACAGACAGGTAAATACACCTGCATTTACTTTTTTTATTATTTTACCCAGTACCTTTTTTAGATTCCAATTTCTTCTCAGCAGTCAATTTTTTTAGACCCTAAACTGAAACTTCCCAAACTCTGGAGTTTGGTTTACTACATCAATCATTCAAAGTCATGTTGAAAGGGAACCCCTGGACATGCTAAAAGGACACTCTAAGAAGCTAGTGGTAATATGCCTAGTCTTTTCAGGACCCTTCCTATTCCACAGCTTCTAACTTTTTTTCTATTCGATTCATCAGATTTATGGGCCTGAAACCATTGTCAAATTGAAAGGATCCAGTCAGGCCACTAATAAGAAAAAATTCTGAGAGGCCTATCGTTATTGGCCCTCTCATTCATCTGTACTCTATAAACACTACCTTTCTTTGTTTCTCTTGAATCCCAGAACTCGTCCAATTCAGGGACCTCAACTTGCTCAGATCAAGGAGATTTGTTCATAGCTTTGCTAAAAGGGTCAATTTGGAAAGCAAAATTGAATTCTAAGACTAACATATATAGTGAGTACTAGGAATAATAGGCCAATGAGCTGGTCCGTTTTGGGGGGGACAGGGAGGTTTTCTTTTGGTTGGGTCTGAAAATTAATCTTTTACTAGCTTGTTTCATTTCTTTCTTTCTTGTGGTTGCTACTTTTGTTGCAACATCAGGTAACTTCCTTGTTGATATATCATGGAGGTAACTGGGACTAGGTTACTTCTCATTGTTCCATCTTGAGTTCCTCCTTCATATTCTCCCCTACTCCCCGAAATTTTACTGTAGTTTTACTACTCTTGTGAAATATTATGTTCAATTCTGATCACAGTACCTAAAAAAAGAAACCTCCGAGAAATGACAAATGTCCAGAGAAGGGCAACTAAAATGGTCAAGGACATGGACATTAGGGGAAAAGACTCCTATATGAGAACAGACTGAAAAGACTAGGACTCCCGTATGGAGAGACAAAGACGGAATAGGGAACATGATCAAAGTGTCTAAGATAAGGTAAGATATGGACAGGGGGAACACAGATGTGATCACCACATCCAAGAATACTGGAACTAGGGGGCACCCCCTGAAGCTTGAAAGATGAATACAAGCAAGTACAACTTCACAGTGAGGGTAGTCAACTTATAGGTCTCATTACCCTCAGGAGGTGGTACAGAAAGACATATAAATAGCTTCAAAAGTGGTTTAGATAAGCTCACAGATGACAGAATCCTAACTAGATACTAAGGGAAACTGGGATGTTTTGGGGTACGCCCTTCGCCTTTGAAATGATTGTGAAGTAGGACAAGCACATCCTTCTGAGTGTCCCCTGGTACTGCCAAGGCCAAGGACTGCATAGAACTGAATCATGAATCTGAACCAGTAAAACAGTTCACTTCTTGGCTGAAGTTTCAAAACTCAGAGCTTTCTAACTTCCAAAAAAAAAAAAAAAAAAGGCAAGGAACAAAAGACAGATTGGCTGATTTATAGAAAGTGATAATGGGACTCCTTCTCCTTGCAGCCATCATTTCAATCTGCAATAAAAATGACTGGTCTGACACCCTCCACTTCCTGAATATCCAAAAGGCCTCAACTGCCCAGACTCTGCAGACATAAACTTCACAGTTAATGGACCTGTCAATTTCATAAAGTGAACAGTTTTTTTTTCATAACACTTAGAGAAACTATAAAAAAATTAAAAAGCCCTGTATTTAACATGAAAATAAATGTTTCACTTATTGGGCACTGGTTGGAATATTTGGGAAAGAAAGCTAACATTAGAACGGCCTAGCGGTGGTGAGGGATGAAAGGAAAATATGAAATGAGAGTAGTTTACAAAAAGAATTAAGGACTTTATTTTTAGCAGTTTTAAAAACATACATTCATCAAGTATAAAACTTATAAAAATCTGATTCTTAACTTTCCCTAAATAACCATCCAATGTCTTTGTTATGACAAATTTGTTATGACAAATTAGTTTCAATTTACATCCTTAAAAATCAGATTAATCTACCATAAAGCATGCAGATAAATATTACTATGCAAATATGTAATAATAGGTAACATAAATATCCATCGTCCTATTAAATTTTCAGTTATAAGTAGGATCTTTGTACAAATGTTTCCTTTTTTGGCCATCATAATTCATGAAAATTATTTGTGAGTCTTCAAATGCTAAAGAATAATCTGGATTTTCCATATTATACTAAAATAATTATTACTTCCCACCAAAAAGAAACTGAATTTCATAAGAGTGGACTGTATCCTCAATCAACAGTTAATGAGAGGGAATCATCCCAGGGCTGCATTCATTAATGGCGGCTGTATAGAATATGTCTGGGAGTTTTGTGATGCTTTAATCAATTTTCTTTCTTCTACTGAAGAGGTAGCTTATTCATGGGACTAAGATATATTTCTTCTGTTAGTCTAATATCATGTGCCTTAAGTTTCCAGTCTTCACTCAAATGTAATTTAGTGGTTCCATTTAACTTTTTTTGTTTTGTTTTGTTTTTTTAGGGTTTTTGCTAGGCAATGGGGTTAAGTGGCTTGCCCAAAGCCACACAGCTAGGTAATTATTAAGTGTCTGAGACCGGATTTGAACCCAGGTACTCCTGACTCCAGGGCTGGTGCTTTATCCACTGCACCACCTAGCTGCCCCCTCCAATTAACTTTAAAGAAAAATTTTAGAATATACAGATAGTACTCTTGACTTGAGAAAATGTTTGGAGAACTGTTACTAGTGGAAGAGCATATTATTAAGCAAGAGGTAAAGTAACTAGGCTATCGACAGAAATACAACCAAATAATTACGAGGGACCAATACAAGATCTTAATGGTAAAAGAGTTGAAAAATCAATCAAATGAAGTGAAGATGTTTGCTTTCTGCCTGGCTGAAGGATCAGCCTCCATATATTGGAATAATTCCAAAACAAGAAGCAAATTTTATTAGATAGAAATTCCATATTTCAAAAGTTTATATCTCAGAACTTATGAACCAGGGGACTGCTTTGATAGATACTATCTGAAAATTCACAGAATGGAATTTTCAGGACTCCTTTAGATGTGTTTCAGTAAATACTATGGAATTTTGATTCAGATTTTGGTAATGTGTCTATGTTTTCTCCTCTCTCTAGATGAAATTTTGGTTCAGTTCACTTTGAAAGGCCCAAAAGCTCCTAATTGATAGGAAATGCCATGACCTGAGGGACACAAGGACTGACACACTATCCTGATAGAGAAAATTGAGAAGAAGACTTGATCTGAGTTGAGTAACTTTTAATACTTTTGTGTCTTTACCTGACTCTCACATTCAGCTAAAATAGTTTTACACAATGTCCTCCACACATATTTTATACTTTCCCATTCATCTCCCTTTACCCTGAATCAAGGTTTAAAGATCATCCTAATCATTTATTTTACAGGTGAGGAAACTGAGGATTACAGAGATCATAGGATACAGTTAACAGACAATGATTTAGTGCTTTAAAAATTTGTCAAGTTCTGTGAATTCTTTTGAGGAGATTGTAGATTTAAATTTAGGAGATAGTTTGATCATCTAGGTTAATGCTTTCCTTTTAAATATGATAAAAATGAGACTCAGAGAGGAAAAATTGATTTGTCCAAGGCCACCCAGTTTTTAAGTGTCAAAATTAGGATCCAAACCTGGATCCCATGATTCTAGAACCAGTAAACTTTAAAGTTTAAAATGCAGTTTCTCTATCTCTTCCTCCTGGGTTTTGTTGGTAATGTTTGTTTATGTGGGTCTATTTTTTTAAATTGATATTTTATTTTTCCAATTACATTATGAAAGTTTTTCAGTCATCAACATGCATTATTATGTTACATAGTTTCCTTCTACTGTTCCTTCCAATCCCTCTCCGCTTGGTGGTGAATAGTCTATTACACATTGTACATGTACATTTGTCTTTAGCATGCTTACATATTAGTCATTTGCTCTATGAAAAATTGGGAAAAGAAAGCAAAAAAAGAAAAAATCATGAGACAGGAAGTAAAAACATGAGACATTTTTTCCTTTAAAATGAACATAGTGCTTATTCAGATTCTGTTTCCTTTTGTTTGTTTGTTTGTTTGTTTGTTCTGTTTTGTTTTGTAGTCTTCTGGATGTGAATAGCATTGTCTATAACAGGTCTCTCTCAAAGCTGTCCTAGTTCTCTGAATTGCTAAAAGGAGCTGCATCTGTCAAAGTTGATCAACTCACAATGAGTTTGCTAATGTACACAATGTTCTCTTGGTTCTCCTCCCTTTGCTCAGCAGCAGTTACTGTAATTTCTCCCATGCTTCTCTAGAGTCTAACCATTCATGGTTTCTTAAAGAACAGTAGTATGCCATACCTTTAACATGTGTATATCTCTTTGCTTCAAATGTGTTTCTTGTAAATAACATACTGTAGGATTATAGTTTTTAATCCCTTCTTCTATCTGCTTCCATTTTATGGGAGAATTTAACTTATTCACATTTACAATTAAGCTTATAAATATTTATTTCCTTCCATGCTATCTTTCCCCATTTGTACTTTTCTCTTTCCTTTCCTTTTATTCTTCCTCATCAATATTTTGCTCCCTTTGCTCTTTAATCTTTAACATTTTTTCAAATTTTAACTTCCATATATATCTTCACCTTCCCTTTTATCAATTCCTTCTTCCCTTTTCTTTCCCTTCCCCCGCCCCATCTACTTCCCATAGGGTAGAGTAGTGTTGAGATCCCCTGTCCACCAGGGGATTAATTAGGCTCAGGTGATAAAAGAAACATGCGTATACTTGGGTGGGGATGCTAGTAGGACAACCAGTAGAGCTGTTTATTGATAGTATCAGACAGTTCTTTATAGCAGAAAAAAACCACAAAATTAGCATATGGGATCAAACAATGTTTCTAAAACTAGTGCAGGAAATAACCTAGAAGGACGTAACCCAGGTCAAGAAGTTCAGGTACAGGGCTATCACACAAGTGAGGCCATGGATGATATAGTTGTGTTATCATAGCAGAGTTCTGTGGAAGGTATTCAGCTTGAGGATCACCAAAGCCTAGGCCTTTTATTCATAACTGACTTTTTTAACCCAAACTCACTCAAGCAGCACTCAACAGAATAGATTTTTAAATCCAATTGGTCATATATTTAATCCTTCTCTGGGCCAAATCTATCAAGTAGGATTTATTCAATGTTCGCACCCTCCCTACTTTCCCTTTACTATAATATGCCTTTGTGCATCTTTCCCTGGCATTTTTATGCACTAATGCCTAGCCTTCTCCAAGTATAGTCATTCCTTTTTATGTTTTAATTGTTTTAACTCTGTCTTGCACTAATATCCCTTTGTCAAAATATATTCCTTTTATCTTATCTGATGGAAGAATTATCAAAGGCTCATTGATTGATTGATTATAAGCAGCCTCATAGTCACTAAGTACGCCCCTTCTCTGTCTCATTAGAAATATACTTCTCAAGAATCATGAATCACATCAAATTATAATCACTTTATACCTTACCCCTTTTCAAGTATCCTCCATGAACACCCAATCCTTATGAGCCAAAACATCATGAAAAGCCAAATCATTCCATCAACCATTTGTACATATCTCCTCTAATTATAGACAAAGTTTCAAGCAAAACATATCTCTTTTTTATTTTTTTTATTTTTAAACGTTTATTTCTTTAAGGCATTGGGGTTAAGTGACTTGCCCAAGGTCCCTCAGTCAGGTAATTATTAAGTGTCTGAGATTGGATTTGAATTCAAGTCCTCCTGACTGCAGGGCTGGTGCTCTATCCACTGCACTGCCTTGCTGCCCCCTAGCAAAGCATATCTCTTCAGCATATTTTCAGGTCCAGTAACTCTAAATATACTCTCTACCTCCATCTCTATAGTACTGCAACCCTACAGCCCTCCCCAACCAAAGTATCAGGTACATCCTCTCCCACTCTTCTCTTAGCACTCCAAACATGACATTAAACCCGTCAATAAGTAAAGCATGGATTAAGATAAAACCAGTTCCTCTTTATGTCCATAATCTCTCTTTATGTCCATAATCTCTCTTTATTTCCAGCCCTTCTAAGGTAGGCTCCCATCATCCTCTGTCCCATTGCATTACAAACCTCTAAGTATCTAGCAAAGTAAAATCTCTTCTGATTTAATTATATATGAAGTCTCTGAGTACTCTAAGAACAGGGCTACCCTGGAGATCTCTCTTAAGAATTTTAGCATTTATTGTAAGGCATGGGAAACACTGGCACAGGATCACTCAGCATAGAGTGTCTTCATCAGAGAATGTGCTGCATGCTATGAACAAGGCAGAATTAAAATAACTCAAAGGAAACATGAGATATATAATATATATGTTATATATAATATACAATATACAATATACAATATATAATATACAATATACAATATATAATATACAGTATATAATATATAATATACAATATACCATATATAATATATAATGTATGATATATGATATATGATATATAGATATAGACATAGACATAGATACAGATACAGCTATAGATATAGATATAGACATAGATATATATATATATATATATATATATATATATATCACCTGGACTATTTGTGCTATAACTGTGATAGCGGTTTCTGATCTCATATTGGTCTGATCAGACACAGTCAACACACTGCAATGTCTCTAACATTGTGATGTCATTTTGGTCTTCTTCAATAAGGAAGGACAAGAACCAAGTATATCCATATTCTCTAAGTACAATCTCTTCAACTATTTTCAACCTTTTAACTATCCCAAGAGAAATACAATTCTCAAGAGTTACAAGTGTTATCTTCCCTTATAGGTTGTATGCACTTTAATGTTCTTGACTAACATTTCTCTTGGGATTTTTACCCCTTTCTGTTTACCTTTTTCATATATCTTGAGTCTTGTATTTGAAGATCAAATTCCCTGTTCAGTTCTAGTCTTTTTATCAGGAAATTGTGGAAGTACTCTATTTGACCAGACACTCATCCTTTCCCTTAACAGAATATGCTGGATTTTGCAGGGTAGTAAATTCTTGGTTGTAATCCAAGGTCCTTTTCCCTCCAAAATATCATATTCCAGGCCCTAATGTTAACATTGAAGCTAATAAGTCCTGTGTAGTTCAAATTGTGCTTATTTTGTATCTATTTCTTTTTTGTTTGGCTGCTTGCACTATTTTGTCCTTTATTTGAGAATTCTGGAATTTGGCTATGATAATCCTTGGAGTTTTTATTCTACGGTCTGTTTCTGGAGGTGTTCTGTATATTCTTTCAATGACTATTTTGTTTTCCTCATTTAGTTTATTTGGACAGATTTTCCTGCCTGAAAGATGTTTTCAAGATTTTATTTTTGATCGACTTTCTGGTAGACCAATAATTTGTAAATTATCTCTTCAAGATCTATTCTCCAGGGCATTTGGTTTTCCTAAGCTTTTGACATTGATGGAATCTTGATGTCTCATAGATCCATTAGTTTCTATTTGTCCAATCCTGATTTTTAAGGTTTTGTTTTCTACAGTTAGCTTTTGTGTTTCTTTTTACAGTTGGTTAATTTTATTTTTTGCTGAGTTGCATACCTTTCCAGGTGGTATATTTGAGTTTATTGAGCTATATTCCTTTTTTCCAGTTGTTTGATTTTATTTTTTGAAGAGCTGAATTTTTTTGTCCAGTTGGTTAATTTTGGACTCTCATTTTTTTTCCATTTTTCTTTTTCCCTGTCTTCTTTGATTTTTAAATTCTTTTTAGTTCTTCAATGAGCTTTTACATTTGAGTCCAATTCCTAAGCTTGTTTGACACTTCTTATGTAGGTAATTTGTCACTGCTTTCTTCTTCTGAGGTGGTATTTTTGTCATCTGTATCTGCATAGTAGCTTTCTATCATTACCACTCTTTTAGGTTTTTTGCTCAATTTGATTATATGAGGTGTGCTCCTGGGATGTAGGGAGTATAGACCCAGACCTTTTGTGCTAGAACTGAGGTCTGATCCCTGGCTAATTGCTGGTCAAGATGTTGCCATTTTGAAGATTTGTTTCCTTCTTTTTGTCCAGGCTCTCCCTATGCAATAGTTTGTTCCCTACTCAATTCTGTCTTTTGGCCCAGTGTTCCCAGGATTCAGAATCAGTTGGGGACCCTCCCTGCTGACTTGCTATCTAGCTGCCTGGACCTATGATATTTGTTTAGCTGCTGGGATCTGGACTGCATTGTGACCAAAACCTGAGCTTTACTTTCCCCTATTCCTCCAGAGACAGACTTTCACTGAAGATCCTCCACAAAGTCTACAGTTGAAAACTTGTTTTGATCTTTTCTTTTAATGTCTGTGTAGATGCTTGTTTTAGTGTAGTGTACTGAAAAGCTCCAGGAGCATGCTAGCTTCACACACTGTCTTGTATAGGTTTATTTTTTTCCCTGCTTCTTTGTCTAAGTTCTTAAATGTTTCAACTAAGTTTATAGTTGAATCTCTAAGTATACAATAATATCATCTGCAAAGTGATCACTGTATTTCTTCATTGCCTATTTTTATTCCTTTAATTTCTTTCTCTTGTCTTATTGCTTGACCTAGCATTTCTAATACAATAATGAATACTAGTAATGATAAAAGACATTTTTGTTCACTCCTAATTATATTGAGAAAACTTCTAGTTTATTTCAATTACATATAATGCTTCTTTTTGGTTTGAGATAAATATTAATTATCATTTTAAGAAAAGCTCCATTGATTCCTATGCTTTTTAGAGTTTTAATAGAAATGGTATTGTGTTTTGTCAAAAAAAAAAAACTTTCTGTATCTATTGAAGTAATTGGTTGATTTTTGATGTTTTTGTTATTGATATGGTCAATTATTCTTATAGTTTTCCTAATATTGAATCAGCCCTGCATTTCTGGTATAATTCCCACCTGTTCTTTTTGATATATTGCTGCAATCTCCTTGCTAGTATTTTATTTAATATTTCTGCAACAATATTTATTCAGGACATTGAACTACAATTTTCTTTCTAGTTTTCTCTTTGTAGATATAAAATCCAAATTTTTGTCATAAAAAAGATAAGAATCCTTCATTTCTTTTTTTTCAAATAGTTTATAGAATATTGGAATTAATTGTTCCTTATATGTGTATTAGAATTCACTTATAATTTCTGTCTGTCCTGGGACATTTTCTTAGAGAACGTTTTAATGTCTTCTTCAATTTTTTTTTAGGATTTTGCAAGGCAAATGGGGTTAAGTGGCTTGCCCAAGGCCACACAGCTATGTAATTATCAAGTGTCTGAGACCAGATTTGAACCCAGGTACTCCTGATTCCAGGACCGGTGCTTTATCCACTGTGCCACCTAGCCACCCCCAATTTTTTTCCTAAAATAAATTTATATTTTGTAAATATTTCACTTAGATCATCAGTTCTATTAGCATATAACTGGTCAAAAATAACTCCTAAAAGTGATTTAATTTCATCTTCATGGGTGGTATATTCAACTTTTTATTTTGTTGATAATTTAGTTTTCTGCTCTGTTTTTTAAAATCAAATTTATCAATGGTTAATACACTCTATTTGTCTCTCTCTCTCACTCACAAACGCATACATACACACACAAACACACACACACACACACACACACACACACACAAACACAAAACCAGTCCCTATTTTTATTTATTAATTCAAATTTTTAAACTTTCAGTTATATTAACCTCTCCTTTTATTTTCAGAATTTCTGGTTTGGTGTTTAATGGGGATTTTTAATTGATACTTTTTCAATTTTTTTTTCATGCTCAGTGTATTGATTTGTTCATTCTCTCTTCTATTGATGTTTGTTTTTAGAAATATAAATTATCACCTAAGTAACACTTTGAATACATTCCACAAATTCTGGAATATTGTCTCATTATTGTCATTCTCTTTAATAACATTATTGAGTATTTCTATGATTTATTCTTTGACACACCCATTCTTTAGGATATTATTTAATTTCCAATTAATTTTAATATATTTTTCCATGACCTTTTATTGAATGTAATTTATATTGCATTACAATCTGAAAATATTGCATTTAATGTTTCTACCTTTCTGCATTTGTTTATGAAATTTTTATATCTTAACATAAGGTCAATATTTGTGATTGTGTCATGTACAATTGAATCAAATGTATCCTCTATTCCCATTCAATTTTCGCCAGATTTCTTTCATATCTAACTTTCCTAAAATTTTATTCATCTCCTTATCTTTTTCCTCATTTATTTCATGGTTAGATCTATTCAGTTCTATTAGGGAAAGGATGAGGTCCTCTACTTATATGGTTTTGTTGCCTATTTCCCCTTGTAACTTATTTAATTTTTCCTTTAAAAATCTGCGATACTATTTGATTTGTGTGTATATATATATTTATATTATATATGCATATATTATATTATATTATACTATACTATACTATATTATATTATACTATACTATACTATACTATACTATATTATATTATATTATACTATACTATACTATACTATATTATATTATATTATATTATACTATACTATACTATACTATACTATACTATACTATACTATACTATATTATATTATATTATATTATATTATATTATATTACATTATATTATATTACATTATATTATATTATAAATTATAATATTATTTGCTTGTCCATATTGCCTTTTTAACATGATGTAGTTTCCCTATTCATCTTTTGTAATTTGATCTATTTTTGCTTTTGCTTTGACTGACATCATGATTACAACCTCTGCCTTTTTTTTTCTAATTTCAGCTGAGGCATATTCTGCTTCTGCCCCTAATTTTAAATCTATATTTGTCTTTCTGCTTCAAGTTAGTTTCTTATAAACAAGATATTGTTGGATTCTGGTTTCTATTCCATTCTGCTATCCATTTCCATTTTATGAGTGAATTCAGATCATTCACATGCATAGTTATGATTATTAACTACATTTCTCTCCATCCTATTTTCTTTTGCTCAGCCCTCTCCTTTCTACTTTATATCTTTCAAAAATCTGTTTTGCTTCTGACCACTAACTCCCTTAATCTATCTTTTAATCAATCTCCCCTCCCCTCTTTTCTCCTCCTCTTCTCTTCTGCTATACTTCTCTCTTGGGTAAGATAGCTATAGCATTACAACCTGTCCCCTTAAAATGAGTATAATCTGATAGACTGAGTATGTGTGTATGTAATAATATATTTATATATGTATGTATATATGTATTTCTATGTGTTCCCTCTTTCATCAGTTCAGATGAGAGAAATTCAAGGATTGTTTGCTACATCATTATTTTACCTTCCACTGAAAAGTTTGTTCTTACATATCTTTTTTACATGTGAGATAATTTCCCTCATTTCCCTCCTCCTTTCTTGCAGTGTTATCCTTGTTTCTTACTCAAATCATTTTCTTAGTTCTTCCCAGTATATTCAACTCAATGCTATGCATTGTTTATGAAGAATCCTTCAAACTGCTCTATAAAGTTCTTAAGATTTATATGTGTCATATTTCAGTATCAAAATGTAAAATTTAACTTTATTTAGTCCCTTATGATTTTTCATTCATGTTTACATTTTTATACTTTTCTTGAATCTCATGTCTGAAAGCCAGATTTTCTAATCATCTTCTGTTACCCAGAAGTAGATTAAAACAGTGAAGTTATCAATGGCACTGTGTCCTGACCCCAGGCCCAAAACAAGGATCCTGTGTAGTCTCTTTCTGGCCATTTGACTGATCTCCTGATTTAAGAGTTCCTAAAGATGCTGCTGCTACAACAGTTACCATTTTTTCTTTAGATTTTTCCAAGGCAATGGAGTTAAGTGGCTTGGCCAAGGTCACACAGCTAGGTAATTATTAAGTGTCTGAGGCCGGATTTGAACTCAGGTACTCCTGACTCCAAGGCCAGTGCTCTATCCACTGTGCCACCTAGCCGCCCCTACTGTTACCATTTCTAAGACCAGTACTTGTGTTGTCACCATGTAGGTACCAGGATAGTAACCCCTCCCCCAAATCCCCAGTGTCATAGAACTCTCCTTCTGACCTTCTAAGTTGCCTTCAACTGGAAAAAAAAATTCGCCCTAAGTTAGCTCTACCACTTTAGAATTTTATTTAAGGCATTATTTTAAAGTTGTTTGAAGGGTAGCATTGTGACCGCATCGCGAGGCGCGCAAGGAGCATGTGGCGGCCTAGGCTAGGAGCGCTGGCGCCAGTGGCACCGCACAGGCCTTGCCCAGCCGGGCAGCGCATCTTGGCACCGCTGGCACCCGGGCCTCAGAGGTCTGGGATCGGCAGCCTCTCGCCCAGGCGAGACTCCTGGCGCTGGGGGCAGGGCCGAGAGCTGTGGCTTCTTGGTCTCCGGGGCAGTTGAGTACCCCAATTACAAGGCTTCAGAGCCCAGATTTCAAAAGCCAAAAAACAGAGTGTTTATCTGGTAAATTTGAGGAAAACAGGAACACTCGTTGACAAAAACTTACTCGATGAAACCACTTATTAAAAACTTGCAGAAGAAACCTTGGACTCCTTAGCATATTTTTTTCAAGATCTTGGAGACAAGCCTTACACACCCAAAGATTATGATGTTTCATTTGGGACTGCTGTTCTAACAGTAAAACTGGGTGAAGATCTGGGAACCTATGTGATCAACAGACACCCAACAGACAGATCTGGTTGTCTTCTCCATCCAGGTATGGCCAGGTTGCACAGTGAACGGGGCACCGGCCCTGGAGCCAGGAGAACTCGAGCCTAAATTCGGCCCCAGGCTCCTAGCAGTCACCCAGCTGTGTGACCCTGTGCAGGCCACCCCAGCCCCATTGCCCTGCAAAAGCTAAAAGAACAAGGGAAGACCCAAAGTGAAATAGAATAGTAGTAATAATGGTGGGGACGGCCGGGTGGCTGACAGAGCCCTGGCTCTTGGGCCAGGAGCACCTGGGTCCGGGTCCGGCCTCGGACACCCAATGGTCACCCAGTTGTGCAGCCTCAGGTGGGCCGCCCAGCCCCATTTGCCCTGCAACCCCCCCCCCCCCACCAAGAGAATAATAGTAATAAAAAATATGCTTCAAAAAAAAAGAAAGAAAAGAAGGGTAGCATTGTGAGATCCCAACTATAGCTCTTACTCTATGTTGCCATCTTAGTTTCACCCCGATACATCCACAATTCTATTATTAATCAATCCATCCTGAAGTCCTACAGCAATTATTAGCAGTAGGGAGCATGTCAATTCACCCCTGCCACATACACCTAAGTATATTCAAAGGAATGTTATTTTCTTATCCCAACCATGCTTTCCATTCTTAAAACTTTTGAGAAATCTCTTTTCAGAGTCAGTTAATGAGACAGATGCATACATACACACACACACACATATATATATATATATATATATATATATATATATAATGTATATATACATATATATACACAGTCTCATTGCTTTATGAAAATTCCTAGATTTAAAATTTTAACTTAATTAAAAAAATTTTATTAATACTTACTGTATACCAGGTATTCTTCTAGGTGTTGAGGATATAAAGATGAATCCAATCACAATTCATGGCAAAAATAGGCTTATATTCTAATAGGAAGATGAGACATCAATTGATACCAGCTTGGTGGAAAGGAAAGAATTCTGTTTCTAATGTCAGAAGATTTAGGCTAAAATCCTTCCTGTTATTCTTGTTATCTACATGGCCTTGGACAAATTACTTTACTTCCCTAGGATCTCAGTTTCCTTTTCTGTAAAATGGGAAATTTAGATTAGATGACTTCTGAGATGACCACTATCTCCAGGTCATTGATCCTGTTAACTATAAAACAAGTCAAAGTATATAAGCACTCAGGAAAGTTTCAACAAACTAGTATGAAATAGAGACATTATAGGGTAGAGACATCACTTTATCGGGTAAGATTGAGGGGATAGAACTGAAGTGGTAAGTGAAGGGAAATAAGGAAAGACTTCATAGGAAAAAAACTGCATCAGCAGTAGCTGGTATTCATTGGCATATTAACTCTGACACAAGAAGTTCAATACTCATAATATTCTGTGAGCATTCAAGGTATATATGTGCATATTTTAGGCCTGGAAGGAATCTCAAAGGTCATTTAATCCAATCCCTTCATTTTACTGAATATAGGAACAAGACTCAGAAAAGTTAAGTGACCTGACCAAAGGCACAAAGGTGATTAAAGTCAAAGGTGAGGTTTATCTCCAGAGTCAGTTGATACTAGAGTCTTTTGATTCTAGAGTTTCAACTCAATAGAGCACATCAAAGAACAGTTTTTGTTTTCTAGATCCTCATTTAGATGAAATGTTTGATCTGGTATTAGTACTTTTCATCCATGTTCTTTCCTCATGCCATGATTAATGTGCCTCCTATTGAAACACCATTATTAGATTTAACTAGTGTTCCTGGTTGGCTCTTTCCTCAGTATCTCTCAGCTGTATTTACTTTCCCACCCTTAGATTGAAGGCAAGACTACAAATTATAACTCTCAGTATTTCTCCTTGCCTACCACACAATAACATGATATGGTTCAAACTGTGGCAGATGAGAGTTGAGCCAGACATGAAAGAAATTCAAATTTTTTGGCAGTAATCACAAAGCTCATTCCTTGAAATGGGAACAGTATATAGAGTTGATAAAAGCAAGAAAGGGGAGAAAGACACAGGAACCCTGAGTAGTAGAGTTGGGCTGTAAAAATAAAATGGATGAAAGGAAGTAATGAGAAATAAAACTATAAAGTTAGGCTGAAATCAAGTTTTAGATAGACTTGAACATGCCTTATTCATTCAGATTTTATTTGATAAACATTAGAGAGCCAATGTAGGTTTTTCAGAAGGGCAATGCATTGCTAGAATTATGCATTAGGAGGACAACTAAAAGGAGAGACTGAAGCAGGGAAACCAAGCAGTATATAAAGATTGTCTAGGGAGATGTAATAAGGATCTAAACTAGAATTTTTCAACAGGAGAATAAAGAAGAGTACAGATGAAAAAAGAATTGCTGAAATTGAATTGACAGGATTGAAAATTGGAAACTGGATGGATTAGGGTGGAGGAAATGAGGGAAAGGGGGTAATGAAAGAAAACTCCAATATTTTATTTTAAGCATTGAAAATAATAGTGTCATCTACCAATCAATCAATAAGTACATAATATATTAGTACTTAATAGACATTTTTGCTAGTTATTGGGGATTCAAAGACATAAGAAAAACCCATACCTGCCCTAAAAGGGCTTAAGAGAAATTGGAAAGGGGAGGGGAGAGATGGGTGATGACAAGTTCAGTTTTTGACATATTAAATTTAAAGTAATAGAAAAAATATCTAGAAGGTCTACTCAGTCATTGGAAGTACCATGTTAGAATATGGGGTAAAAGTGTTGGAGGTGAAATTGATATCTTAGGTTAACTTTGTAGAGATTATAATATAAGAAATAATGGAAGGAAGATCAGATCACCAAGGTATAGAGCAGAAGAGTTCTTAAGGGACCTCCACATTTAAAGAGTGGAGTGAGGGTGATGATAGAGAAAGGGTAATTAGACAAATATAAGAAAAACTAATAAAGTACAGTTCCATGTAAAACCAAGGGGAAAAAAGAGAACTAGGAAAGCGAAGATAGCAGTGATCAACAATTTTGAATACTATCAGGAAGTCAAGGAGAATGAGGACTGGAAAAAGCAATTAGTGAATTTTATAATTAGAAGGTCAGCAGTACCCTTGGAGAGTATAGTTTCAGTAAAGCTGTGGAGGTGAAAGCTAGATTCAATGGATAATCAAGGCTTATCTAACCCAGTATTTTGTAAAATCTGGCAGGGCCAGGAAAATCATTATGTAATATGAGAAGGATTTTTGTTTATCTTAGAATGCAGAAGATTTTGAGCATATTTGTTGGCAGAGGGCATGAAATCAATAGAGAAGGAAAGATATAGCATGCACAAAAGATTAGATTATTGATACAATAAATTTCCAAAGGAATTGAGAGGAAATTAACTCAAGGACATAGGTGAAAATCAAACCAAGTCAAGAAGCATTTATTAAACAGTTGAATCAGTCAGGCACCTATACTAAACTCAAGGGATATAAACAGGTTCTGACTTCAAAATCACACTGTCTAATGGAGAAGACAACATGGAAACAACTGTATACATGCAAGTCTTCAATAGAATACATTTTAGATAATGCCATTGGGAAGGGGCTATCATGAGGAGGAAAACAAGAAATGTCCAGAAGGAAGTCAGGAAAACCAGGAAATGATAATAATGAGGGAGAACATTCCAGGTCTAAAGAGTAAAGTAGTGAAAATGCTCAGAATCAGGAGATGAAGCATCTTGCAAGGAATAGCAAAGAACCCAACATCACTGAATAATAGAGTATATAAAAAGGAGCAAGGTGCAAGGAAACTGGAAATTGAATAGTTAAGTTATGAAGGGTTTTAAAAACTAAACAATACATTTTCTATTTGATCCTGAGATTACAGAGAGTCATTGGAGTTTATTGAATAGATGGGAGTGACCTTTTCAGGGTCAAGGATGAATTTGACAGCTAAATGGAAAATGAACAGGAATGGGAAGAGACTAGAATGAGGCACTAAGACTAAACAGTAAGCTACTGAAATAGTCCAGATATGAGGTTGTGCTGAAGGGATCAGTTTTGGCAAAGGAAAGCACAACCTCAGACACCAACATATATCTCCAACATAGATATCTAGGATATCTAGAAGTAAAGGAAGGAAAATGAGGGAGCTCAGCTTTGGAAGGCCCTAATCATTTCCATAAAGTTAGAGGAGGAAAAAAGAGGAGGTAAAGGTTTGAGGAGGACAGAAAATTTTGGAATAGCTTTTGTATTGAATGAATCAATACTTTAACTTTAGTATTTCAAAGATTTTGGATTTTGTGTAGTAGATACACCCTCTTTAAATTGGTAGATGGTTTTCAAGAGTTGTTTTACTTGAAAAGTTCATTCTCATGTGATAAAGCAATGATGAGTTTCTTGAAGGGTGTCCTTAGAAAACAAATATACAGAATGAAGGCAAACCTTTTCAAATTGATAAGATCAACCAGAGTTTATACTCTACTGATATTGCCTTTGAATACCTGGGGTCACTTCTACATAACAATGAGGCATTAAAGTAGAATTTCAGTGTCAATATGAAAGGATATAATGACTATAGAGCAGTCAATGAAAATACATTTAAGGTAAAAAAAATACATTAAGGAAACTTGATTCTAGACTCTAAACAGCATTATTCTGCTTGCTCACCTCAATTGTTTGCTAAACTTAATCCCAAATGACTTTTGATGCTATACACTTTGTTAAAGAATGAAGATTTGGGTGCAGTTAGGTGATATAGTAGATAGCACACTGGCCCTGGAGTCAAGAGGACCTGAGTTCAAATATGACCTGTATCCCTCTTAATAGACATCTATGTCCTTGAGTTAATAATTACCTAGCTGTGTGACCTTGGGCAAGTCACTTAACCCTGTTAAATATTTTTTTTAAAAAAAATAAATTTAAAACCTAAAAAAAAATAAAATGAAGATTTGCCAGCATCATAGATATTAAAAATAATGTGCTATATTTCAAATTTCAAATTAAGTTATCAGATAGAAATCATCAAAACTATTTGGTAATAGTGAAAAATTTGAAAAGCATAACAGTTGAACAGCCTAGAAAAGAAAAAAAATGTAGTGGCCCACTGCTCAATAAGTCTCAATAATAATAATAATAGAGTGTAGTATAGGTGCCTCAATAATAAAATCAATGCAACTAAACTAAGAACTATTGTTTGGGAAATCAACATCTGTTAATGGATTGCTATCTAAGATTTATAGGGAACTAACATGAATATAAACAACCTGAGTGAAAATTGATTTGTCAAAGACTACTGAGAAAATTAGAAAGTGGTTTGCCAGCAATTAAGTTTAGACCAGTATCTTATTATTTCACAATAAACTTAAAATGATTATACAACCTAAATATAAAAAGAAGCCTATTCAAAAATGGCAAAAAAAAGTGGTATCAGGTACTTTCTCACAGATATGGCTAAGGGAAGAATTTTTAACTTACCATGCATAGATGTGATAATAAAAACTACAGCAGATCATCTCAATTAAAAATTAAATAGTTTTATATGAACAAAATCAATGCAACTAAACTAAGAAGAACTATTGTTTGGGAAATCAACATCTGGTAATGGATTGCTATCTAAGATTTATAGGGAACTAACATGAATATAAATAACCAATGTCTTTTATACATTCTCCAATGTATATATGATTAAATGGTGCTCCCCCAAATCTCAAAATACTTTCAAACTATCAAGAACATTTGTTCCAGACTATTAATAATAATTAAAAAATGAAAAATCAAAACATTAAGATTTCAACTCACATACAACAAACTGAAAAAAATGACAAAAATTAGATTCCCTGAATTCTTTATCATGGGTTTTATCAAACTTTTTAGCAAAAGAGAACAATTTATTGTATAATGAAAGTCAGTAAGAAAACAGAATTTGACATACAGAAATTCATTTTAGAAGCAATGTTTTCAGGAAGGTATATAGTTCTAAAATGATTTTACCTGGACTGTGAATCATCATTAAGACTCACCAGGGGCCCTGAAAAATAAACTTTGAATTAACTGGGATCAGAGAATCATATATATATATATATATATATATATATATATATATATATATATATATATATATATATATATATATATATATATATATAATTAAACAACATTAGAGCATCAGGGGAATTGCATGACTTAGAATTACAGATAACTGTTTTGAATAAGCTGAAAGCCACTTAATGAGGTTTAATTGTAAATATATAACAAACACTGACTTTCAACTTGTAATCCCTACAGATATCAAGGCATTCTCTTTCTATGTTGGATTCCCCTCATACTAATAGGTACCACAGAAGTCCTTACAATCAGTGAGAAATATTTTTTTAACTTTCTAAATAAATGGTTTGCCCCAGGATAAGACCTTTTATACCATTTTAGCCGAGAGCAAATTTCCCTAGATAAATTGGTTGACTGCTTCTAGAATTCTTTTCAGCTGGAAATGTGGCACTCCTGTTACAATTGATATTATCTCTAGCCATGCCAGTTTTTTTTTAAATCCACATATTTTGTTTCACAGGAAGAAAATTAGATTATATTAGATTGTATACAACACAGAGCTTCAAAACACTCACCCTGTCAAAATAATTTCTTAATTAGTTATACAACATACTTTTCAAGACAGAACGTGTCAGGCAAACATCCTACAGTGGGGAGTTTAAGTGGATTCAGGCTCAGGATTTTAATAAGACTACATCCTGCCTCCTGTGTGGAGGGGGAAAAAGTAATTGTCTGGCAATTCTGCATTTCCTTGGAGACCTACTTCAGATAAAGTTCCTACTATTTGTTATAAAGAAAATCCTTACATTTTTCTTAAGAAAATAAAAAATGCATTAGGCTATCACTTATTAGTTTGAAGGCAATATTGAAACTTTGAAAATAAGGCATTGAGAGAGATTACCTGTGAAAAATAAAATTTGAGCACATGATTATAAAATGAATTGATTAAATATAAGGATTGATTAAAACTCACATTCTTTAGCTACCTTCCCCCCAGCTTCAGCAAAAGTCTCAGAATGTTTTATCAAGTCCACAGTTAAAAGCAATTGCTTCTCCCACAAAAGATTAACATCAGGAAGGATGTCAGAGAACCTCCAACTAAGAATATTGGAGCACTGCATTTTAGACCTGACTCTACCTACTAACTGCTTAGTACAATTTTGGGTGAACTAGTTAATTTGTCTATGCCTCAGTTTTCTTGTTTATAAAATGGCAATAATAAAATTCTCCTACTTCTTTCATAGAATTGCAGTGAATTTATCTTTTTATGAACATATAATTTCATCAATGACAGGAATTTTTGAAGAGCAGATAAAGAGGTATCAAGGGAAAGGAGCTGAGAAACTTGTTCACCATTGAGTATCACTGTGTCAAAGTTAGGACTTGAATCCATGCCTTCCTATTCAAAGACAAACATTTTATCTATTATCCCAGTCTATTCTTAATTCTTATAAGGATCACATATAAATAAAGATATTAAATGCTGAAACATTTAAGTTGGTGAGTACAGTGGATGGGGGGGTGGATTTAGGGTCAGGAAGACATGGGTTTGAATTTCCCCTCAGATACTAGCTGTTCTATAACTAGTAGCATGAATAATCTGAAGAAAGAATAGACTCCTAGGAAGCAACCATGTTTTATACTTGTTTGTATCCCTCTTAGTACGTAATAATAGATCATATTTTATATAAATGATTTAAGGTTTGTGAAGCACTTCCCATTCTTGAGATGTAAATAGACTCTCATTGTTTCATTGTTTAATGTAAAAATTGTAGCCTGATCTTCTCAATCTTCAACTTTCTACCTAATTTTGGCATAAAAGGGGAGGAAGGGAATTCCCCTTTTGCCCTCTGGATAAGGGACAAAGCCATTAAAACCTGAGTTGGACCTTCCCTGGAGACTGGTTGCCTCTCTCTCTCTGGCCCAGTCAACTCTGCTTGGCTGTTCTATTATTGCTGTATCTCTCTTTACCTATCCCTCTTTCTGCCTCTGTTTCACTCTTTGTCTTAAGTGGTTCTGACCCTTTGGAAGGAGAACTTTTTTTGTTATATTCTATAATGAAATCCTGAGCAGTTTTAACATCCCAGAAAGCATGCAAATTCCTTTACCTTTTTAGTGACCTTAAATCTTGTTTTCAATCTCTAGATCTTTAATAATCAGCAACATCAGGAGATCTAGGTTTTAACTATGGACTTACTACTGAATAGAAATGCATTTGAATACCATTCACATATTTACCTTTCTAGGTCTGATTTCTATCTTCCATTCAGTTTTATGCATAGGTTATTTGTGATTCTAAAATCTCAAAAGCTATCTGATTTGTTGGAACTTGTGAGAGAAGGAAACCTGATTAGACAAATGCAATGAAAGAGCTTCTATAAGAAGGAAAATACAAAAGGAAAATGAAACCCCTAGATGAAAGATTAAGGAAAAAGTTAAAAACTGAGTATCTAGTGAGGGGAATTAGTTATGGTTGATAAGACATATATTTGTATATACAAGTGCTTTATATTTGACTTATAATAAATGGAACACACAAGTCCTACTCTGCAGTCACTCATAATCCCAACCCATATCAGAGAATCTTGTCTATTGAAAAAGAAAATCAACACATTTACAATTGGAAATGTTTTGGAGTGAGGAGGTTGTTTTACTCTTCAAAAGTCAATGAAAGGACTGAGTCATGATAAAGAGGGTATGGTACCCTTAAGTGGCTTCTAACCACAAATCTGTTAATTGAAGCTATGCCCCAATAACCACAAGTTAATCAACTTTCATTTCCCCCTTCTCTTCTAATTTTGCCAGTAAAGCCATTCTAATTTTGTCATCAATGTTAACACAATGTCATTTCTCATGAAGTAAAGAAATTTGGACTTCCAGAGAATAC
This sequence comes from Macrotis lagotis, assembly GCF_037893015.1. NCBI lineage: Eukaryota > Metazoa > Chordata > Mammalia > Peramelemorphia > Peramelidae > Macrotis > Macrotis lagotis. The sequence continues at coordinate 148,841,201 of NC_133661.1, forward strand.
CTTTGGGTAAAGTCAGCTCTAAAATAAATGCCAAATTGATGCAAAATTGGGGAATGAAGGTGATAGAAGTGTATCTTCCCCAATCAAAGCCCCACTTTCAGTTGTTAACTCTCACTATTTCTAGAAGTAACTTCATATTGCTTTTTTATATACCTATTTACTTATTTTTGTATACTTGGTACTTTCTCCAAACCCCTTTACAAAAATTAAATTCCATGGGAGTATGGAATATTTCCATTTTTGACACTATATTCCATTCACCTGGCATCATGTCTTGCACATTGTAAGAGCTTAATATATTTTTTTAAAAATTAAGGTCTTTTATTAGGTACTGTAGGGACATTAAAGATGATGCAGTAAAGAGAGCCCTGGACTTGAAGTTGGATTATATACTACCTCTGTCACTTAATATTTCACTTACAAAGGCACTGTAAGATTCAAGTGAAACAGAGAAAGATTAGACAAATCATGTCATGAATAGAGGAAATTTTCAGGATGGAAAATTATCTCTACTAATGAAAGTAACTTGGAGTTTACAACTTATAGTCTCAGATATTTGCCTGGAAGATTGAGTTAAAGTGCTCCAAGATCATACAACTTCTATGGATCAAAGGCAAGACAAAGTCCAGGTTTCTAGCTGGCTTTGTACCATTTACATCAGAGGTGTTAAATTGGAAACCTATGGGCAGAACACAGCTGGAAAAACTCATGAGTACTGTCAAAGTCAGACTATAAACCTAATTGGGATATGTTTAAAGAATGAAAATAAAAATAAAATGCAACATAGATAATGTTAATTTGAGAATTACTAAATTAAAATGCAACCACATGGACCTGATTCTATTTCAACATGAAATTGCTACATTAAACCATTCTTTCTCTAATATTTTATATATCTGGACAGCTACATGACCCATTGTATAGAGTACCTCACCTAGATTCTGTGTTGTTCAGTCTTCATTCTAGAAAAGAACTAATGACATCAAGAGTGTGATGTCTTGACTTGAAAGTGAATTGGATGTAAGAGAGGAGGGCTGTATAAAGTCATCAGATTCACTCTATCCTGCAGAGTCATCAGGCATCAATGGTAAGACAGAACTGAATGACTGGTGATGGTCCCAGATGCAGTGGGAGACCTTGGTCTTTTTAAGATAAGTTGTTTCCCAAGTTTCAGTTTTTCTGAGGCAATGTCCATTTGGTGATTTAAGGTAGGTAAGAATTGAGGCAAAAGATGATCCAGTTTGTCTTCACAAAAGAATCAGTCTGGGAGAGTAAGATCTGTAGTTTCTGGCCAGAACAAAAACAATTCATCAGAGATTTTCTAAACCAACATGTGTGAAGTCAAAAAGACTTATTAGCTCTGTGATCTTGGGCAAATTTGCTTCTGTTTCCTCATCTATTAAATGGGGATAATAATATCATGTACTTGCCAAGACTGTTGTGAGGAACAAGTAAGATAAGTATAAAATACTTAGCAGTGTTTCGGTACCTTGTAAGACACAAATAAATGGTAATCATTTTCATTGTATTGTTGTTGTTACTATTATTTTTTCAAATCTTTCTGACCACAGGATCAGAGTCCTTTCACTCTAGGTAGAGGATTATGAATAATATATGTGAAAAAGTTGAGCATTATACTGGCTGGTATTGAGAGCATATGAAATGATGAATATATGTGTTCTGTCAACGGTGAAGTCCATGTCAATGTAAATAATATTAATACTAGTACCACGCATTTATGTGTTGTTCTAAAGTTGACAAAATGAATTACTCAGAATCACCCTGTGAAGTAAACTGCATAAGGAGAGTGACCTTCATTTTTACATTAGAACACTGAAGTTCACAGAGTTTAAAACTCTCACTTGAGGTCACCAGAAACTATAGTAATTTTTCATTGCCAGGATTTGAACCTCTGGTCTCTCAGCTCTACATTTAAGATACTTTCTCTCTCCTAAGACACTTGTCTTTAATAATAATTATTATCATAGAAAAAAACTACAGTCATTTCAGAAGCTCACTCACCTTCAAAGAAATAATGCCTTTTAGAAAAGGAATCTGAAAAAAAGTCATTTTTTTTTTTTGCCTAAGAAAACATTTTCTTTAACAAATATATCTGGACAGTTTACAAAGTCCTCAGAGGCTAAACAGCTAGTTCTAACAAGTTCTATATTTGACACATTTTTCTTCAGGGTAACTTGCTTCATTCAAGGTTTTAATGTTTAAATAAACTGCTGCCCAAATCAATAACCCACAAAATCATTCACCCTGGGAGAGGTCTTCAATCCTCCTGCCCTGCTTAAAGTCAATTTGTATGCTTGGTGACATGGCTTTGGAATGCCTTTCATTATTTTTTGCTCAGTCCTCTCAGAGACCTCCTGTAATTGTGGCTACTATATTTTCAGCCAAGAGACACAGACAGGCACCCCCCCCCCAGTTCCTTTCATTCTGTGCCATTTTCTTAATGTAATTTAAGAAGCCCATCACAGTCTTGACACTCTAACCATTCTCTGATATTTCAAATAATATGGTAGACAGACATCAGGGATATATCCTCCCAACCTTAATCTTTATCATAGGCTGATTTATTAAAATCATTTTTCCTAGACAATTTTAAAAACAAGAAATACTGGCCTCCCAATTATTTGGGTATTAGAGATCAAAGAGAGAAAACAGTGTCGTGTGGTGAACTGGCTGCTGAATTTAAGGTGAGAAGATCTGGGTTGAAATCCTGCCTCTGTCACTATTTATCTGATCCTGGATGTCATATCATTAAAATGGGCTTCAGTTTCTTAATCTGAAAAATGAGTATTTTTGGACTGGATGACCTCCTAGTTTCTTTTACCTTTAAATCTATCAATTTATTCACATATTTTAATACTTTAATAGTTCAACTGTTTGAAACTAGGGACTGCGTGTACTGGTTATACTGGTGCTGATGATTATTCCCAACCCTATCCCTATAATTCAAATGGTATCTAAATGGTCTTAATTTCAGATCTTAGAAAACTTTCTTTGCCAAATAACTTGAGTTGGTATTTTGCTCGTTTTAGCAATGACTTCTGTCTTGATTTCATAGGCATTTTACACTGACAACTTTACTGATTAAATTTATCCTTGTGACAAGAAAAAGAAAGCAAAATCACTGACTGGATATAATGGTGATGTTCATTCTTAGGTATGCGAAGGTCTTGGTCTAGGATGGCAAGCACATTTGGTGTATGCTCTCTCCTTCTCGGGAGTCATTCACATTCTGCTAAAACAAGGAAAATATACACCATTTTCCTTTTTCCAGGACTTCTATTTGGATTTCCCCCCCTACATTATTCAAAGTTTAACTTCATTTTGGTAATTTCTTTTTCTGACAAGGATATGATTATTGTGTATAGTGTTCAATGGATCCTGCTTTTTTATACTGCTTAATTCAGACTTCCTCATATTCATTATTCTTACTTCACATTAGTTGTATAAGTCATTCCATAATCATTAGACATTTATATGGTTTCCACTTTTTTCACTACTACAAACTGTACAGCTATAGAGGTTTTGGTATATACTGAACTTTTATTTCTATCTTTGACTTCTTGGGGGGATATACTCAATCAATGGAAATATTTTTAGCAGCAGAATTAGAGAATCAACATGAGAAATTCAGACTTCCCTTGGCCTTTCTTGTCTTAAGATAAAAGTGCTTTATATTTGAATTAGTTTGAAATAGATATCTTTTTTAAAAAAAATCAAGAAATGAACTTCAGAAGTGAAGATTTAAATCTAAATGATAATGTGGAATTGTAGAACATGAAAGCTCCTTATCATGAAATTGTGCCATAATAAAGTTCATATTGTCATTTTCAACACAAAGTCTGCCTTTCCCTATACCCCTCAGGCTAAAGCACACTTCAAAATGTATGTTAGCCATGCATTTTTCTGCTTATGGGACATTCAGATATAAAGGTTCCCTGGGAAAAAAAAAAAAAACTCATCCTCCCTTATGCAGAAGTTTACTGTTAAAAATTGAAGCCCTTAGCAGCAATATTAATCTGAAATATTCTAAATCTCTACTATTAAGTAGAGTAGCTATAACAATAATAATTTATAATGGATTTAATTCTGACACCTTTTTAGGCCCAATTTTTTCATAATAAATGTTCCCATAAAGGAAGTATCCCACATTTTTTCTTTTTTTTTTTTTTTGGAGTATTTCTTTATACCTCCTTTTAAGAAAGACTTCCCCTAATGGTTTATTGAAAGTTTGAGAAAGGTTGAAGAGATTGGGTTTGCTTGCTTATTTTACCCCTAGGGCTGGAAATTAGCTCAAAAAGAGTGGAAAAAGAAGATGTAACTTTATGTAACTATTATTCCCTTTATATTGTAAAGAGGACAAAGAGGATTCTTGCAAAAAAACTATATCCGGTATCTTCTATAAATTTAATGGTATGGGTTAATGTGCTGAGAAGGGAAATCTTCTTCAGGTTACAATTATATTATATAGTGACTCTAGTTGTGATCTTTCTTAAATAAAATTTTTTTGTAAATTAAAAAATGAAAAAAAGAAAGATTTCTCCTTACCTTTGTCTTAAGAGGCACAACTAGTATGTGATGGATGGATCTTTTGCCCTAAGACAGTGTGGCAGCTCTTTCCTTAGTCCTACCTTTTCCCATAACCCCCAGGTTGCATGGGGATAAGACAAGGAATCTATAGGAAACAGATCACTTTCTCTTCTGTAATGAATACACCAAGAATGAGATGGGTTGTTGCACACACCCCCACCATAGCAGGTAACTTTCTGTCCCAGGGAGAAAATGTCTAGTTACCAACTCTTTCAGAAAGACATTTTAAAAATCATTGTCCATGTTTTTAACAAAGAAGTTTTATGAGTATATTTTACCTTCCTCTGAGGCATGTAGAGTTGGTTATCTACTTAGAGCCACTGTGAATAAGAGGCATAGTAACACAGTAACACAGTATACACATACTCAAACTGTGTGATGCAAGCCGCCAATCTGTTTTTACTCTTTCTGTTCTATTGCTTCTTTTAAGAAAATCTAATACTGTCTTCTTCAGTGTTCTAGAACTATCTTAAGCCATTATAGATTAAATTCTAGTTCTATTTAGTTGGCAGGAAACTTCAGGGAAAGGACAGATTTATCTTCCATCTTCATTCAAACATTTTCTCTTTTTTGGGAGAAGACACCAAACAAGATATTACAGGCTTTTGTAAATGCTTAGAAAAATAAATTTCTGGAAAAGGGAATGAACAATAATCTATGTTTATTGGAGACTTGGAAGAAAGACAAAGAGGGTGTCATGTTTGTGTTAAAAAAAAAAACTAAATCCTCAAGATATAATAGATGATCAGTGTGGTAAAGCAGAGTTCTAGACAAAATCATAAAAGACACAGTTCTAGTTTTTATATTTAACTTTCTTCTAAACATTCTGGAAAGCTGGTCTCTGACCTTATCATGACTGTAACTGCTCTCCAAAGTTATCAATGTCTTGACACTGGACTTCAATAATTCTACGGAGAGAATGTGATTGATAACTATTCAACTCTGCCTCACTCAAATCCAGTCCATGCACAAGTCAAGACATTTGCCTCATGATGTCATTGATCCTCTTCAAGAATGAAGGATAAACAACTATCACCACCCAAGCTAATCACCTATTATCAATCTTCTGAACCTCAGCCTTTGACACTGTTGATCATTCTTTCTTCATGAAGACTCCTTTTTGTGGATTTTCATGGCAGTGTTCTTTCTTGGTTCTCCAATCTTTCTAATCAATCCTTCTCAGGATCACTATTTATGTCATGCCTCATAAGTGTAGATATATCCTTGACTCTTTTCTCTCTTAATTTTTTCACTTGGTGACCTCATCATCCATGGATTCATTTATGCAGTCTGCCTCTCAGATTTATATATCCTGCTGTCCTCTCTCCTGAACTTCAGTTTCACACCATCAACTTTCCTCTGGGCATTTCAAAGCAAATGCCTTGTAGGCATCTTATGTTCAGTATTTTTCAAGGCAGAACTCATTATATTTTCCCCCAAATACAGTCCTTTTTCAACTTTCCTAATTTTTGTTGAAGGTACTTCCACCCTTTCATTCACCTAGGTTTGAAACCTCAATGTCATCCTTAATTCTTCTAACTTCTCTTATATATGCAATTGGTTGGCAAATTTTGTCATTTCAATCTCTTTATCTCAAGCTTTACATCCCTTTCTCTATACTTAGATAACCACTATGCTAATTTAGGACCTCATTGCCTTTTTTTCTGTTATATCTCAAGTCCTTCCCCCACCCAGTATCTCCCCATTCCAATGCATTCTTCACACAGCTGTCAAAGTGATTTTCTTAAAGTATAAGTCTCATCTTTCCTCCCCTACTCAATAAATTCCAGCCATTTTCTATATAATATTCAGGATGAAATAAGAACTACTCTGTTAAATCTCTTCAGCTTCTAGATTCATTCTATTTTTTCCAGTTTTACCCATTACTCACCATGCACTGTAGAGCCCAATTAGTTCCTTGATTTTCTTTTTTTTTACATAAAATACCATTTGAAAGTTTGTTCACAGTTTTTCTCCTTTAAATTTATTTATTTTCATCCATATGCACATGTATATTTTTAAGCTACAAAATTTCCTTCCACCCTTCCTTCCCATCCCTCTCCCCTCAGCAGCAGTCAAGTTAGCATTGTATATAGATTATTTTCATAAACATGTTTACAGATTAGTAATTTTTTAGTATGAGGAATTAGGATTAAGGGAAAGAGATACATGAGATAATTTTTATAAAGTATTCATCACATTTTGAAGGGTTGGGGTTTTTTTTTGAGTGTGTGTTTTGTTTCATTTTTCTTTCTCTGGATGGTGATAATATAGTCTACCACTCTAAACCAGTTGTCCTAGCTCTCTTGACTGCTGAGAGGAACTGCTTCCATCAAGGTTGTTCATCTCACAATGTTGTCGTTGATGTGTACATTGTTCTCTTGGTTCTACTCCTTTCACTCAGCATCAGATCCTGTAAGTCATTCCATGCTTTTCTAAAGTTCGACCATTTTTTATTTCTTATAGAACAATAAATATATATGTACCATAACTTGTTTAGCCATTCCCCAATTGATGGGCATCTCCACAATTTCCAATTCTTTGCCACTACAAAAAGAGCTGCTATGAATGTTTTGGAATGTTGGAGGCTGCTCTAGTGAGTTTGGGGTGATAGGTCAGTTATGGCTAGAAAACCTAAGCTCTGGTGACCCTTGAGCTGAAAGTTTCCACAGAACTCTGATATGATAACACAACTGTGTCATCTGTGGCCTCATTTGTTGATAAGCCCTGTTCCCAAACTTCTTGACCTGGGCTACATCCTGCTGGGTTAAATCTTGCCCAAAACAAACTCATATCATTGTTTTTATCCTGCATGCTAATTTTGTGGTTTTCTTCTATAAGAACTGTTTGATGTTTCCAAAAACCCGGTTCTGTCAGATGTCCTGCTGACATTCCCCACCTGAGTATATGCATGTTTCTTTTTCTCTCTCTGAGCTGAATGAAGCCCTGGTAGACGGGCGAACTCCACATAGGAACATGTAGGACTTTTCCCTTTTTCTATAATTTCTTCTGGATATAGACAAAGAATTGGAATTGCTGGGTCAAAGGGTATTATGAACAGTTTTATTGTTCATTGGGCATAGTTCCATATTGCCCTCCATTCCTTGATCATTCACCTTGTGTGGATGCCTGGAACAATCTTCCTCCTCTTCTTTGCCTCTTGAAATTCTTTGTTTCCATCATGATTCAGTCAAACCACAAACTTCTGACTAATATGCCTTCTGGTTCCCTCCTTTCTACTACTGCCTAATGCCTGGAATCTTATTGAGCCTTCCTTTCATGGATTTTTCTCTCTCTCTCTCTCTAACTCTCCATCTCTCTCTGTCTCTCTCTCACATACATACACATATATATACATACACACACACACACACACACACACACACACACACACACACACACATATATATATATATATGTACACACATTTGTTGTCTCTCCTTATGGAAGATTCTTTCATTATGATTGTATTATCAGAGTTTAGCACTGTGCCTAGAATATGATAAATACTTAATAAATAAGTATAAATTTAACAAGTAACTGATCGTGAACAGAAAACATCTTCTATGACCTTAGTTTCATGCTTTAATTAAAATAGTAATCTCTGTAGTATTTAATTGATAGAGTTGAGAGGATCCAATATGATAATGTAAATAAGGGTTCTTGTACTTAAAACACCATATAAAGTACAGTCATTATCATCATTATTAGATAATGATTAGACCAGATAGCTTCTGTGATCCTTTCCATTTCCATCAGTCTGTGAAACACTTTTTAATTAATTAGAACTAAGAAAGACACAGAAGAAATATGAAGTATATATCCTGTCCTCTGGTACCTTATAATCTGACTTGTCAGAGAAGCTAGAAATATATAAAATAGTTAAGCAGAAATAATATTGCAATATGTGATGGGAAGATGGTGTGTACCCAAATGAGTATTAGAGCAGTTGTGTTGCTTAAGAGTTGAGGGAGATTAGAATGAGAGAGGTGAAGAGAGAAGAGTTTGGTGCAAAGGAAGCAAGAGTTGAACTAGACTTAGAAGAATAGGTAGGAGATTGATCATTGGAGAAAAATATCACAGGAAAAATCATGGATTTAGTAAAGAATATTCATAAAAAGGTGAGACAAGACTAGTTAGAATAAAAATAATTAAATAGTTAATAATCTTAGATAGGTAGTGTAAAGCTAGATTAAAGAACTTTGAATAGCAGATTAAAAATAGCAGTTGCCAACCATGAAGTGGGACAGTGGGATCAATAGAGCTGGTTGAGGTTGACATCATGACTTGTGGGTCAATGTTACCAGTTAGGCATGAAACAACCCATCCCAAAACTTTGACTCTATAATCCTACCATCCTCAAAATTTGAGACCTCATGAAATGAGTAAAAACCTTTCTTCTACCTTTTCTGGAAAAGCTGTCTGGGAGGGGTTTCCTGGGGAGATGGCAGAGTAGGTCAGAAAATTCTAAGTCTCCAGATTTCCTCAATGAGCAAGTCAAAACAAACAAACAAAAAGTACTCCAGGGTGAAAAATTAGAGTGGCAAAACAAACAAAAACTGCACATAACAGTATTCCCTTCTGGGACAATCTGAGAAGATCCACAGAAAGATTCTAGGACTGAGGTTCTGCTCTGCTCCCTAAGAGAGTAAGACATGAGTCCTAGGGGCAATCTGTTTGGGAAGTAACCTCTCAGCCACAGGAATTTTCACATTCTGGCCAATGTGGGATATCAGTAGTCTGAATGTGGAGGGGTTGGGGCGGGGGTGGGAGGAGAATGAATCTCTGCTGATAAGGGACAGCAGGCCCAGCAGGTGAGAAAGGCAAGAAGAAATCAGCACATACCTGGTAAGTGTAGAAGCAATGGTATCAAATGCTGCTGGCTGTGGAAACATACAAAAGAACTGAGTTCTTGGTCCTGGTCCAAAGTCAAAGGGAGAACTGAAGGTTAAAGACACTGGAAATGTCTTACTGAGTGAGATCTTTTACAGTACAGGGTGCTGAGGGGCCCCAGCTGTGACATGCTGGGGGGAAGAAGTGCATAGTTTGGGCCCGGGATAAAACTCTTCACAAAAACCACTCTCATATTGCAGGAATTGAGTAGAATATCAGAAAATATCAGGAAAAAGCTACTAAAAGAAATTAGTTTTTTTTTTTAATGAGCCTGTTAAGGAGAAAGAACCCAGCCATAGATAGTTACTAAGGGAAAAGGAAAAGTCCTGAAGCAAAAAAAAAGTTTACTAACCCCAAAAGTAGCATCACATGACTCACCTGTTCAAAAGAATTCATAAAGGAATTCAAAAAGAGATTTGAAAAATCAAATAAGAAATACTGATAAAAAAACTAAAAAAGTACAATACAAGAGAAATTAGAAAATCATGAAAAGAAAAAACCAACTAGAAAAGGAAATGCAAAATCTTAAGGAAGAAATTTTGAACTTTTTGAACAAAATCTCTGAAAATTAGAAGGGAGCAAAGGGAAATCAATGAAGTTATGAGATGAAGGAATCATAAATCAAAATATAAAGAATGAAAGATAGAGAAGATGAAACACTGCAGAATGGATCTGTTTGAAGAACAGATCAAGAAGAGAAAACAAGAATAATAGGACTACAATAGCTAAATTCAGAAAGAAATTAGAGGAGGGATAGGTAGGACAATGAGTTAGAGGGTAATGGAATAATAAAAGAGGATATATAGAAGGATGTATGCATTAATGGGTGTATAGAAGGATGTATAATGCAGGGATTCTTTGAAGGTGTTTGATTAAGGTAGAGAGTAGTAGTAAAGTAGAGGATAAAAATGAGAGATGCACACATACTAGCTATATATGCAGATATGTGTTTGTGACTATGTAAATCAGTATATATCTATATATACATATATTCACAAATGTGTGCACATGCATATATATGTATATATTTATATATCCACACTTAATTGCAGCCATCCTAGGGGGATATAGGAGTGAAAAAAATAAAGTCAAAGAGTACATAGCAGGGGTGGCTAGGTGGTGCAGTGGATAGAGCACCAGCCCTGAAGTCAGGAGTACCTGAGTTCAAATCTGACCTCAGACACTTAATAATTTCCTAGCTATGTGACCTTGGGCAAGTCACTTAACCCCATTTGCAAAAACCTAAAAATAAAAGAGTACATAGCAGATACTCTCAGCAGTTCAGAGATCAAGGATAGTCCTGAGAGACCTGCTATGGACAATATCATTCATATCCAAAGGAAAAAAATATGGAGTCTGAAAGCAGAGTAAAGCATACTATTTTCACTTTTTTAAAAACTTCTTTTATATTCTATTCTTTCTCATGTCACAGGGCAGGAGTGAATTATAATCCCCGAGAAGTTCATAAACTTCACTGGTATCTTCTCAATTTCAAAAGAAAGTGAGGAAGCCCTCCAGTTCTGTAAACTTGTCCCTTGTACTGTATTTATAGAAGTAGAGGGAGAAAAATTGCATAAGTTAAGCAAACATGACTTTCCTGACACCTACATCTTTGGATAGAATACTCACATTAATAAGATCATAAACTCATTTGAGTATGTGAATGTACTAGGTCTTTTAATACTAGGAATCAACACCAGAATGTGTATCAAGCAGTTTTCTATTAAAGAACAATAGTATAAATAAAAATAAAATGTTTTCCATTTATATCTCAAGCAGCACCATAGTACTGAGAGAAAACATTCTGTGGTAGGAACTAGAGACTTTGGTTCTTATCCCATAACTGCTGCTATGTGGTTCTGTGATCTTAGGAAATTCTTTTACCTTTCTCACTTCCTTCTGTAAAATAAGGGGCTTGGTTGAGAAGATCACAAAAGGTTCTTTCACCCATTATAAAATCATGAAATTCATAATCCCAATATAATTCAAATTCATAATTCCAAATATAATCCAAGTACCATTTGTATGGTACTCTCTCCTTTCTCTGATTTCTGTTTTGCTATCAGCATGGATAAATGAGTTTATTATTTCCAATGTATGTTCATCTTGGAACTGGCATTTGATAGGTAAGGAGTCAGGTCTTGGATGAAAAGCTTGGAGTCCTGCTTGTTTCCCTATTAATGAGCAGAGGTTAGAAGTTTTAGCTTGAACCTTAAAACCCTCAACTAATGATATTTAAGAGAGTAAAGAGATACAATTCTAGCATGGTATCCCAATCTCCAAGGAGAGTAGAGAGGTCAAGCTTCTGCCCTCCATCTACTGCCTCCTTCCTGGCAAAAATTAATCTCCCTTGGAAAAGGGTAAGGGGATAAGAGACTAGAACTGTCTGTTTAGCCTCCCTCTGAGTCACAATGACACTCCCATGCCAAATGTGGGACAGCCCTCAAGACACTAAAATATGCTTTCACAATCCAATAATTTTCATTTTCTTCTCATCAGATCTTCTCATTTGACTTAAGTCAAGTTAGAGGACTACCTCCTTTGCAGGAAGATGCCACCCCTGACTTATATGGAAATAAGGGTAAAACAGGTTTTCATTGCCTCACCTAATTCTCTACATACATAATAGACAAGTTACCAAACTGTTCAGTGGAGAGAGTTTCTACACTGAAAGTTCTCTAAACCAATGCAATCATTGGTCCAGACTTTCTCAATAAAAAATAAAAGATACATTGTTGTCAGCCATCATTATGCATATTCTACAGGAAAGGACAAATTTAAATGACTTGTTGAAGATAACAAAGGTAAACCACCTTCTTTGGGACTAGAAATAAGGTCTCCTGACTCCATTCAATAATACACCATGACTAATTCAGTGGGGAAAAAATTCATAACCCTCTCTTGAAAGCTCCATCATAATTACTTCCAGAATAGTTGACAAGGCTGAATACCTGGAAGTACTCCTCTCAGAGCACACAAAGAGCAAATTTAAAGAACAAAAATCACAATCTCTTCAATAAGGCAGAGGGGTAAGTAGCTCTTCTACGGAAAGCAGGGGATTGGTGTTTATATATGAGACTTATGAAAAACTCTTATCTGCATTGATTATACAAGCAAATAGAGCATCATTTTTTTTTCCTCAAGAAGAGATAAATAGAATTTTTCTATCCTTTCAGCAGGAGGCAATGTAGAACAGGAGAAAGAAATGTAGCTTTGGAGCCAAAATTGGTTGTTATTATTATTGTTATTGCTATTGTTCAGTTATTTCAGAATATTTGACCCTTTGTGAACCAATTAGGAGTTTTCTTAGCAAAAAAAAAAAAATGCAAGAGTGGTTTGTCATTTCCTTCTCCAGCGAATTTTGCAAAAGAGAAAACCAAGGCAGAGTGACTTGCCCAAGGTCAGATAATTTTGTTTGAGTCCAGATTTGAATTTAGGAAGTTCCTGACTCCAGGCCCAGCATTTTATCCATGCCACCTAATTACCCCTGGGTTCAAATCTCATTCCTTCTATACAGCTCATTTATCCTTTCTGTTCCTCAGTTTCTTTAATGGAAAATAAAAGGGATGGACTAGATAACCTCTGAGGTACAGTACAACTCTATATCTAGCAATTCATTCCCATTCATCTCTTTCATAGCCTCTCTGCAGCTGTCACTCCTTGAAAATCTTTTGGGGCACATCAAAAAACCATAAGTAAACACACTTAGAATGAAGAAAAGGCTAAGGAGACAAGGTCAGAGACTGCTTCATCTGTCAGCTTTCCCTCCTGCTCTGGACAACAGGAGGCAAGTGGGAATTACTGGGAGGGGGGTGGAAGGAAAGAGAGAAAGGAAGATGTGAGGTCAACTTATTCCTTTTCTTTAATCTGCTGAAATTTCCATTTCAGGAACTAATGGCAACAACAATAACAGTGCTGTTAATAAAAGCCAAAAGTCTGAGCTTGTTCCTTTGGTGTGAACTGCCGAGATGCTCTTGCCACCTGCCAAGGGCCAGCTGCCAACTCATTTGGGTAGGATTACTTGGTTTCAATGCTTGGGTTAGAGGGGAAATGGAGCGACTTTTGCACTTTTCTTCAAAAGAGCATTTCATTTCACCAGTTACCACTATGCAGAAAGGTGGTATAAAAAAATGAATCTGTATTTCTCCAGCAGAAAAGCAAAGACTTCTGGAGGCTTCCCAAAGTTTGGTCACTTTGTTTTCAATCAAAATACTGAATGAGGAGTCTCATCAGTCATTATTGCAAACCTTCAGTTCCAATGTGCACTCTCCATATCTGGCAAAGTAAGAACTGAGTCAAACAGGGTCCCCCATCCCAAGGAATAATGGCCAATTGAGACTATTCTCTTTCTTGGAACTGGGTCTTCACTAACATGATATAGTTTCCTCGCATTAGCAGAATCATCATGTTTTGTTTTGATTTTGACCCTTGTGATTTCTTGGAGAAGCAACATGAGGTAGAGGATAGACTCTAAACTTTAAGTCAGGAAGATTTGGATTCAAACCATGCTTAAACTTACTATCAGTGACCAAGGTTGTCACTAACCTCTCAACGTTATACAAATATTTTAAGTTTATTTATCTAGTTATTAGAGGAAATGGTTGTTTCTACACCAAGAATGATGAAATCACAGGTCTTTGCCCTTGACTTGATCAATGATGATTCTTTAACACTCACCTTAGACCACAGTAAATTTGCTCTCTTCTGGGGTTCCACTGATCAGTAGTTTTGATCTTACCTCTGATAGTTACAGGTCACCCTAATCAAGTCATGTAATATGTCTAAACCTGTTTCTTCATATGTAAGATAGAGGTAATAATACTTGGACTCATCTATAGCATAGAGTTGTTTTAAGGATAAGATTACATAATTAATTAAAGCAGTTTGAATATCTTAAAATTTTACATAAATGTTGTTACTTTCAATTTCTCATGTATTTTGAAAAGACAAATCATATTTTATATTCTCCACAAGTGTCCATAATTTAATGTCTTGGTTGAGGTAGCTCAGTGACACAACAGATTAAGTTCTAGACCAAGACCTAGGAAGACCCAAGTTCAAATCTTGCCTTGGACCCTTACTAGTTGTGTAACCCTCATCTAGTCACTTCATCTTTGTTTTCCTAGCTTTCTCAGGTATAAAAGGAAGATAATAATATCATATCTCTCAGGGTTATTGTGAAGCTGAAATGAAGTAATATCTATAAAGTGCTTCACTCATTGCCAGGAATATAATCAGTGCTTAAGTTTTCTATCTCTCTGCCTTCATAAACACACTCCAACCTTGTCAATCTACTTAGACCTCCATTGTATATCCTACCAACAAGCTTTCTTTGAACCACTCTTTTTCCATCTAGAGGAATAAACTTGGTTATGCTCCTCTGAATGACCTCTGACTTCCCAATGCCCCTCTTAAAATATGTCACTCCAAGTTTTGCTTGGCAGATGTCATGAACTTATAAATTCACAATATGAAATTATTATCTCCTCGCCATCTACATGTTGTTCTTCCATTGATGCAAATTGGGATTGCTAGACTTACATATAATTATATTATATATATATATATAATATAATTATATTGTTCGGTCTATGAGCACTTAGGTGCCTATTATATGGTAAGCAATGAGTTTAGTACCAAGAAAACAGATATTAAAAGTGAAGCATTTCTCTTAGGAACTTATATTCTACCAGGGGGAGCACAATGTGTTCAGAGATAAGTAAATATAGGTTAAATACAAAATAAATATACAGTCACTTTTGGTGAAGAATTATATTGTAATGTGTCAATTTATTGATGGGTTTAATTAACCTTAGTTCTATCTTTCAATTGTTTAGTTATCTTTCCTGCTTTGTATTAGCTACCTTCTTCTAAGTCATTAATAAAAAAATTGAATAATAGAGTGATAAGAATAAGGGTCACAGTATATGTTAATGACCTTGTCCCATGCTACTTTATTCATCAGGACTCATTGTGTTCTGTTTATTCTATCAATAAAAAATTCATTTAACTGTACTATCATTCAGACTATTTTGTTCTTATCTTCTCCAGAAAGCTATTATGTGAAACTCTGCCAAATACATTAATGAACTTCCTGACTGTTCCAATCCACAATGATCTTCCCTACCTCTCAACACCTACAGTATAGATTGTCTTTGTAGCTTGATGTTTGTAGTTGATGTTTGTAGGATAGTTGTGGACCTTTCTTAGCTAATAAGGCAACCACTATACCTATAGACTTTAAGAGATATGTGACATCTTTATGAGATATAATACAACCTCCTCATCTTAGAGGCAACTTATAGAGATCTCATGACTTGCCCTAGGTTCTAGAGTAGAATATGGAATCCAATTAAAATTTAACAGAGATATAATATACAATCTCTAGTTCTTATAATTATATCAAAGTCAAATGGTTTATCTCAAAAGGTAGACCAGGAGTTATATTATATTATGGAAAAGACATATATATCTTTCTTCCAAGGAAGATGAGCTGGGGCATGGTCTGACCTTCACAAAGAAGATTCATTCAGTATGGAAGGACTCCCAGTTTGCTGTTAATTTTCTACCTTATCATGATAACTGCTTTGTTTCCTACAATCATGTGATGTGGATAGATAACATTACAGGAATAGAACAGAGGTTTGTATACAATATTTGTAGATCTGACCAAGACCTTTATACCATCAGTCCTGAGGGTTGATGGAAAATTTCGTCAAAATCATCAATATTGTACATCCTCAGTGAATACCATTTGATAACATGACTGAAAATGAGCACAGCATCAAGGTCACCAATCACAATGATGGCAAATTCTTCAACTTGAAAAGACTATAAGTCAAGACCAAAGTGGAGGATGTAGTGTTGGAGCATGATCTTCTATTTGCAGATGGTTGTGCATGCAATGCAGCCTCTGAAGCTGGGATGCAACAAAGTATGGATCAATTTTCTACTGCTTGTGCTAATTTTGATCTAACAATTAACACTAAGAAAACACAGGTGCTCCATCAGCCAGCACCACACCATCCATATGTGGAACCATCTATTATAACAAATGGAGAAGTTTTGAGTACTGTGGACAAGTTCACTTACCTTTGCAGTGTCCTTTCCAGGGTGGCCCACATTGACAATGAGGTTGACACTCGTATTGCCAGAGCTAGCTCAGTATTTGGGAGCCTCCAGAAGAAAGTATGGGAGAGAAGAGATATTAGACTGACTACTAAACTGGAGATCCACAGAAAAATTGCGTTGACCTCATTGCTATATGTCTGTGAAACCTGGACAGTCTCCCAGTGCCATGGAATCACTTCCATTTAACTTGTTTTAGGAATATTCTGAAGATTACCTGGCAGAAGGAGATACCAGACCCTGAGGTCCTTTCTTGAGCTAAACTGCCTGGATTTCCAACATTATTAGAGTGCAATTATGATAGACTGGTCATGCTGCTAGAATGCCAGACTATTCTATGGGAGAACTCACACAGGGCAAACTCTCACAAACAGGTCAGAAGAAGTAATACCAGACAACCTGAAGGCCTCGTTTAAGAACTTTAGAACTGGGGTGGCTAGGTGGATAGAGCACTGGCCCTGGAGTCAGGAGTACCTGAGTTCAAATCCTCCCTCAGACACTTAATAATTATCTAGCTGTGTGGCCTTGGGCAAGCCACTTAACCCCATTTGCCTTAACCTTAAAAAAAAGAACTTTAGAACTGATTATGCAGCATGGGAGACCCTGGCAGAGGACCACCCAGCACAGCCTGCCCTCATCAGTGAGGGTGTTATGCTATGAGAAGAACAGAATTGAAGCAGTTCAAAGGAAACGTGACATATGTAAGATTAGAGTACCCACCCCAGGTGTTCACATGAATTATTCATGTTCAACCTGTGGTAGAGTATTCCAAGCTCATATTAGGCTGATCAAGCACAGTTGGACCCATTGTAACTTGTCTCAAACATAATGTTATCATTTTTATCTTCTTCAATAATGATGGACAAGAACCACCCAAGGTTCAAATTAGATAA
Source organism: Macrotis lagotis (assembly GCF_037893015.1). NCBI lineage: Eukaryota > Metazoa > Chordata > Mammalia > Peramelemorphia > Peramelidae > Macrotis > Macrotis lagotis. The sequence goes on from NC_133661.1 coordinate 148,858,723, forward strand.
AGATCATGAAAGTATTTTGAAATAAACTATGAGAGATATATTGTATAGACTCCTAGGCTTGAAGTCCAAATCAGGTTCAGACACTTACTATGTGATTGATACAAGTTTCTTAACTTCTCTCTCAGAACCTTCATCTGTAAAAAACAGGGAGATCATGGAAAAAATGTAAAGATTAACAGACTGCCTTCTATAGGGGGTGGGGAAGAGGGAAGTGAGATTAGGGGGAATATTATAAAATTCAAAATCAATAAATAAATTTGAAAAATAAAAAGAAACAAAAAATTAAAATAAAAAAACATGGAGGTCAATTCAATGATGTCTAATTTACACTGTAGCTCTAAATCTAAGATCCTATATAAAGAGTTACATGTATATCATGTTATTATCACCATGACCCTAGCCCTCTATTTCACTTCCCTGGAGCCCTGCTACTAGGATCTTAATTCAGAAAACCTGAGTCATAGATCTAATGGAGACTGAGGATATTTATCTGGAATAGCCAATCTGTGGATACTTTAGGGTCTGGAGTAGATCCAGCTCTGAGGTTGTGTCATGAAATCAGGATCAAGAACAGAAGTGAGTAGCAGCTCTGGGCCTCTGACCTTGCAGAAGAACCCCAAGGTAAGGAACCAAGATAGGGAACTGAGACCAAGGGGAAGACTGTAGAGTATTTCAAAAGTTAACAGAGAACTGGAACCAGCAGTAGTCTATTGGAACTTTGTCCAAGGGTAAACCTACAGCTGTGTTGCACAGATCAGAAAGGCAGTCAATCAGACTGTCCTAGATCAGACTACATTGTTTACCTTGAAAGTGTGCAGGTCCCTATAGTGAGCTAACCCTCTGAGCTTCTTGTAGAACACAGATTATAAACCCTCTAGAAATCAGTAGCAATATGATCTTAAGGAATCAGGAAAAAGCAAGACCTAACATCTCCTGCAGAACATAAAGTTTCATTTTGGGAAATAAGGATGGAAGTAAGAGTAAACAAATAAAAAAAAACTCCCACCATAAAGAGATATTGTGTCAGGTATGGCTAAGACAAACCCAGAAAGAAGAAAAAGGACTCCAATATTTATAAGCAAAGCAAATATCACTAGAAAGAACAAAATTTAAATGTTCCAAAGAATCACAGAATTCTGGAACTATTTCTTAACTTCTCTAATTAAAAAAAAAGTAAGGTCCAGAGGGAGTCAATAATTTTCCAAAGCTCTTACTTGCAGATGTCAACAAGTTGAGGCTAGAATTCAGTTCAAATTTCTAAGTGTTAAGTAACCTGTAGAACACAATAATGTTTTATGAACTTGAGTAAAATTAGATCTTTTCCTGACATAATGAAATTTCAAAATGAATCTCAGTAGAAATTATATATGAGTTTTAAGAAATGATACTAAACATGGGCAAAAGACAATGATCTGAATATTCTAGAAATATGTCCAATTTCACTCCTGACTGGGGGGAGAGGGAGGGAGGAAGGGAGGAATGAGCCCCAGAAAAAAATTCTAACTAGAAAACATGGCATACTGAATTCAAATTTTTTCATGGAAATAAAATGTAGGTTTGGGTTTGTGTGCTGGTTCCAGTATTCTTTGGGATCCTGCCTCTACTTTTGTTTACTTCATATTGAAATTTTATGCAGATTACCTGTTTTGCTGTCCTAAGGAGAGTTATGAGAATGCCACCATATTTCAATTTGACCTAAAGCTAATGGACAGCATAGCTGTAAATAAAAACTAAAGTTTCCCTAAAGATTTAGAAAAAGTCCCATCTAGTTCCTTTGTCCCAAATGGATTCTAGCGTCCTAGTTCTAATCTCCTGGAGGGGTGTGGGAGTACCAGCAACTGAATATGCTGACACTGCATTATCCATAGCAGGCACCATAGTAATAACACCTTTTGATAACACTGAAAATGATTGTGTTCTAAGGGTGGTGTTATAATGAGAGTGGAGGGTATTGGAGCTGCAGGTGGCATTGTTTCCAATCTAACAACACAACTGGGGGTAGACACAGGTGTGTGCTTGGTTTTCTAAATAATAAATGTCATTATATTTCACTGCAAGTTTTTGAGGAGGGGATGAAGTAAAAAAAGGGACAACTAGTATTATTAGATTTCTGTTTACTCTGCAGAGGTGGGAGCATAAAAACAGTCTGTCCAGAGTAAATGTCACTTTTACTTTTTGGTTATTGATTTGCTTTCCCCTGTGAGTTTATGAACACTCCATTCCTGGAAAGTTTGAAGGAGGAGGGGAGAAGGAGTAGAGCTGGAGGAGGAGAACATGGACAGCAGGGGGGGGGGGGGGACAACCCCTCAAAAAGACAATGACTTAGAGCCTTCCATCCACTCTGGGAAGAAAGAAAGAAAGAAAACATATTCAAACCAGTTTATAGTGCTTGCTCACAGCAGATGATAAAGCTCAAGCTGCACAGACAAAATGGCAATGAAGATCTGGGGCTGATTTGATAGAAATCCAACTTTATTTCTTCTCCTGGTGCTTTTAAAGAATTTCAGTTTTTAAAATCAACGATACAGGCATTTTACGAGGAAGTGAAGACTGATGACCTATCTTAGAAATTCCCCCAACTTGTACATGTATTTGCAAAGAAAGAAGATGAGATTCTTTGGGGTTGGTATTTTTTTCTACAAGATTCACATTTCAAGCAAAGCATCTAATCTCATCAAATCAAATTATTTGCTTTTAGTGAGTCAGATTGTTGCTCATGTGTGTGTGTGTGTGTGTGTGTGTTGTTTGTTTGTTTTTTAATTATTGACTGACTGGGAAAGAGTGAATTTAAACCTAACTTCTAGGGTGAAGTCATATGAAAATGAATGTTACTGCTAACACAAATTGTTTTTCAAGGGTATAGAACACAGCTGTTAAAGACAGTTTTAAAAACAACCTTTGAAACAAAATAGGAGAGAGGTAAAATAAAGGATTTCAAAATAAAAAAGTGATAATCTAGTTTTTTTATTCATTTGATAATTATTTTCTTACTCAGTTCTGGCTCCCTAGTTAATACAGTTTTACTATCAACAAAATGTCAGCATCAGGATGTCTATAGAAATAGTTTGACTTCCAAGCTCACTCAGAGGTCTCCCTTAAACTAGGATTACTAAATATGGCCTCCTTGTCATCATGTCACTTATTTTATAATTCTTTTGTATGAACCTGAGAAATACTTTACTTGATTATAAGAAATCTGTATGGATTTTTATGGCTCCTTGGCTAAAGAAGGAATTTAGCTGGAAAGTCAATGTTGGAGGGGCTATGGAACAACAGGCACACTAATTTGCTGTGGGAGAACTAGTTTATTTTAACAATTAAATTGGAATTTTACATAAAAAGTCACTCTGCTATTTATACTCTTTGAGTTAACAATCATGCCATTTGGCATATACTTACAAAATAACAAATGATAGAAAGTTGCTCTGTTTAACAGAAGTCTAACTGTACTCTTTGTGATTAAAAAAAAACCAAATACCCATATGTAGGTACAAAAATGAATGAACACATTTATATGGACACTACTGAATATTATAGCAACAAAAGAGAGGAGCATGGTAAACTCAAAAAAACATAGAAAGATTTGTATGATTTAAAGCAGGATAAAGAAAATAGAATTGCAAGAATATTATACATGATGACTACAATAGTGTAACTGATCTTCAAGTTTTACTGAAAAATGTTAGAACTCTTATCAATGATAATAAGAGTTGATAATGAAACTCCTTCCTTCTCCCAGAAGAAAGGAAAGGATCACAGATGTGGAATATAGTATATATTGCCCAACATGACTTCTGGATCAGTTGGTTTTGCTTAACTATTTTTTCTTTGATTTTAAGAAAAGATCCAATGGTAGGAAAAATAATGGTAGTGGAAAAACAAAAGGCACTTATAAATGAAAAAGAAAAGATAAAGGTGACATTGAGTATCCATTTGGAAAATCTACCTCATCATTAAAATTAATGTAGAATCCTAGAGCACTTTACATTCACTCTAATAAACTACATGATTTCTCCAAAGGATGTTAATTAAAATGCATCTCGAGATCAGAAATGTCAAATTTTCCAGTTATATTAATAATTTTTATTCTTCTTCAATAATTGATTATCATGTAACCTTCTAAATTGAGGGAGAAAGGAAGGTAAAAGAAAAAATACTGGAGCAAAAAGCAGGACATAAGATAATTTTTTCTAGGTCATATTACTCCAAAGTTACTTCAATCAAACCAATATGTCCTCTTTTCCCTAAAAAATTTTTTTAAAAAATCCTCTGAAAAACAAAGAAAATTTATAGCCATAAGAATAGATCTTAGAAAAAGCTAGGAGCTGTTAATAGCAAGTGGGGATTAATGTTCCTGGCAACTTTAGCCTTCACATCTGCTCTTAAGATTATACTAATTAATGTGATTTTGCAAAACATGATTGTAAAGGCTATGTCTTTGAAACCTATTGTTATATTTAATTTTGTTGATTTATATAGAACACGTGTTTGTCTCAGATCATGATTTTCCTAGGTATATGTTTGTATGCATCCTCATCAATGAAATTATAAGCTCTATGTGGATTTTCTTTCTTCACATTTCCTCACACAGCCCTACACATATAGTAGATATCTTGTAAATGGACTTGCATATTACCATTTTAAAATTGCCAGTACTATACAGATAACTTTCAACATTATATATAATAAAGCTAAACGTCAAAGTGCAACTGTCTGCCAGATTTTGTGATAAGGGCTGGGGATAGGGGATATAAATATGGAGGGAAAGAATTCCTGCCCTCAAGGAGCTTACTTTGCAATCTAATGGAAGAAGAAAACACACAAAAATAAAATGATAAAAAGGGTTGTGGGGTGGGAATCATTGTTATGCTACCCAAGTCAGGATAGTGGAAAAAATCAGAGAAGTCCTGGAGTAGTGCAGTCAGATGAGAAACAAGGAGGTGTTCTGAAGTGGGCTCTATCCCTTAATGGTATAATGGTAGTGGTTTAATGGAAGGACACTGAATTTAGAATCAGAAGATCTGAGTTGAAATTCTGGTTCTGCTATTTGTTTCCCATAAGCAAATCATTGAAAGCTAATTCCAAATCTATAAAATAATAATGCTGAACTAAATAGTCCTTAAGATCCATTCTCATTCTAAATTTATGATTCCATGATCTTGTGCATACACAAAATACAATGTCAAAGTAAAAAGAAAACAATTTGGCAGTTTCAGTCCAAGGCTCCAATTCCCTCTCTTTTTAAAATTTATTATTTATTTTTAACAATCTTTTCTTTTTAAATTTTAAGTTCCAAATTTTCTCCCACTCCTCCCTCACACACTGAAAAGTCAAACAAGTTGATATCAATCATACATGTGAAATTTTGAAAAATACCTTTCTATATTACTTCTATTTCTTTTTTTTAATCAAGAAAAATAAATAATGTGCAAAAATTAGACTTTAATTTGCACTCAGAGTTCTCTCTCTGTAAATGGATAGTAGTTTTCATCATAAATCCTTTGGAATTTACTCAGGTCATTATGTTGATCAGAGTAGCGAAGTCTTTCACAGTTCACCATTGCTATGACATACTTTTACTGTACCCCAAAATATTCCAATTCTTCTCACTTCATTTTGTAAAAATTCATATAGGTTTTGACATGTTTTTTTGGGGGGTGAAACCATCCCCCTTTCATTTCTTATAACACAATAGTACTCTTTCACAACCTTACATCACTGTTTGTTCAACCATTCCTCAGTTGATGAGCATCCCCTTGATTTCTAATTCTTTCCCATCACAAAAAGAGTTACTAAAGTTTTTGTACATCTATGCACAAACTACTTTTTTCCCTTTTTTTCTTTGTTCTCTTTGGAATAAAGATCTGGTAGTGATATTGCTAGGTCAAAGAGTTTTTAGAAACTACTATCTTTTAGTTTATATTATTACAATAATCTATTTGAAAATAAACATGACCCCAACTTTCCCCCCAAAAGACAGAGAAACCTCAAGAGAAATGAAATGAGAGGGAAAAAAGTGTACTTTAATCTATGTTCATATTCCACTGTCTCTTTCTCTGGGATGAGTTGTCTTCTTAATCATATGTCTACCAGAGAAGTTACTTCAATATCTTTTCCCACAGTTGCTATTACTAGCTGTATTTCCCTCCATATTATTCCTTCCTACTCTCGTTTATTCTATTCTCTCTCTCTCTCTCTCCTTTCATCCTGTTCCTGCTCAGAAGTGTGTTGTATCTGACTACCCTCTCCCATGATCTTCCCTCTCTTCTATCACCTATTCCCCCCTTCCCTCCCCCCATTCCCCCTTATCCCATCCCTTTCCTCTCATTTTTCTCTAAGGTAAGATAGATTTCTATAACCTATTAAGTGTGTATGTGTATGTTATTTCTTCAATGAACCATTTATGATAAGAATATAGGCTCACTCATTCCCCCTTGCCTCCCCCACTTCCACTCCATTGCAAAAGCTTTTTCTTTACTTTTATGTGAAATATCTTAGCCCATTCTTCCTCTCCTTTCTATTCCTCCCAGTACTCTATCATCCATTGACTCCATCTTTATACTATATTATACCATAATATTTAGCTCATTCCTGTGCCTTGTCTATCTATGCTCCTTCTAACTGCTCTTTTAAATGAGAAAGTTCATGAATTATCAGTATCTTCTTCCCATTCAGGAATACAAACAGTTCAACATCATAAAGTTCCTCATAATTTACCCTTCTTGTTCACCTTCTCTGTATTTCACTTGAGTCCTGTACTTGGAGAAAAAATTTACTGTCAGGGCTGGTCATTTCAATAGAAAAGTTGGAAGTCCCCTGTTTCATTGAAAATCCACCTTTTCCCTGAAAGAGGATGTTCAGTGTGGTGGGTAGTTGATTCTCAGTTGTAAACCAAGATCTTTTGCCCTCCAGAATATCATATTCCAAGCCCTACAAGTCCTTAATGTAGACACTGTCAAATCCTGTGTAATACCGACTATAGAACCACAGTAGTTGAATTGTTTCTTTTCTGGAAACTTGTATTATTTTCTCATTGATTTGGGAGCTTTGGAATTTGGCTATAAAATTCCTGGAAGTTTTTCTTTTGTGATATCTTTCAGAAAGTGACTGGTGGATTCCCTCAATTTCTGTTTTACCCTTTGCTTATTAGGATCTCAGGGAAATGTTGCTGAATTATTTCTTGAAAAATGAAGCTGAGACTCTTTTCCTGGCCCTGACTTTCAGGTAGTTCAATAATTTTTAAGTTATCTCTTCTGGATCTGTTTTCTAGATCAGTTTTTTTTTTTTGACAATGACATATTTCACATTTTCTTCTAATTTTTCATTCTTTTGGTATTATTTTATTGTTTCTTGATTTATAGCAAATTCATCAGCTTTCTTTAGCTCCATTCTACATTTGAAAGAGTTATCTTTTTTTTAGGTTTTTGCAAGGCAAATGGGGTTAAGTGGCTTGCCCAAGGCCACACAGCTAAGTAATTATTAAGTGTCTGAGACCAGATTTGAACCCAGGTACTCCTGACTCCAAGGCTGGTGCTTTATCCACTATACCACCTAGCCTCCCCTGAAAGAGTTATCTTCTTCAGAGAACTTTTTTAAAATCTCATTTTCCAGGGGGGCCAATTCTGCTTTTTAAGGCATTCTTCTCCTCATTTGCTTTGGGGTTGCTTTTTTCCAATTGGCCTAAACTGGTTTTTAACATGTTATTTTCTTCAGTATTTTTGGTAAATCTTTCACCAAGCTGCTGACTTGGTTTTCATGATTTACCTGCATCACTCCAGTTTCTCTTCCCAATTTTTCCTCTACCACCCTTACTAATTTTTCAAAGTCTTTTTTGAGCTCTTCCATTGCCTGAGCCCATTTCCTATTTCTCTTGGAAGCTTTGGATATTGAAGCTTCAAATTTCTCATCTTCTGAGTATATATTTTGGTCCCCCATAGGACCAAAGTTATTTTCTATGGTCAAGTTCTTCTTTTTCTGTTGTTTTCTTATTTCCTCACCCTATGACTGATTTACCACACTTCCAAGACTTGGGGGGGGGGGGCTGGGACACCACACTGGGACCTCAATTCCTCCAAATCTTTTTGGAGGCTCTGACTGCTCTCTTGCCTGTACTCTGGTCTGGATGAACACAGCACTCCCCTATGCTCTGGAGCTGTGAGGAGGGTCCCAGCACAGCTATGGTGATATGGGGGCCCAGACTGCAACCTGGATCTGAGTTTGGGTAAATAGCTGAGCCCTGACCCAGGGAGAGCAGAGAAACCTCCACAGTTCTCTCACTATCCCCTTACAGTCTGTGGCTGAGTGTTCTGGAAGTATTAGTTGGTTCCAGTGAATCCCAACACAGGGCTGCTCTGAAGCCATCTCTGTATTCACTCTGGTATGGCAGAGTTCTCTCACCACCTCTTCAAGTGGTCCCTGGTGATCTCTGGGCCAAAGAGGTCTGGAAACTGTCCCCTCTTCCATGGACCCAGGTGCTCCCAGGTGGCCCATGAGCTGTTTCTGGAAGGCTGGATGGTTTATTCTGGCCCAACTGTGCCATGGTTCTCTCCAACCCCCAGTCCCAGTGAAACATACTTTTCCCATGGATCTTCTAAGTTGCCTTGGACTGGGAAATTGTATCACTGAGTCTTTCTGTGGGTTCTACCCTTCTAAATTTTGGCTAGAGCCATAATTTGATGAATTTTAGAATTTTTTGAGAAGAGGAGTTTCTGGGAATTCCTACCCTCATTATGCAATCTTGGCTCCACCCAAAGGGTTTTTAAATATCCATTTGAACATAGAATCAAATTGTTCTCCAGAAGGATTAGAACAGTTCAATTCTTCACCAATAGTTCATTAGTGTATTAATTTTTTTTCCATCATTCTCTCCAGCATTTGCCATTTCAGAAAAGTATGAGATGGTTCCTCAAAGTTGTTTTAATTTGCATTTCTCCAATCAATAGTGATTTGGGCATTTGTAAATGAATATACATAGCTTTTATTTCTTCTTCTGAAGACTACTTATTTATAGCATTTGATGATTTATTAATCGAAGAATAGCATACATATATGTATATATTTGAATCAATTCTATATTCAATTTGACTCAATTCTATATTAGAGAATTAAGAACTTTGTCAAAGAAATTAGCTGTAAAATTTGTTAATATTATTTCATTGTTTCATATGTTCAATGTGTCTTTTAGTATAATAGAGTTTCTGCAATTATCTTTTTTTTTCATTAGGTCTATTTTTGCTTTTGCTTTTTCTGGGATCATAATTGATAGCCTCATCTTTTTTCACTTCAGCTGAAGCATAATAGATTTTGTTCCAGCCCTTTATTTTAACTCTGTGTGTCTTTCTGTTTCCAGTATTTCTCTTATAAACAACATATTGTTGGATTCTGGTTTCTAATCCAGTCTTTTTCTGCTTCTGTTCTATGTGTGAACTCATCCTATTCACATTAACAGTTATGATTGCTAACTGTGTATTTCCTTTCATCTCATTTTTTTCTGTTTCTTCCTCTATTTTTATCCTGTCCCTCCTCAACAGTCTATTTTCCTTCTAACTAATGCCTCCCTTAATCTGATCTTTTAATTTATCAACTCCTTTTTCTTATCCCTTTCCCTCCTTTTTCCCTATTGGTTAGTTTATACTTCTATATAGAATTAAGTGTGGATGTATATTTGCATGCATATAGACACACACACACATTTTATACACACACACACACACATATATAAATATACATATATACATGGATATATATATATATATATATGTATATATATACATGTATATATATATATATTTTCTTCCCTCTTTGAGTCATTTCTGGCCAGAGTTAGGTTTAAGCATTCCCCTCCTATTCCCCTATTCCACTACATTATCAAAGCTCTTTCTTACAAACCTATTTTATGTAGAAAATTTTCACCATTATACCCTCCCTTCCTCCTTCTCCCAGTGCATCCCTTTTTTCTCATCTCTCCATTTTCTGAGATCATTTAAACATAATTGACTCACACCCATGCTCTCTATGCATCTATGCATTGTCCTAATAATGATAAAGTTAAGAGTTACATATATATATGGATACATATATATATATATATATATATATATATATGTGTGTGTGTGTGTGTGTGTGTGTATGTATATATTATACTGAATCCCATATAATTACTTTAAAGTTCTTAGGAGCAGTATAGGAGTTACATTCTATATAGAAATTCAAACAGCTTAACTATTGAATTTCTTATAATTATTTTCCTGTTTACCTTTTTTATATACTTCTCATGAAACCACTGTTGTAACATTAAATATTCTATTCTACTCTCTGGTCTTTTCATCAGGAATGCTTAAAATCCGTCTATTTCATTAAATATATATTTTCCCCCTGAAGTATAATACTCAGTATTTCTGGATACGTTACTCTTGGTTGTAACACTAACTCCTTTGCCTTTCAGAATATCATATTCTACGTCCTCACCTCCTTTTTTATGGGAGTCACAAAATCTTCTGTTATCTTGACTTGTAGCTACACTATATTTGAATTATTTTTTCAGTTTGCATTATTTTCTCCTTGTCTTAGGAGCTCTAGACTGGCTATAATATTTTTTAGGGGTTTTCATTTGGGGATCTCTTTCAGGAGGTGATCAGCAGAGTTTTTTCAAATTCTATTTTTACCTTCTAGATCTAAGATATCAGAAAATCTTCCCTTGGTAATTTCATGATGTATCAAATTATCATTAACTTCAACTTAATTCTAATTTTTGAGAAATTATTTTCTTCATTGAAATATTGTTCCTATTTTTTTTTCATTTGGGCAAATATGCTTTTAAGGTGTTATTTTTCTGATATTGATTCTCTTTTCTTAATTTTCTTGCATCACTCCCATCTCTTTCCAGAATTTTTATTCTACTACTCTTATTTCTTTCTTTACCACTTCCAGGAATTTTTGTAGGGCTTGGATTCAATTAGTGTTTTTCATTATGAAGTTTCTTATAGCTGTTTTCGCACTGTTGTCTTCTGAGTTTAGTTCTTGGTCTTCCCTTGCTGGGTTAGTAGCTTTTTAATGGTCACATTTTTATTGTCTAGCCTATTTTTTTGACTTTGAAATTTAAAGTTAGGTTCTGTTCACCTTGGGGTAGGGAGGCACCATCCCTATCTTCAGGTTTTGTTGTGCTGCTGTTTTCAGAGCTAGTTCTATAATTCTAAAAATGTTGTTGGAGCATATAGGTGGAACAGTGGATAGAGCACTGGCCTTGGAGTCAGGAGTACCTGAGTTCAAATTCGGCCTCAGACACTTAATTACCTAGCCATGTGGTCTTGGGCAAGTCACTTAACCCCATTGCCTTGAAAAATCTAAAAAAATGTGGTGGTATTAAACTGGGAAAAATATAATCATTGCTCTTTTGGTATATATCCTGGTCTTTACCCAGAAGGAGTCTCTGTTCCCCTGCAGTTATGAGTGCTTGCATTTCTCTTTGCTCTGGAACTATGACCAGGGTTCTTTCTCTTTCATGACTCACCTCCAACTCTCCTCTCCACACAGGAACTGTTTGTTACCCAGTTCTATAGTCAGAATTAATAGGGGCTGCAGAGTGGTCAATCAGCTCCAGCCATACCATGTGCCAGCAAAAGTTTACATATAATCTCTGTCTGACTCCCTTGTCATCTCTGGCCCAAGAGCTCCAAAGCTATTGTTGCTACTGTTGCTGCCATCCCATGTGTGGACTCTGGACATACTTCTTTTGCTGATCTCTGAAGTTTTCTTAGGCCATAAAAGTGCCTCATCCTGACCTTTTGCTGGCTCTGCCACTCCAAAATTTTAATTTGAGGGGTTATTTTAAAGGTTTTTTTTAAATAGGTAAATGTTAAGATAGTTCAGTTGGTTAATTACTTAATTCATCATCTTTCCTAGTTCCATTTCTTAACTATATAACTATCCTTATGCAAGCCATTTAGAATGCCAGAGGCTTAGCTTCCTCCCCTGTAAAAAAAGAGACAAACTGATCTCTTTCAGGTACCTTCCAAATCTAGAGATCATATGATCTCTTGAGATTTCTTCTAGCACTAAAACCTACAGTCAAATTTATATTTGGAGCAAGTAATGTATCAGAAAGTAAAGACTTTAAAGTCTGATCTCCATGACAAATATGACTATATTTTCCTTAAGGACACCCTGATCTCCCTAAGGAGCTCACTGATAGAAAGAAACATCATATACATATATATACATATATATATATATATATATATATATATATATATATATGCAACTTTTTTCTGTGTATATATGCACATACATATACATTTTTGTATACATTTACATATACATTCACACATGTACACATATAATATGCACAAAATATTCATAATAGCACTCTATTGTTAAAATGAAAGTATAATGGGTATTTATCAGAGAATGACTGAACAAACTGTGGTTTACTAATTAATAGGCAATTATTTGATCATAAGTAATAGAGAAAATCAAAATTAAAGAGAAATTTCTGAATTATTTTCATAAACAGATATTGAACAAAGAAAAGAAAAAAATCATAACATATAAAGTAAAATAAAACACTAAATTTCATCAGTACTCAGATAAATGCAATGATTAATCAATTCTAGAGGACTAAAGGAAACCTATCTGCTTCTTGGTGAAGTGGAAATTAAAAGTGCAGGTAAATAGGGTTAATATGCCAGTTTACTTGCTATCATTAACTTTATTTTTCCTTTTTTATATGAGGAGAACATATGGGGGAAAGGGAAGATAATAATACTGGAAAATATCCACTGGTCCATGAATTATATTTTTTTGTTGTTGTTTTTTAGGTTTTTGCAAGGCAACTGGGGTTAAGTGGCTTGCCCAAGGCCACACAGCTAGGTAATTATTAAGTGTCTGAGACCGGATTTGAACCTAGGTACTCCTGACTCCAGGGCCGGTGCTTTATCCACTACGCCACCTAGCTGCCCCGATATTTTTTAATTAAAAAAAGAACAGAGAGGAAAATAAATAAATGACTGCCTATATCAGTAGCTAAATTTTTCATTTTCCTTTGATTCTAATAAGTAGGTCCAATATGAGAAACATGAACAATAACTGAGATGATAGAATAGATTAGCAATGAAACAAGATTTAAGGATATTTTGGGTTTTGCCTTAGTTTCCTCAACTGTAAAATCCTTGGTGATAATAGTATCTCCCTCCCTAGGATGTTGTGAGGACCAAATGAGATAATATTTGTAAAACACTTAGTACAGTGTCTAGCACATAAAATTTCTTTCTTTACCTTCCCCTAACATCAACCCCCACATCCGAGGATGCCTGAATTCCAAATGCTTGAAGGAAATAACAGAAAGTCTTGGGCTCTTGCAGTTGTCACCAGGAAGGGTATCCCTGGTCTGTAGAACCTGGTAAACTGAATAGGGAATACCTACTTCTTCTTCTTGGTTTTTGCTCATCTGAGAGTTTACCAGTTCCATTTGTCTGAGGGAATTGAGTTTGCCACTGGATCTGCAAGATCCAGGTCTTGGTTTTTCAGTTGCAAAACCCTTTTTAAAAATATTTTTATATGTTCACTTCATTTAACTATAATACAAAAGAATGACTGTGAGATACTCTGAAAAGTGTAAAAATGTTCCTTTTGATCTGAGGTAAATGGAAACAACAACTTTATCTAAATATGGTCATCAAAGTCATAGGAACCAAACTTTTAACCTGAAGCTTCTATTCATCTGTGACCACCTGGTGACTAAATATTTTGAGTTCTATTGATAAAATTATCCTAAATAATTAAATGTAGATATGTGCCTGGGAAATATCTCATTTTTTTAACATATATATTTTCTTTATTTATTCTTTAAATGTTCTTATAAGTTTGAGGGACAACAGATCATGGGAGGAAAGATTTAAAGATGGAAGTTTATTGGAGAGGCCATGAAGTACAGTCTTCTCATTTTATAGATTAAACCCAGAGATGTTAGGTGACTAGTCCCAAATCATATAGCTGATAAGTGGATGAGGCAGGATTTGAACTCAGGTCTTCTTAATTTCAAATCCAGCACTCCATCTACCACATATTTATATAATTTGAAATTTCTATTAATAAATAGCACTCTAGTTCTTTGCCAAGAAAACTTCAAATAGGGTCACAAAGCTTTGACTTGACTGAAATAACTGAACAACAGCAAAATTAATAAACAACCGAATAATATTGGTGGGTTTAGAGAAACAAACAGGGTAAAAAACATAATGAATTCCTTTGTTAGAAATAAGTTTTTGAATATAATTGAGTTTTAACACATATTAATAAAACTAATAATTAATAATAAGGTCAAGGGGTTTCTTTTTGAGAGTGGGAAGCTATCTGAATTTATAATTTTTATCAATGTGAGAAACTCCCAATATAGAAACTTCTACCTATGCAAATTGGCAACTGAATTACAACTGGTAGTTTTATATATTTGTTTGAGTCACTTGCTGTTGGTCACACAGGTTCTATATAACACATATTGAACTTGAATCCAGGTCTCCCTGTCTCTGAAGCCAACCATTTATTCAAAGTGGTGATATAGATCCCTTTGTTAAGTGGGATCCCTGATGGGCAAAGCCACTGTGTCAAGAGGAGAGTCAACTAACATTGCTTTAATCTGCCTTCTTTTATGGCACTAATATATGATCTCATTGTTCCATTTTCCCCATAAACTTGGAAATAACAAGAGTTTCTTTTAATGCCCTGCCATTGGGAAGGATTCCTAAGGACAGTTACAAAAGTCACTATTCATCCATGGTAGCAAACAATTTCGCATTTACTACTCCTTCCCCAAATTAATAAACAGCATAAATTCACCTCTTCTTTCCCTTCCATGACAATCCCCTGCAGAGAGCTTTCATATCTGCCATTTAGCAAGACTCAGGCTCTGTTCTACAGTCATCTTTGCCTCACAAGGCAGCAGGAAAAGAAGTAACCTTGGTCAGGTTGAATTTTCCGATCTACTCTCCTTTTTTACCAGTGTATCTATCCAGTGGAGATTGTAGAATTTTACAAGACAATTATTTCTGAAGGCAAACAATCTGTCATGTATGGATATAACTCCCTCAAGGAAGGACAGAAGTTTTCCTCCTATACTGGGAGGTCAATAACAGAACTTCCCTATTTCACCTTGATCAAGGAGAACTAAGCTGTTCTTAAGGGTGAAAATCAAAACTGCCTTCACCAATCAGACAGTAGGTTTTAATGAAAACAGCATCCATTCCTCTTTCTCAGAAACTAATAAGCTAGTTTTCAGCTTCCTGATCTGGGCTTCACAGGATGGATTGTGTCCTAGTCCCGAGATTCAAGAGGAGACTCAATCTTTCTAACTTCAGAGTAAAGTGAAGAATCTGAGTTAATCTGATTCAAAGGACCATTAATCTAGGAGGATTTAAAAATGGAAGGAAATAGGCATTTATTAAGTGTCTAACACATGTAAAGCATTGTGGTAAATAAATACTTTACAAATATTTTATCTCATTTGACCTCACAACTCTGGAAGATTCCTATTATTAGCCTATTTTTTAAAAAAAATGAGGAAATTGAGATAGACAAAAGATAAGTGATTTGCCTAGGATCACACAGATAGGAAATATCTAAGATATTCATTTTAATTCATCTTTCTGACTTTCTAGCTACTACTCTACCTAGTTACCCTTGTCTGAAAAATGAGATTAGAGCATAAGAATTCTTGTTCAGCTAATATTTATAATCAGAATAATACAGAGAAATAATAATTCCATCAAGGATTCCCAAGGAACTCTAGGTAATGCTAAAGTGTCCACTTCCATCTGCCCATAGCACTTTTATGTTATACCTTTTTAATAGCCACCATAAGTCTTGACTTAATTTAGTATTTGATTATCTATCTTTATACATACATATGGAAATATATGTGAATGTATCTGCAATAGATAATGAATTGTCATATGCCCCAATGAAGATTTATCAGTGTGAAGTTGACCTCTACATGGTTCTTAAAGCAGGACCAAAAAAAATGTTTTGGCAGATCCTCCTCCCAAGTTTGAAGAACTTTGATTATGGAATTAGTTACATTTAAAGAAGCTCATATATTCTAAACCAAATCAGATCCTGATCTCCTAGACTACTTTTCAGTCTCCTTTGAAGACTCACTCACTGTTAACACTTCTAACCTTCTTCCAACTTCCTCCAATTGTTAAATTCCTCCTCAGAACTTCCATTTGAAGAAGTATTCATTGAGTCTTCCTCATTTCTAAACTGATTCTTGGCTATGCTTCATGTTTAAAACTCTTAGCTCTTGAAAAATCATAAGCTCCTTGAGAAGAAAGACTATATTCTCTATTTGCTTCCCACATTAGCACTTTGGGAAAATATGAGAGTCATGGTAAACAAGCAATAAATTCTTATTGATCAAGTTGATTTGACAATTTACCACTTACCGTCTTACTCCTGTTCTTTTTCCTCTTGAACCATGGAAAAGTTAAAGGCTACTCCAGATGATTTTTTAATTGCCTGATAATATTACGTACCTTTACTGAGCTACATGGGATTTGAGTTGTGGCTTGAAAGTCAAATAATCAGTTCCCCTTAAGTTGCACTGACAACCTCAATTCATCCAGGGTTTAAAGATTGTACACAAGTTGGTTTTCTGAGTGATTACTACCTGCTATCTCAGAACCATAAAGAAAATTCTAAATTTTTTGATCTAGAAAGATCAAAGAAATCTTCAATTTTCTTGAAAAGTTTTTCTTGCCCTCTACATGTCATGATTAAGTCCAAAATAACATAAAAAAATTTAACATGGCAAAACCAAAAGTTCCTTGAAACTAATTCACCCCTGTAATCTTACAAAAAAATTGACTGAAATTGTTCTTAGAGGAACTTGAATATATGTTAAAAGGTCATCAAAGCTGGCTCTTATTTGCCAAACAACTTCTTCAGCAAAATGTGAGTCCAATGTTGTTGGAACTAAATGTATAGTGCCTTTTTATTTTTCCATTAAAATGTATTTATTAATAGCTTATTTTTTATATCAGTTATTCCTTAAACTACCCTTTTTCTTCCCTTCCCTTTCTTTCAAATTGAATCCATTCTAATAACAAAGAAAAACAGACAAGAAACAAATAAACAAAAATATACATAATGATTGAGTAAAAATAATGGGCTGGGAATATATTTTCAGGGCAAAGGGGATGCTAACATACTCAGTTCATATTTTAAACACATCTATGAAGAAAATATACTTACCATTATGCTCTAGTATTTTACTAAGAGAAGAAAATGAGTATTGCTCATTTTTCTACTTAGATTTCAACTTCCTTTTAGTGAACTTTTTTTTAGCAGTTATCATTTATTTTATTCTGCATTGGTTCACAAAATGTCACAAATCTCTGAGTTGCTTACATTTGCCATTTCCTGCTCACAATATTATTTAACAAATTATTCAACCATTTCCCAATTGATGAGTACTAACTTTGTGTCCTTCTAGTTCTTGGGTACCACTAAAAGCAGTATGAATATTTTGGTATCTTTTATATCTGTTTTTTAATTTGATCTTGTTGGCCTAGATACCCAAAAGTCAATCTGTAAGTTGAGAGTATAGTTTAAGCCATTTTCTTGTAAATGCTCCTTGATCAATTCAAAATTTATAGTCTTACTCACAGATCTACCAACAGTGAGTATATTATTGCTCTAATTGACTGATCTCCCTACAAAGTAATGTCTTTTCAAAAATTAGCTTTTGAGACAATCTTGATATAAATTTTCTTCTTCAATTACCCACCATTTTGATTCTTTATATATTGCTCATTGAAGATACAGAAATGGGGGAACGGGTGGGATTTTTCCTCATGAATGAATCTAACCAAATCTTCAAATCCATTTCAGTTCTTTCTTCATATTGCTGGTCATTCCACATAAACTGCTTCCTCATTTCTGGATCCAAAGAATCATGCATACTGCAAAGACTCAGAAGTGAGGCCCATATTTGTGTCTACTCATCACATGTCTTCTAGTACTAGATTAATTATACTATTTTAGTTGCTCCTATTTACTCTTGACTTTCTGAAGGATACAAAGTCTTATCCTATTCTAAAGTGAAAAAAATGGACAGTTTCTATCTGAAGCTAATGTGACTCAACAATCCAAAGGAAACTAAAGAAACATAGAAATAAGGTGAGTAAATCTCTTTTCCTTTAGCAAAGTTGTGAGGTAGAATAGCTCTGATCTGAGTGCCTCCAGACCAACAAAGACAAAATGTAGCTTCAGTGGTATTCCAAGACCCTTTGGAGATCAACCGTCCTAATGTAATTTCTCTTTTAAAATGTCAACTTCATTCTAGAATGTAAAAGATTAATAATAGTAAAAATAACATATCCCAGAGAACTTCCACATATGGAATGTTGAATAAATCTATTATCTTAGATTTTCATAACCCAGTGAGCAGATGAAAGAAGCTGAGTGGCCAGGGAAAGGAAATCCTTTCTATTATTCCTGAAAGATTACACATGAGAACAAATATTCAAAGATCCAGAGCTAGAAGGTACCTCAAAGTTCATTCATTCCAAATTTCTCATTTTACAGATGAGGGAACTAAGGTCTGTGGAGGTTAAATGACTTGCCCAAAGTCTTACAGGTAACAAGTGTCAGAGAAAGAATTGAAAATGGTTCTCGGGGGTGGAGCCAAGATGGCGACATGAAGGGATCGAGTCTTAGGAGCTCTCTGATAAAAACTCATAAACTAAGGACTCTAACTAAACTTTCGAGAGACAGAACCCACAGAGGGACCCAGTGAGGCAGTTCTCCTACTCAAGGTAACCTGGAAAAGAGCAGAAAGGCTCTGCTCCCCGGGGTCAGAGGGGTGGCCTGCCAGAGGGGTGGCCTGCCAGAGCCAAAGAACTTCAGCCTCCCGGAGGCAGCCCCAGGGTGCTGGGAGCTGCGGCTCACAGCAGCGGGGGAGTCTCCTGAGCTGCACCCCGGGGAGCACCGGCACAAAGTAGGGGAACAGCAGGGGACCTCTGCCAGAGCGAACAAGTGGAGCCCAGCCTTAGGGGCACACAGGGAGCAGCTTGGTCTTTTGCAGCCCAAATCCAGGAAACAGAAGCAGGTGGAGCAGGTAAGCAGGAGCCCCCAGGGCATGAGGCCATTGAGCTGAGGGAGGGGAGAGTGAAGAGAGACTGCTGAGCTCTTTCCTCTGCCTCTGGAACAGGACTCTGGGGCTCTGACCACATTCAGATCCTGATCCAAGTCTAGGCCCCCCATAGAACAGCAGGGCCCCCCCCACCTCAGCCCTGTGGCAGAGGGGGGCACTTATGTTCATTCACAGACCAGTAGGGAGGACAGAACCTCACACACTGAGACCCTTGTGGGAGTGTCCCAAAAGCTCAGGAAGCACCCCCAAAAAACAGGCTTAGGCTGGGAAAATGAACAAGCAAAGAAATAAGAGGAAGACCATTGAGAAATATTTTGCAAATGAGCTCAAGAAGGATCAAAATACTCAGTCTGAAGATGAGGAAGCACAAGCTCCTACATCTAAAGACTCCTAGAAAAAACAGAAATTGGACTCAGGCTATGATAGAGCTCAAAAAAGACTTTGAAAATCAAATGAGGGAATTGGAAGAAAAACTGTGAAAAGAAAGGAGAGAGATGCAGGAAAAACATGAAAATGAAGTCAGCAGCTTAGTCAAGGAAATCCAAAAAAATGCTGAAGAAAATAGCATGCTAAAAACCAGCTTAGGTCAAATGGATAAAACAGTTCAAAAATTTATTGAGGAGAAGAATGCTTTAAAAAGCAAAATTGGCCAGATGGAAAAAGAGATAAGAAAACTCTCTGAGGAGAACAAATCCTTCAGACAAAGAATAGAATTCAGGGAGATTGATGAATTTACCAGAAATCAGGAATCAATACTTCAAAACCAAAAAAATGAAAAAATTAGAAGAAAATGTGAAGTATCTCATTGAAAAAACAACTGATATGGAAAACAAACTTAGGAAAGATAATTTGAAAATTATTGGAATACCTGAAAGTCATGATCAGGAAAAGAGCCTTTACATCATTTTCAAAGAATTACTACAGGAAAATTGCCCTGATATTCTAGAAGCAGAGGGCAAAATAGAAATGGAGAGAATCCACCGATCCCCCCGAGAAAGAGATCCCAAAAAACCAACCCCCAGGAATATTATAGCCAAGTTCCAGAACTCCCAAGTCAAAGAGGAAATATTACAAGCAGTCAGAAGGACACAGTTCAAATATCGTGGAGCTGCAGTCAGGATCACACAGGACTTAGCAGTAGCTACATTGGAAGCTCGTAGGGCTTGGAATACAATATACCGGAAGGCAAAAGAGCTTAGAATGCAGCCAAGAATGAACTACCCAGCAAGGCTGAATGTCCTCTTCCAGGGAAAAAGATGGACTTTCAATGAAGCAGGGGAATTTCAAAGGTTCCTTTTGGAATGGCCAGAGCTGAACAGAAGGTTTGATCTTCAGATACAGGACTCAGGTGAAGCATGGAGATTGGAGGAGAGGGGGGAAATATGAGGGACTTAATGAGGATGAACTGCATGTATAGAAAAATGATACTGATAATATTCATATGAACCATCTCAGTTAATAGAGCAGGTAGAGGGAGCTTTTATAGTTGAAACACAGGAGAAAGCTGAATTTGAAGATAAAATAGGGTGTAAAAATGGAGTCAATAGAAAAAAGGGAAATGGAATGGGAGAAAGGAAAAGGAGAGGGGGAATAGTCCAAGATATTTCACATAATAAGATTTTTTTATTTCAATGAGCTATTGCAATGATATGGAAGCGGGGAGGCAAGGGGGAATGAGGGAACCTTTGCTCTCATCAGAGATGGCTAGGAGAGGAAACAGCAAATATACTCAATTTGGTATAGACAACTGAAGTAAGAAGGAGGGGGGGAGCAGGGGGAAGGGGAGGGGATGTGAGTAAAGGAGGAGAGGATGGACCATGGGGGGACAGTGGTCAGATATAACACATTTTCTTTTTTTACTTCTTGCAAGGGGCTGGGATTGGATGGCCTGCCCAGGACCATAGGGCCAGGTAGATTCTGGGCCTAAGAGGTGGTATGGGGGCTCAGGGCTTCTTGGCCCCAGGACCAGGGATCTGTCTGCTGTGCCACTCGGCAACCCTACAGCAGAGTCAGAGTGAAAGGAGAGATAAAATATAGTACATGGTAGTGGAGAAATCAGAAAGGAGGGAGTTGCGATCAGCAATGGCAACCTTGGAAAACTATGGAAGTAACTTTTGTGATGGACTTATCATAAAGAATGTGATTCACCCAAGACAGAGATGATGGTATTGGAACAAAGACTGAAGCACATCTTTTGTTATTATTATTTGGGGGAGGGTGCAGGGCAAGTGGGGCTGGGTGGCCTGCCTGGGGCCACATAGCAGGGAGATCTTTGGGTGTCTGGGGCCAGATTCAAACCCAGGTGCTCCTGGCTCAAGGGCCAATGCTCTGTCTACCACCCAGCTACCCCTACTATTATTACTATTTTATTTTATTTTGGGTCTTTTTTTTCTTTCTTTTTGGTTTTTGCAGGGCAGTGGGGATTGGGTGGCTTGCATGTCACATGGCTGGGTGATTATTGGGTTTATGAGGCTGGATATGGACTCGGGTGCTCGTGGCTCCAGGGCTGGTGCTTTGTCCATTGCACCACCTGGCCATACCTACAATTATTACTATTATTTTTTTTAATTTTAATTTTTTTTCCTCTCCCCTTTACTTTTTTCACCCAAGCAAGTCTATCTATATTCATGGGGGGAGGGGTATTTTGTTTACTTGTAAACAAGAATATTTTATTAATATAAAAAAATTTTGTACAAAATGAGAATAAAAAATAAATTTTAAAAAATGAAAATGGTTCTCTGACTTCAGAGAAGTATTTTGTCTTGTTTTGTTTTGTTTTTTCTACTATCGAACTCTGCCTTTCAAAATAGGATGGTCCTTGGATCTGACCCTAGACCAAATTGTGAAATAGGATACACTTACTGTTTCCCCTTACTTCTCTGTCTCCTTCTTTTCTATTTACTCCAATAATAAATACCTTCTTTCTGTACCTTGTTTATTCAGAGTATGCAACTTTGGCATTTCCCTTTCCCTCACTAATCTAGATTTTTGTTGTGCTCTCCTCCCACCCATTACAATTCATATGTGAGAAAAAAGCACTGAATGCTATTTAACTTTGGTAAATAACTCTTCCTGGGTCTCAGTTTTTTTTTTTTCCCTTTGTTTAGGTACGAGACTGGACAAGCTCTCTGTGATACATTACAACCTAAAATCCTATCCATAAATGGAAAAAGAGAATTGTCCTATGTTCCTATGTTAGTTAATTTGATAAATTAGCTAATATCATGTTTTTAGTGGTTGATGACAGCTTGATTCAATTCTTCTTTTCAGAAAATATGTTTGGTGTTAAAAGATATCTTCAGTCCTTTAAACCAAAGAAGTAATAGGAATTATGGGCTCTAGGGAGGGCTGATAGGAAAGGTCCTGGCACAGAGAAGGTTGAATAAGAGTCTTTTGGTACATTTCAAATGATTCTTGCTATGGTGGCAGCCTGTTATTTATGACCTGAATGAACTCAGATCTCCCACAAACAGTCTAGTAACTTCTAAAATTGCACCGTAGGAATCAATGATAAAGAAGACTAAAGAAAAATAGTTTTAAGTTCCTACTGTCTAAGAGGACTGCCAGAGAGTAAGAGATTCTGGAAAGAGAAGAGTTAGAAGAGAAAATAAGCTCAGTGTACAAATAGCCTAGACCCACAGCAGAAAACAGGACAAGTTCAGAATTCAGGTAGCATAGAGCCCAATTTCATCAGACTTTTAGCAGGAGATGAGACCAAACTAGCACACAGATATTTCAGTGCCTAGGTCCAGCAAGTGCAACACTCAGGACACAGCAGTACCCAGAAAGTTAAGCACTTGAAGTCCCATATGGGACCTATTTCCAGTACAGTTACCAACAATTGGAAGTGGATTTTCAGTCTGATATCAAGGGTCAAAGTCAACTTCAACTGATAAAGACAGAGAAGAAGCGATAGTCAAATGATCAAATTGAGCCACCAGGATACTGAGTCAAAAACCAGAAATTTCTGATAAAGGTAGGACTTAGTTTTAGCTACCATATCCAGAACAAAATAGGAGCTGACCTGAAGCAGAAAAAAAAAAAACAAAGCAAAAACGCTCAATCCACAAAAATGAGGCTAGTGATGCAAATAAACATGAAATAATATTGAACATAGTGGATAAATACTATAGTTTGAGATGATTCAAAAAAGGAAATCCTGAAGAAGAAAACAGTTCTGAATGAGCTTACCTAAATGATATGAAGTAAAAGATACAAAATATGAAATTAAATGAAATGAGAATTAGGAATGGAAAAATAATGGGAAAGACAATTATCTTTGAATAGCCTTAAATAGAAAGTGATAAACCTTACCTAAGATTCATATTCTCTAAAAATCAGACTGGGCTATGTAGAAAACAACTACCCTATGAGTGAAAAAACATTATAATGAAAGTGAAAGAAAAAATAAAAGGAAATATCAAAAACAACAGATCTGGAAAACAGGTTGAGATAATTTAAGAATAATTGAACTATCTGAAAATCATGAATGAAAAGAAAACTAAAATCTGGATACTATTTTCCAAGAAAATGAAAACAAAAACTGTACAGAGGTATTAGGAGCAGAGGACAAAAGTGAAACAGAAAGAATCCATTGCTTACTTCTGAAAAAAAATCCCAATATTAAAACTCTAAGGAATGTCATAACCAAAACACAGAACTTACTGGTCAAAGAAAATACAGCAAACAGCCAGAAAGGGTCAAATTACTAAGAACTGAGAGTCAGGTTTACATAAGACTTGGAAGCTACTACCTAAAAGAAGAGGAGATCTTGGAATACTCTATTATTAAGATAAAAGGTAAAGACTTACATCTACAAAAACTTACCCTGAAAAACTGAGTATAATCCTATGAGGGAAAGAATAGATCTTAAATAAAACAGAAGACCTTCAGTATTTCTAATGAAAAGATAAGAGCTAAATAAATACATAAGGCTGATCTTTACTTATAATTATAGAAGAGCAAGAAGGGATCTCAAAATTCATCTACATAATCCACTCCTTTCATTTTACAAACAAGACAGTTGAATTAAATAGAGGTAAGTCTATTAGACAAAGGTCACAACTCATTATAGCAGATTTCAGACTAAGATTTCCTCACTGCCTGTCCCATGCATTTTTTTCACTTAAAATTGAACTTGTGTTTGTGTATAAGTTTATCCATTCATATCCTTAAGCACCTAGAACATTCTTTGAAAGTATTCTTATCTTCCTCAGTGATATGAAATATTTGGGACAAAACAATCACTTTATATCCAGCAGATTTTCAGGTGCCTCCCAAAAGCCAATCTAGTCACCTTTGCTACTGTGTCTTTTGTTTATTTTGCTTGCACAGTCTGCACCAAATTATTTGATTTTTCTTTTCTTGGTTTGAAAACTGCTCAGTTTCTAGGGGGACAAAAGCCCAGTAAACACTGTGATTACTAAAAAGGAGATGCCAGTGAGGTTCCAGCTGTGAAAAGGAGAAATCTAAGATGACCCATCATCTAAATGCTGGTACAAGTGCCATGCTATTCAGGATGAAAGAAGGAAATATACATAGAAAAAAATCCTTATCTCATACACACTTAACTTCCACTTCTTGCAAATCTTAACACAAAAATACGAGAGTTTCTCACTTTATTAAATAGCCAATGATGCAAGTTTCCTTGGCTTTCCGCATGCAAATGATATATTCTCATGGACAATAATTCACCTATTCGTGCATAGATAGCCCTTAGGGGGCTATACATTTTTAAGTAATCCTGCCATTGTTTTTGCATAGTAATTGGAAATGTACATTCTATTGGGATGTGATTCTTATTAGAAGAGAAAGTAGCTGGCTCTCTCCTGCAGTATCCCTATTCATTTAGGGTTAACAATATTCTTGAAAAGATTCTGCATTTGAGTTTGGAATGGGAAACTCTATTTAGTTCAAGAAAGTTACCAGTCTATATATTAAAGCTTACTCCACCATCCTCTTTTTCTGCCTCTTCCACCAATTTCTTATTAGTCATTTCACTTCATCTGATATTGTGAGTTATTTCCTAATGACTAATTATTAGCTACTGTTAATTTAGATATTAAGTGTATTAAATTATAAAATGGTAGGCTTGTTTCTTACAAAGTAAAAAGAGGAAGGAAAGAAGAGAGAAAGAGGAAGGTGGAAGGAATAAGTATGAAAGGAAAAATAGGAAATAAAGATGGCAGGAAAACAGGAAAGAAAATTAAAGAGACATATGAAGAAAAAAGTTAGCTAATAATCCTTGGATCAGTGCTTAAGACCATTGGCATAGCATAGCACAATCTAGTGGATGAAGGACCTTATGTGTATAATTGCCCTCCCTTGGTTCACTTGGTTCACATCTCCAATTTTCCATGTTCTCATCATGGCCCTAAGCAATATTCCCCTGCACCCATTAAAATGAACTTCTAACAAAAGAAGTCTTAAGAAAATCAACTTAAGCTCTCTAAAATTGTTTCACAAGACTAAGATAAAATTGATAACTTCTATCTTTTGACTTGCCTTAAATGATAAAAAAAAATGTTTTGTAATTATCAGACTTTTAGTGCATTGGGCCAAAGCTTTTAAAGGAGATATGAGCAAAATTCATTAACAAGCATTTAAATGACTACTGTATGCCATACATTAAGGATATACAAACTAAGAATGAAATAATTCCTATTCTCAAGGCAGTATCCTAATGGGAGAAACAATAGGAATAGGTTTAAGGACATATATGACAAATGTAAAAAGGAATAAATACAAAGTAGTTAAGGATAAAGTAGTTCTGGAAGAAAGCACCAGAAATTGTAAACAGGAATTAGAAAAAATTTCATGAAGGCAGTGATAGTTGAACTTCATCTTGAAAAAAGAAAAGGAAAAGAAGAAAGAGTGAAGATTTTTCATTTCAGTATTATATTAAATCAATCAGATTAATTGCTTAAGTGAGAACAAAATAGAGGGCAGGGTGAAAGAAAGAAATCAGGATAGGGCAAAGAAGAATTCAAATGAAATTTATCTATTATTTTGGCCTTATATTCAGTTAGACACATTAGGGGAGAAAGTACACCTTGATTCCTATTTCATATGTGTATGGATGAAGGAAATAGTCCATTCCACATAATTAAATACAATCCAAGGGAAGATGGAATAGAAAATGAATTTCAGATTCAAGGATCTTTAGATCAAAATCAGGAAGAAATACATTGTGAGGGGGAATCAGATCTTTCACTTCATTTTTTCAGATTTCTCTCCTCATTTGGTGTAAGGAAGTCACAATCTGTGCTTTGTTGCAATGTTTATGCTAGGAGAGGGAGTAGGAAGAATAAAAAGGAGAAGAAATAGGAGAGAGAGACAGAGACAGAGAGAGAATTAGGAGAAAGGGAAAAACAGAGAAAAAGAGGGAAAAGAGAGGGAGAGAAATTGTTATGGTTAGAGAGGAGTGATGGAAGAAATTCAATAATGTGTCAATATAGACAGGATGATATACATCTTTCAGATTAAATTGGCATTCATATTGAGTGAAGGGATAGAGACATAGTATAGAGAGTAGGGAGGCTGATAAAACTTTAAAACTATTTTCTATCATCTAGGCATAATTCATTCTATTATAACAATCATTTAACTAAAAAGGCAATGGTTCTGAAACCATGGTGTGGGAATTTTTCTTAATATTTTGTTTACTATTCTAATATAATTGATTTCCTTTGTAATCTTACATATTTTATTTTATACATTACAATTATATATTTTATTTTTTTCATTATTCTGAGAAGGGGTCCATGGACTTCAGCAGAGAGCCAAAAGAGACTAAGACTCCCTCTTACATACAGGTTAAAAACCTCTTTAAAATAGTCTAGCAGCCTGAAGAAGGCAAATGTACCTCCAAAAATAGGGAGTGAGGGAATAAACCTAGTAAATTTATATTCATCAGTTAGCATGAACTATGTTAGGAAGAATATAGTTTAAAATCTAGTTGGTCAGACAGCAAGAAATAGTCATTAAATTTCCTTTCCTTAACTAAGCTACAAAAAAAGTTCAGTCGTTCATTCCACTATTCACCATATTGTCTGATTTATTCAATCATAAAAGAAGCAATTTATTAGACTCATACTATATAATGCTAGGTACTGGAAATACAAAGATAAGAATCAACTAGTTCCTGTCTTCAAGGTGTTTATATTCTGTTAAAAACTCATTTGACTCATGAGATCTATTCTGAGAACAGCACTTTCACCCTTGGGGTGGAGAGATAATTTAGGAGGGTAGGAACAGTTATGTATGTCCCATCACATCTTTTCATTCCCTTTTAATAAGCCAGTGCCTTCCTGCAATGCAGTTTAACAAAAAAAAGGAGTTAAAAAAAAAAAGACAAAACCTGAAACTAAAAGTAGCATATGAGCATTTGCAATGCATATAATTGCATTATGATTGGGGCCTCCAAAATAAGTCATGGCATTTATTTATTCATGCACCACATATTCCATGGTCCCATGGGGAAAGAAATGTTTAAATTAAGATGCATTATGAGGCAAAATAGTGTCGTATGCATTCAATTACAGCACACTACCACATATCTATTTACACAATTTTACCAACTTGCTCTAACACAGGGCTTGACTTTAGACATTTTGACTGAGGGTAGAATGAAACTTTTTCTCAATCTCCACCCAATTACCCAGGAGTCTGTATTTCTTATGTTTCTTTTTAAAATGTAATATGATTTCTATATTTTAATTTTACTTTTAGCCCAATTTCAATGAGAAACATTCAATCATATGGATGGGAGACTCATGTCAAAAAGGAAATGCACACTACATTCAGACACACAAATTAAAAATGCTTTTGCTTTATTTATAATTTTTTTGCAAAAATGAGTACATAATGTATGAGAAAATGGGGGTTAAGTGAAGAGCTAGGGACCATCATCCTAATAAATAACTGTGTGGGATGAAACAGCAGCTTTGCCAATGATTTTAATGAGAGGAGACAGAGGGCAATCCTTCAAACCTGGGGTCAGCCTGTTCCTTTAATTTTACAAGGGGGGAAGTCTTTAAAAACTGTCCAAATCTAAGCAAAGTTCGCAGTTCAAATATGCTTAAATGACCACACAATAACAAGGCTAAATGACAATAACTTCAAATCTGCAAGAAATCTTGTCTCTTCTCTATTTTTTTCTTTTTCTGCATAAAACAGAAAACCATTTGAAGCAAACCAAGTACTTAACCTCTTTCCACAGGAAAAGGTATTGGATTCCATGGTGTAGCTTTCTCAGTCACTACACTTGCACTTCAATCTCACCTTCAGAAGGTGAGACCTTGACCCAGCCAAGGGAAATGACCACCATGATGGCAGGCCCCTTTTTTTTTTAACTACACAGGCCAACTTTAATGAATCCCCCATCCTGCTCCCGCCCCAGAGGATGGCAGGAAGTCGGAGTGCACCTGCTGCATCTCCCTTCATATCACGTTGCTGTTATGAAAAATAGTTTGCTATTTTGGAACCCCCTGGCAGCCAGAGTGAATCACCGAGGGCCCAGAGCTCGTTTATCTTGTGTCAGAAGCAAAGCCAAATGAACGCCACCTCGCCCAGCACCTGAAGAATGGGGAGAAGCTTTGCCCGGGTAAAAATAACCAAGGGCTTGCAGATACGAAGCAGAGACAGGCGGCTCCTCGCAGGTTAAGTAGGGCTTCTCACAACTCACTCAGACTTTTTAGAACACATCATTTGGAGCATGAGGCTGTGAGCTTCCCTTGCCCGACTCAAGGAAACTTTTTTTTGGCTCATTGGGTATAGGAGACTGTCACTGCTCAGTGAAATCCATCTGGGGATAACTATAGTTCTGATGGTTCCACTTGGTATTTACATGCTCATATCAACAGTAGCTAGTTCATTTTAAGGGGGTTTGGCTTGATTTGTTCTGAAGCTGATAAAATAGCCCCAGGTCTGCCAGAATCAGAATGGGTGATTCTTGAAGGGTTCTGTTAAGCTTATATTGAAATACTGAAGTGAAAGAGAGACCAATTGACAATAACTGTTGCATTGATTTCCAGGAAAATCAGAAGATTACCAGCATATTGGGTAGAATTCCTGGATTAGTGAAGGATGTGGACAAGAGACATCTCATTATAGGACATCATAGCTGAGTTGTAATTTATACTCTAAGGATAGGGGAGTAACAATATCAAGGAGACTTCATATACACTGAAGTAGGGATGACTCCCTTTCTCATACATATGAGAAATGTTTATCTCATAGACAAAACATTGTAATTAGATACAAACGAAGTATGAGACAGTTCTTACTACAATGAAGCTAGTAAGATATACAAATCTTGTGAAACAATTACAAGTCAGTTGAGTATTAATTTGATGGACAGTGACAATACAATTGGCTTTCAGAGAAAGAATCTGGAGTATAAGCTAAAGTAATTTTAAAAAGCCTTCATGGAGAAGGTGAGATATATTTTTGCAGTTAGGATTTATACAGCTGGAGAGAGTATCCCAGGTCAAAATAATGGTACAAGCCAAGAAATAAAGTAGAAATTGACACAGGCAAGGACAATGAGAAATGCTACCTGAGTGTGTGTGTGTGTGTGTGGGGGGGGAATGTTGCCCAATTTGGCCTATGTAGTGTCATCTAGCAGTGAAACTGGAACTGGGAAATATTTTCCCCAAGAACCAATATGGAGTCCCAAGTCCCTTAAGTTGTACAAATTTAAGAACAGAAATAAGGAAAACCCTTCATTGATGTTCCCCTGCCTATTTCATCTCAAAAAAACAACAATAAAAATAAAATAAAACAAAACAACAACAAAAAACAGGCCAATCTTGAAAAGAAATCAAATGATAAATAAAATTTTATAAAAATTTAAAATATGTTTAAACAAGGAAACTATATATTTCTTTGGCTCCTAATCTTTCCTGCTGTCCCTATGGCACTGAAAATTGTAGAAAAAGTTTCCTAAGTTAATAAGAATGTTAGTGGTCCAATAGATTTGAGTGAAGCCTCAAATTGACTCCTCTAATAAAGATCATATGATTTTCTTCAATTTAATTCTCTTCCAAATAAAAAGAAACACCTCAGGACAATTATAATTTTGCAATTACTTTTCAACCAACAAAAGAATGTTCTTTTTTTGCAAATGAACTTTAATTTATTATTACCATTATTACAATAATTTTGTTATAAGAATAAACATAAATGTCCATCCCTCCCCAAGAAGATGAGAAACCTCAAAAATAGTGAGAGAGAGGAAAAAAAATGTACTTCAGTCTGTGTTCAGATTCCAATGGCTCTGTCTGTGGGGTGGGTAGCTTTCTTTATCACAAGTCCACCAAAGAAGTTGCTTCAATATTTTTCCCACAGTTGCTATTACTAGCTGTACCTCCACTCTATTCCTCCCCACTCTCATTTATTCTATTCTCTCTCTCCTTTAGTCTTGACCCTGTCCAAAAGTGTGTCATATCTGAGTCCCCTCTCCCTCAATCTTCCCTCTCTTCTATCACCTATTCCCTCCTTCCCTCCCCTCCCCATTTCCCCTTATCCCATCCCTTTCTTCTCATTTTTCTCTAGGGTAAGATAGATTTCCTCACCGTATTAAGTGTGTATGTTATTTCTTTTCTGAGCCATTTCTGATGAGAATGAAAGCTCACTCACCCCCCTTTCCTTCCCCCTTTCCACTCCATTGAAAAAGCTTTTTATTGACTCCTATGAAATATCTTAGATTCTTCATCTCCTTTTCCTTCCTACCAGTACTTTACCCCATCGCCCATTGACTCCATACCTTTACCACATCATACCATTATATTCTGCTCCTCCCTGTGTCCTGTCTATATATGCTCCTTCTAACAGCTCTTATAAATGAAAAAGTTCATATGAATTATCAATATCTTCTTCCCATGCAGGAATACAAACAATATTATTAAGTTCCTCATAGTTCCTCATAGTTAGTCCTTCTCTTTCACCCCCCATGGTTCACCAGAGTCCTGTACTTGGAGATCAGACTTTCTGTTCAGCTCTGGTTGCTTCAATAGGAAAGTTTGAAATTTCCCTGTTCCATTGAAAGTCCCTCTTTTCCCCTGAAAGAGAATGTTCAATTTTGCTGGGTAGTTGATTTCACATTTTCTTCTTTTGGTGTTTTTGGAAGAGTTTTATTTCTTCCTGATTTCTTGCAAAGTCATCAGCTTCCTCTAGTTCCATTTTGCATTTGAAGGAGTTATTTTCTTCAGAGAGTTTTTAAACTCCTTTTCCAGCTGACCAATTCTGCTTTTTCAGGCATTCTTCTCATTTGCCTTTTGTTTTTCTTTTTCCATTAGGCCCAAACTTGTCTTTAACATATTATTTTCTTCAGTATTTTTTTTGTATTTCTTTCAACAAGCTGTTGATTTGGTTTTCATGATTTTTCTGCATTACTCTCATTTCTCCTCCCAATTTTTCCTCCACCTCCCTTAATTTCCTTTCAAAGTCTTGTTTGAACTCATCCATAGTCTGAACCCATTTTCTATTTCTCTTATAGGTTTTGGATACAGAAGCTTTGATTTTGTCATCATCTGAGTATGTGTTTCGATCTTCCATGGAACTAAAGTAATTTTCTATGGTCATATTCTTCTTTTTCTGTTGTTCAGTCATTTCCTCAGTCCAAGACTAATTTACAGCACTTCCAAGGCTTTGGGGTTTTTTTGAGGGGACACCTCACTGGGACCTTTATTCCTCCAAGATCTTATGCTCTCTTGCCTGTCCTTTGACATGTAGATGACCACTGCATTTTCCTCTGTCCTAGAGCTATAAGGAGGAGTCCTGCTTGGCTATCTTAGTATGGAAGCCCAAACTGCAACCTGGATCTGAGTTTACGCAAATTGCAGAGTCCTACCCAAAGTGAGAGCAGAGAAATTTCTGCAGTCTTCCCTGACCCCTTTACCGTCTGTGGGCTGTGATCTGGGGATGCAGGCTGCTTTCTCCAGATTCTTGCTGCAGGTTCTGTGGCCAGTGCTCCCTCACTCCACACTCATTCTGGTGTAGCAGCATTCTCTCCCTGCCCCTTCAAGCTGTTCAGGGGCTGTGCTGCAACCGGAGCTTTTCCCAACCCCCAGTCTTGGTGAAACATACCTTTCCCATGGAACTTCTAAGTTATCTTGGACTGGGAAAATGTATCACTCAGTCTTTCTGTGAGTTCTGCCCCTCTAAATTTTGCTTAGACTCATAATTTGTTGGCTTTTGGAGTTTGTGGGGGGGAAGGAGTTCCCAGGAAATGCTGCCTTCATGCTGCCATCTTGGCTCTGCCCCCTAAAAGAAGATTATTTATTTATTTTTAGGTTTTTGCAAGGCAAATGTGTTTAAGTGGCTTGCCCAAGGCCACATAGGTAATTATTAAGTGTCTGAGGCCAGATTTGAACTCAGGTACTCCTGAGTCCAGGGCCAGTGCTCTATCCATTGTGCCATCCAGCCACCCCCCCAAAAGAAGATTCTTGCCTTGGAAACTAACCATGTGAAAAATGGAGGTATAGATGAAGACATGGAAATTTCATGATAATCAGCATATATTGATTCGACAAATATCAATATGAATCCAATATGATAATTTTCTCTAGCAAAGTAATGGATTCTGGTGGTTTTTACTAATGTATGATAAAAGTTTTAAGATCTAGGAGATGAATATGGGTTAGACAGTTAGAGGTACTGTTTAATACAGTTGAGGAGCTGAAATTGGCACTAGGCAAGTGTTTTCCCTAGAACCAATATGGAGATATCCTCTTTCCCCTGCCATTGAGTACTATTCGTTTTTGTCATATTGTCCAGCTAGTCCATTCCCTTGCTCACCTTGTATGGTGGTCACCATGCCTTTTTCCTAGGTTTTGTCTATTCATCAGAGTAAACTTCCCCAATCATGTTTAGCTTGGAAGTCTGTATCCTGTAGTAGCCTAGTATCCATGACCAAAAGAGTGGGCCACTGACTCTTCTCACTTTCCAACCATGCTTTTCTGTCACCCCTCTCTAATGTGTCTCTGAAATCCTCTCTAATGTTCAGTGTCCCTCCTGCCCAGCATAGTTGGCCACCTATTGTGATTTTGTCATATAATAAAAGTCCCACCTTCTAAAAACATTTTCCAATCCTCCTAATGTAGATAACTAAAATTCTACTAGGAAAATAATTCTTCTGGTTTACTGTTTTATCCCTTACCAAAAGATAAGTACAATTAGGCTAACAAACACCTTTGTTTTAATGAGATTGCCATAATTTTTTACAGTTAGCCATTTTCATTGGGGGAGATTTATCATTATTCATTATTTAGATAGTATTTGCAGTTTAGAGAATGCTTTCTTTATCACAATGTAAGGTAGATAAACAAGTATAACTTGTTTAAATCCTTTATCATTGAGTCACTTATATGCTAGCTGTCCTTGGATTTGTGCTCAGAACTCCAAAAAGTGACTCCTATAAGCCCATTTCTACACATGTTCTACCCCTACAACACAATTTAAGATGGTGAAACTGAGGCACAGGGTTTAGATGACTTGACCATAGTGTATAAAGATCAATACTGTAACTCAGGTCTTCTCATTTCATATCCAGTGATATTTTTCATTTTCATTACATCAGACCAAAAAAATGACAAGACATAGAGTTGGAGTTAAATGGATCTTTAATCCTGTCCAAATCTCTCATTTGACAGATGAGGAAACCTGCCCAAGGTGACTTAGTTACTAAAGTGACAGAGGCAGGATTTTCACTCAGATTCACTAACTTCAAATGTTTCACTCTTTCCCCTGGAGCAAGGCAGCTTGGATGCTGAAAGTAGAAAAGTGAAAAGTCAATGCATTACCTAGGGATCAAGGGGGAATCAGGTCAGGAAAGGTGAAATGGAGAATAGTGAAAACAAATTTCACAGCTTTGTTTAGTGTCATCTTTGCCTGGAGCCATAGATAGTAATGAATTCAAAGGACACTGGCCTATTTCTAAAGGCATCCTGCCCTAAATGTGTTTACAGTACTTCCACCAGACATGTTGAAGTGAAAATACTGTGGACAACAATTACTGAAAAAAAGTAGAAATTATGCTGGGCTCATCAATGAGCTATTTAATCTCAGCTTTGTGACTCAGCATTTCTGGTGCCAATCATTTACAGTAATTAAACAGTGAGATAACACCAAGGCTGTGTAAGCTAGAAATAAATGTGGATCTTAAATGGTGACCCAAATATGCTACAGTTAAAAAGTATAGTAAGGAATTCATTCCATTAGGTCAACTTTAACCTATATCATTAGAAACCTGGGTGTTTTATATCAACTTGTTCACTCATGCCATATAGACAGGTATGCACAATTCACTTTCAAGAAGAAAGGTACTAATTCTGTTAAATATTAATAATAATAAAAAAAACCTTTTGATTGTAGTTCAGATGGTAAATTATGCTCAAAAATGACTTGTGACCTGAATGCTGGCTTCCTTAGAAAGTCAATATAGTATGATGAAAAACAGGGCAAAACTTTAGAGAAGTATATTTGAATGTAGCTTTTGACAAAAATTAGCCAAAGGCAGTCATCCTCTGTCTCTCTCTCTCTCTCTCTCTCTCTCTCTCTCTCTCTCTCTCTCACACACACACACACACACACACACACACACACACACACACACACACATCTGTTTCCACTTCTGTAAAATGTAGATAGTAATACCTGTACTATCTACCTCATATGATTATTGTAGGGATTAAATGAGATAATATATTTTATAAAGACTTTATAAACGTTATTAAGCTATCTTTTTTAATACTAGTATTTCCCTAGTCTGTTGATTTCTTGAAGAACCTTCTCTTTTATAATCTTATATTACCATTCCTATGTTTTGGTATAAGTAACTGTATCTATCCACTACTGGCTGAGATGTCTTGCTGACATGATGCTCAAGAAACACAATAGGCACTTTTCTGCCACAGAGATTGTTTAGGGAAATCTATTCTCTCTTTATACCATCTAACCTTTGGTGATTTCATTGACTGAGGTATCACCTACTTCTCTGCAAATGACTCCAAAATCCATATCTCTAGTCCTGTCTGCTCTCCCCATTTCTAATTCTGCATCTAATTTCTGCCTCATTGATAACTCTGTATCTGAAATTGTGATTTTAGAAGTTATAAGATGTAATTTAAATATATTTTCTTACATTAAAATAAGTATAAATCCATGAAATACCAAGGATACAATTGACAGTTACCAAAGAAACAAATAGTAAAATTATACTGATATTGTTGATCAAAAAGTAATATCGATAATAATAATAATAATAATAATAATAATAATAATAGCTAGCAAAGTAAAGTTTGCAAAGAGTTTTATATACCATCTCATTTGATTCCCTACTACCACCCTGAGATGTGGGTGCTGCTATCATCAGTTCCACTCTACACGTGAAGTAAATGAGACTGAGAAAGGTTATGTAACTTAGCCAGGGTTACAAAGCTAGCATATTGGGTACAAGTCATATTCATATCTTTCTGACTCTACACAAGACTATTCACTATATTATCTAACAAACTACATAAGATATCCTTCTGGGACTTTTGGAGTTAGTAAGCATATACATTTGTCATAGAAGTGAAACCAGGATTGTTGTATCTGGGGAAGACATAGAAATATGTGCATCTCAGGGAATAGGATTAAAGCCTGAGGTGACCCTTCATCGATGAGCATATTCACAATGAGTTTCCCTACCAGACTGAATAATTAGAAAGAACAAATCATCGAAACTCTTTGACCTTGCAAAAGGACATGTAAAATGAGCCTTTGGGCTCCCCTCAGAAGTTTTATCTCCTTCCAGCAAGTTTTTTTTTTCCCCCTAGCCCTGAGGGTGTATCTTTAATAGATCTGGCTCTTACATCCTTTTCTGAGCTGATGACTGCCTCAGTCCAAATAGGATACTATACACAAGGTCAGTCAGTACCTAATACTGGTATATTTTCCCCAAAATATATTCAGGCATTCACAGGGATATACTTAGTCTATTGCCAGATAGTTAAAAGTTTCTTTCTGCCTCTGGTCCACTGTGGTTTTCCTTGAAATAATCCCAAGGATCTTTTAATATTGTTAGTATAAAAGAATTCTCTCTAATGTTGTAGATTTTCCTCAGCAGTTCTTAGGTTATGTGCATCTGGTTTTAAGAGATTTGAAAGTGGATGGACCCCATGAGACCACATAACACATTAAGAATCCAACCTTGAACCAACAGACTTTTATAACCTCCTAATTTGTCACCATTTCAAGTTTCTCTGCTAAAGAAATTCATCCTCCAACCATAGTTACCAAAATTATTTTCCTAAAGCCCCAATCTGATCAATTCTCTTTCCTACTCAATAAAATACAACAGTTTCCTCTTTTTTTAGGATCAAATACCAACTTCTCCATTTGACATTTAAAATATTTCACAACCTGGCTCCAATTACTTTTCCAATCTTCTTATTCATTCCTTCTCTTTGCAGATTCTACGGTCTAGTCAAATTTTCCTTTTCACTGCTACCCACATATGACATTTCATCTGTTTCTATATCTTTCTATAAACTAGAATA
Source organism: Macrotis lagotis (assembly GCF_037893015.1). NCBI lineage: Eukaryota > Metazoa > Chordata > Mammalia > Peramelemorphia > Peramelidae > Macrotis > Macrotis lagotis. Next base: position 148,895,413 of record NC_133661.1, read on the forward strand.
TGCTTTCTCCTCCTCTCTGTCACTTATAATTCTTTCTCAATCTACTTGAGATCATTCCTGATTGTCTCCCCTCACCCCAAGGACCAAATTTTTTAAATTACTTAATATATTTTACATTTAAACATACACATGTGTGTATATTTGTATATGTATGTGTATTATATAGTTATTTATAGATGTATATACGCAAAAAATATATAAATTTCAGCTTCAATTTTGAATACTTAGTACTTAGCACACAAAGGTGCTTAATAAATTTTTATTGATTGATTTGAAGTTCCTTGAAATATGCCCCACTGATTAAACAACAGCTCCTTGTGAGACAAAGCTCCTTTGAAAATAAGACTTTTAAATGGACTAATTAAAAGGTAAGTATGAGCTAATTGAAAGACCCAGAAGACCAAAAATTATTAGTTCTGTCCTACTCTTCCTAAAGAAACAGTGTTCAGAACAAAGAAGGAAGTGCTTCACAGTACTCTCTCTTGGTCAGACCACATGTGAAATACAGTGTTCAGTTCTAGTTCTCACATTTTAATTAGGACATCGATAAACTAGAATGTATCCAGTAAAAGATAACAAAGATGGAAAAAGAACTGAAGAATTTGGCAAAGGTCAATTGAAAGATTTGTAGATTTTTAGACTGGAGAAGAGGTGACTTTAGGGAGGACATGATAGCAATATTCAAATATTAGAAGGACTTTCAAGTGTTAAAAGGATTTGATTTGTTCTTCTTTGGACTAAAAAGGTATAAAAACGAGTAATGGTTAACAGAGAGACAGAATTAGGTTTGTTATAAGGCATTTAAGGCAGTCTAGTGAAGCCTATGGATGGACCCATCCTCAAGATGATATTTTTAAATGCATAAAATAAAATAAATGGGACCTATTATATTGAAATATAATTATACAAATATTCTTTTGAAAAAAAACAAGTTCAAAGACCCAACAAACTCTGAAGTCTGTTCTAAACTTGGGTTCTGTGATTATATGGTCATACCAGAGGAGAAACAAAAGTTCACAATCTAAATAAGAACCAGAAGAATACAGATTAAAGATTCATAACTGATTTTTGAAATAAATGAAGTGTTCTGACTTATGTCTTTAATCATTTGGGAGTAAGCTAAAAGGGTACAAAATGATTAAAACATTTCCCTTAATGTCACTGACAGTCTATTGGTCTACATCAACCAGAGTTAAAATCAAGTTTAACCTATGGGTAACAAGAAGTAAGAAAATTTTACAAGGGTGGGAAGGGAAGTGGAGGCATGTTAAGCACTTTTAATAAAGGCTTATTCATTTATTGAACTAGTTCTAAAAAGTCCAGAAAAACCTCCATCATTGTGCCACTTGGTTGCCTCACGTTCTTTCACATTTAAATCCAGTACCACTAAAAACAAGAATACATCACACATAGAGGACCTTCGGTGACTTGGCATTTTCCTGACTCAGGAGGGAATAAATCACATAAGAAAGTAATCTACAGAACCTGACAAGTTTTTTAAATATTTCAGATTTAAATAAATCTAAACTGTAATTTACCAACATCAGTCATAAAAATTATTTACAAATGTTATTCCAAAGTTTACTGCAATACTAAAGTCATTTTTACAAATACCAATTAAATGTGCAAGTTAATTATAATAATTTGCATTAATAGAGGGAGTAATTTTACATTTCTGAGCAACCAAAGTTGTTCCTTTCTGCTCTAGAGACCTATAAAGTATTTTTCACACTTCAAATGTCAGGTGACTGGCTGAAATGCCATCTAGAGTATAATATCTAGTCCTTCTCTAATACAGAGTGTCATTGATTAGGTATGGTTAATGCATGGTGCTAGTGAGGCCAAGGTTATAGGATTGATCCCTGTTGTGACCAGAATATCTTGCTCTGTCTATTATTGAAGACAGAAAAACTACTAATTATCCATCAGTTTACATGTTTAAATCTGGAAGACAGAGACCTAGGACATCATGTAATATTCAACAGCTTACTTTTGAATTTGGGAAAACTGAGAACTAGAATGATTAAGAGACATTCCTTAATAAGATTGTCCATCCAGTTTGATATGAAGACAGACTTACAAACTATCTAAGTTTAGGCAGTTCATTTACTTCTCTAAGCCTTGGATTTCTAATCTTGTCATTTAAAATATTTTAATGTCATCTTTTGCTTTTTCAAATCACCAGAATTTTTTTCAGTATCTCTTCTCTTTTCCCTTCCTAAAGAACTATCCTATATAGCAATTAATATTTTAATAAAAAAGAAAAATCAGCAAAGCTGAACAGTAAATTGAAAATGTGTGATGTATATAACACTTGTGGATCTTCATCTCTTCAAAGGAGTGGAGTGAACAAATCTCACATCTCTTCTTTGGAGTTATACTGGTCCTTCATAATTGATAATTAATTTTGAATTATTTGTAGTAGGTCATTCTATTTATATTGTTGCAGATATCCTATATGTTTTTCCCTGTGTTTCTACTTACTTCACTCTACTTTGTACAGTTGGAATAATATATTTCTTTACATTCATCATATTCATCATTTCTTGCAAAGTATTAATATTCAATGGAATTGATTATGTAATAATTATTTGACCATTCCCAAATAATAGAAAACTTTTCTGCTTCTAATTCTTTATTATTACAAATGTGGTGCTATAAATATTTTGTTATAAAAGGGGGCTTTCTTCTTACCATTGACCTCCTTAGGATTTAAGCTTAGTAATAGAATCTCTGGGTTAAAAGATGTGCACATTCTGTTAGCTTTATTTTCATAATTCCCAATTGTTTTCCAAATCATTTTTATTTTAATAGGCATTATGCTTCCTAACCAGTCTAAAGCATTCCTTGAAAAGCTTCCCTATGATATATGATTTTATATTTTTCTTCCAAGTGGTCACTTGGGGAATTGGGCAAGAGTACAACTAGAATATTTCAAATTTTTCCCTCCCTCTTGGTAACATATCTTAAAGCATACAATCTATTTTGAGGGATCATAGCATCATCTTCATGCACAAATAAGAGTTCCACATATTACTGTATAGTATCTCAAAAGCATCAGGTGAGAAAAAAGTAGTTCTTAATTCTAACAATGAAGTTAGTGGGCAAATAATAGTTCCCCCAAACTGAATTTTGGCAATTATGTAGATTGTCATGCTTTCTTAATGGTAACCCAAAGGAAATTCATACATTAGTAAAATATAATCTACTTTTTCAAAAGCTTTTCAGGAAAAAATAAGAGTACAATGCATTTATAGTAAGGAACATATATCTTGCAAATGCATAATATGATTTTTTTTAAATAAAACTTTCCTATATTGTTACATCTATACTGCACTTTCTACTATAGCAACAGATTATGGAAATACTGAAGCTAAGATAAGTCTTTTGGTTGTACTGGGTTTGCTCATTAATATCTATTCCTATAGTAATAGATGGTAGTAACATCTTGCACCATGCCTTATACATAGTATGTGATTTATGCATTTGTTAAATTAAATTATTAGAGTCACTCTTCAGGCTTGGCCATCCTCACAGCATGCCTCATTTCCCACCAGCTGCACTGCTTTTGAACTTTTCTGGACTTCTGCATCCTGCCATTATGCCCCAGGAGCCTCATCAATGGGAAATTTCATCACCCATCAGTATCTAATTAGTACCCTTTGCCCCTCTGGAGGGTGGAATCATGAACATCAAAAACACATCTCCTCATTTCTCACCAGCTGGATTTTGAGTCATCTACCTTCATGACCTACACTAGGAAACTTGTCCCTTCTTCCCCTGTTGCATCTTCTTTTTATGTATTGCTTTTCTACATTATCTTTAGGATAGGTAAGATATAGCCAGATTATGGAAGGTCTTGAATACAGACTCAAGATTCAGTAAGTGAGCAGTCATTGTACATTATGAACAAGAGTGGCCTCTTAAAAGATATATTTTGCCATTTGGGGGGGTTCTTAAAATTTGCCAGGAGATGAAAAGGGAAGGGGAAATAAAGATTTTATTTTTTTCCTTTAATTAAGACATAGAGGGACACAGGAGACCTCAGAAAGATGTCAAGGAAAATAAACTAGATCGTATAATGTGAGTAGTAATTTGTTCCCATCCAAACAGAGAACTTGAGATGTCTGCTAATCCAGGATACTGAAGCACAGGAACTAAAGATGCAGGAAAACAGGCCAGCAAATATAAGAAGACCCAAGCAGCAAATAGCCAAAATACTTTGGGTCCAAAAGTTTATACTTGTCTGGCAAATCATCAGGCAGTCAATTTGAGGGGTACTCTATCTCAGTGCTAATTGGATATGCAAATAGCCAAATCCATTTGGTCAAACCTAAGTTTCCCAAGTTGAAGACAAATAAAGGAAAATATTTCCCAATGATTATAGAAGAAAGAAACAAATTATGGAAGGTCTCTTCCCAACCACTAACTCAGTAGGTAGTCTTGACCAATTCATTGCTTACAAATCTGTATTTGGAGTTGAAGATCTAGGTTCAAAAGCCAGTTTTTTTTTTCATTTAAGACTGCATAAGTTGAGCAAAAGAGAAAAAGAGAATCAAGGTGGCTTAGAGGATAATCTTCTTGAGTTCAAATCTGACCTCAGGTGCTTGTGGCTATATGGACCTAGACAATCACTTAACCCTGCTTGCCTCAGTTTCCTCACCTGTAAAATGAGGTGGAGAAGGAAATGACAAACCACTCTAGTAGCTTTGCCAAGAAAATCCCAAATGGGGTCATGAAAAGTCAAACATGACTGAAACAGTTGAACAATAATAACAACAAATGGTTGGACTAAAATTACTTAGGCACTCCTTATTGGAAAAATGTGGTAGGTTTATTAGATAACCTCAGATGTCCTTTCCAGCTCCAAATATCTAACTTCTCTGGACCTCGGTTTTCTCATTGGGATGATGAGATCAGACTAGATGGGTTGTATTAAAGTGCTTGGCAGATCCAGTATTCTATGGTGACTGTCAAATGTTACCAAAAACACTTTGAATGTGGGAAAGGTCAGAAAAAAGCTAGAAGCTTTGAGGTTGAACCTGAATTTTCAGTCTGAATTATTACACATTCTAATTCCCACCTTCCAAATTTTCAGGTGTTCCTTTAAATTGCCCAGTTCCTTTCCCACCAAACTAAGCTTACCTGAATTGAAATTGGCAAGCAATAGGCAGAGGTCCACCTTTGCCAAGTTGTATTCATAGATTGCCTTCATGTGTCATTTTACAACATTTAAAACCCATTCAAATTGAGTCAGACTTCTGCTAAATGGTCACTGCCATCTTAGGACCTTATGCTATTTTAATTATTAACAGATCTGTTTGATGCAACATTGTGAATTGCCTTTTGAACCATGGAGACAACTATACTTTCAGAGATCTTTAGCAAATAAACCAAAAACACTGTTGAGTGATTTTTCTTTTCTGCCATAATTAGCAGCAGATGGGTGACTTTTCTCTGTAACCACCTGTCAGCAAAAGAATTCTCTCCTTAATTTCTAGTTTCTAGAAGGAGTAAAATGAAAATAAACTGAGATATTTTGCTTGGAATATACTTGGGGGTCCCAGATGTAATAATATCAGCAATGGGGCTGACAGGCTTCAAGATGAAGCTACTCAGCACCTCTTCATCTCACCTCATAGAAACACGACAAGAACAAGGGGAGATTGCAGTTTCCCAGCACATTGCACGTTCCTTGGATGGCGGTTACTTTCTGAAAACCTGTGAAATAAATGTGGAGCCAGTATTTGCTGAAATGTCCCATTTGCTGACCTCTTTCAAACCATTAGAAAGCATAAACAGAGCTCTTGCAGTGTAATTAACCACCATGCCTCTTAATACCTGCTTTCCAAATTTGACCATAATGGACATTCATTAAAATAGGATTTGACTTAATAGCAAAAGTTAGCAGGAAATGAAGGAGTCACTCTATCACTGTCAGTTCTTATTTTCTGGGTCATTTTTCCTGGAGGAAATAGGGCTCATAACTGGGTAGATGCTAGAGCTCCAGAGATAATCCATAAGGAGTAATATAGTGAATATTACAGAATTGTCACTATAATTTCCTTAACACACACACACACACACACACACACACACACACACACACATAATCACACATGCCAAACTCCTTAGCAATCTTGGGTTTAAGTCTTTCCCCTATAGTCCCTTAAATTCCTTCATAGTTTTCATAGGATTTTGAGCTGAAAGAACCTCTCATTTTATAAAGGGAAAAAGCAAACAAGTAAAATTTCTTGTCCAAGATCACAAATAGTAAGTTTCATAGATATAGAGAACTGGAAGTGATCTCAGAAGTCATCTAGTTCAAGAATCATTTTATTTTTTTTCTGATTCCTTCAATTTACAGATGAGAAAAACTAAGTCATGCAAAGTCAAAGGTCACACACAGATAGTGAGTAAAATGTACTTGAATTCAAACCCAGATCCTACAGTTTTCAATCCAATGCTCCTTTGACAACATTATACTACTTTTCTCACATGTCAAATAGGAATAACAACAGCTGCTGTGCCCACCTGCCAGATGAGAGACACAAAAGCACTTTGAGAAAATGTGAAGTCCTGTACCAATAATAGCTATTGTTATTAAATACATCTTCAGATCCCAACAAGCTCCCAGATAGCCTTTCACTGAACAAGCCTAGTTTCATTGTGCTTTCCTTGTTCTAGATCCAAGGATACATGGCAGTCTTCTCTGTGGCAGGTGAAGGCTCAGACAAGTTATCTCTTGAGTGAACTCTCACCAGATATACAATGAAAAAAGGCCTTTGAAAATGAGCTACAAGTGAAACCAACTACCAGGAGATCAGAGTACTAGTAATGACATTGGTTGACACTAACAGCAGTTGGTCAAGGTGTTCCCCTCTTTAAGCTGTGGTTAGAGTTCAAATCACAGTACAGACTAGTACATTGGGCTAGGAATACAAAAATGGGATTGGTGATCACTTAACTGAAGAACTGAGGTCAGTGATAGAGATGCAAAAGAGGTCAAGGTCAAGATATTAGATGATAACTAAGATTGCTCCCACAGGGAATCAATGAATTCCATGTAGCTTTTTGGTTATGGCAGTTCTTTGTTAGATCCACATCCAAACAACATGATACTGCTCTCTTAATCCTTCCATGAGCCCTCCATGCCCTTCTCTGATGAGGGAACCAGAGAAAGCAAGCTAGTTGATTCTTTCTTGACTCTAGGATATTAATTTTTCCCCAGGAATAGAGATATGATTCTGATTCATATTTTGACACCATATTCCCCTTCTAAAAACTCTTAGTCACCCTCCAGTACCCTCAGGTTGCTAGGGACTAAAGGACTGATGATGATAAAATGTCCATACCAGATGAATGCATGGATATAAGGTCCTCAAAGCAAATGCTCCAAATAATGCCGCTTCTAATCAAATAGGTATTACATCTATTTCTACAAAAGTCTCTTTGTAGAAAAGTCTCCCTCTTTTTTAATACTTGATGTTTAATCCTTGCCTCTGAGGCATACTATAAATGTCATCCTGGGTAAATTATATCTTCTCTCTACCCTCAAGCAATGTGTTAAGAATGTAAGAGACAGAAAACTTACCTATAAGATAAAAGAGCTTTGGTCACCAAGAATTCCTCTTCCCCATCCCAAGCAAGTCACAAACACACATTACAAAAAATACTTTGAACTGTTAAAACATGGTAAGGTATATATTAAGGTTGAAGTGTGAGATTATGGGGAAGTTGAAGAGGCCAATCAACTAGACATTTTTTAAAAAGAATGGATGAACTATGATGTCATCATGAAATGGAAATTATTCTGGGTTTTTGAATACCATAACAGAAGAACACTATTGCTATGTCTCACCAAGCTAAAAAATATTCAGCTACAGGACCAGTGTTAAACTGTGTATCCATTTTATGGGGACCAATCTGACTAATCTCAAAGAAACATCACACCAGGTTCACTACAAGGTAACACATTTTTCAACCACAGTAACATTACAAAGTAGTTGTGACATACATTGTTGTACATAGAACTGTTGAATGTGTTGAAAAATCACACTGATGAAATTATAGGTTCCCAGAGTGTTAAAATATTAAAGTACTGAGTGAGTTATAAATATTATATAAATCCAGTCTGATTTCACCATTTTGCATAGATTCTTTCTGGGACCTATTTTTTTAATCCTTGGAGGATTCTTTAATTTATTATTTGTAATCTGACCCAGAAGAAATAGCATGGTACTTTAGATAGAAAGTTAACCTTGAAACTAGGAAGACCTGGGCTCAATACTGGATGGGTGCCACTAGAAAATCATTTGATTTCTCAGTATACTATGTTGCTATCTAAGACAAAAGTTTTAGAGAAAGGGCCAACTTGCACTGGTAGAACTGGAGTTTCCTTAGCTAAAAAAAAGATCTTATTAGAATGAAATCACAAATGCAGTTTCCATCCCTAATTTGGTCTAGGTGATTTCAAAAATCCTGATAATGGGACAGAGAATGTAATAGGAGGAGAAGGAGCATAAAGAATAGCAAGTAAAAGTCATAATCAGAGTTAAAGAAGATTCTTTATAGAGAGGTTCTTGGCTAGCTTTCTAATGAGCATACGAGAGTAGAGAGTAAAGAGCCAAAGTATCTTGATGGTATATGGAATAACTATAGACTGCTTCAGGTTACAGTTGATTCTGTTTTGGACACAATTTCAAAATAATAAACTTCAAACAAGAGAATAATTTTAGCTATAAGTGTAATATGAATTGAGGTACATGGCCTACAATAACTTGGCTAGGGCTCTAACTAATCATGAAAAAAGTGTCCTAGATATGATTTAGGTCACTTAGAATGAGAGAGGAAATGCACCATTTTCAAAGGCAGGTCAGTGTCCATGAAGATGGGAGCCTATTGCTGAGAATTTGTTTAAAAAATTCATATCTTGGGAATATATTAATGTTAAGGAAAGTCTTCTTTGCTCTATTATATTCACAAAGTATATCCTACCCACCCTAAAATATAAATATATTGAGGGCAAGGATTTTCTTCTTTTTTGTCTTTGTACCAATAGGATCTAGTACAATTCTTTGCAAGGATGATATTTGCTAAGTGTATGTTGCATTGATTTGAATTATGAAACAACCCTCAAAGGAATCAAAGAAGAACTAATTTTAGAGATATTTACTCATAATTACAAAACTATTGTGAAATGGTAGTAATCAATTTCAAGTTATCCTTACAAATGAGGAAACTGAGTTTTAGTGAGGTTATGAACTCAGATTTTCTGACTTGGGGTACATTTCAATTCAAATAAAATAAGCAAATTTTATTAAATGTCTCAGATAATCACTTCTATGTGCAAGGGCTATTCTAGATATATATAGAGATCTAATAATAATAATAATAATAATAATAACAATAATAATAATAATAATATACTTCTTGCCTTCAGGAAGCTTAAATTAACCCCAGGAAATATAAATGTACCCAGATGAGGACAAGATAATTTGAAGAGGAAAATAGTGCAGACTTTAAGATTTTAAGTAGAAGATAGCACATGAGCTGAGTCTTGAAGAAAGCCAAGGACTTGAGAAGATTAAGATGAGGATGGAGTATATTACAGGAAAGAGAGAAAGGCTCTGCCAAGGCACAGAGAGAGAAGGTGTCATATGGAGTTCAAGTAGGTCATGTTGGCTTCAATACTGGGGAGTAATATGAAATATAGCTGGAAATGGAACTTAGCATCATATGGTAGAGACCTCTAACTGCCAAGATGAGGAATTTTTATTTTGTAATAGTGGCAAAATAGCCATTGAATGCTTGATCTGGAAGAGTTACATGTTCAGATATGTGCTTAGAAAGCATATTTGGATAGTTTCCTTCTGGGCTCAACTCTGGTGCCATCTTCTAGGCTGAGCTTTTTTTGGATTTTATTAAGCTGTAAGCCGTTAGTAAAATTATCTCTTCCACATTATGGGGGATAAGGGAAAGGTACCCCCACAATGTGGAAAATCTGTGTAAAATTTTTGATTCTTTGTTCATAACAGAAATGAAGTCTGAATTTTTTTCTTTTTCTTTTATGGGGTACATTATTGTACTTCACTGCAAAATTTGGGTTAAGTATTTAACCATAGACTATAAGTAGGCCAATGTTAAGTAAACACACAACACATCGATTTTATACATTTCTGAGTTTCTAAACTTTTTTCTGTGACATATTCTGATTTTTGCATGTCATCTATGGCTTCCACAAATCTCCCCCAAAAATTCCATTTAATTTCTTATGTCAACCTGTGATATATCGAAAGCACTATGAAAAAGTTGTGATGTAGAAGGGATAACCTTAGTTTTGCCCATCCTCATTTTGTCTGTTTAATGTATAAAGTGAATGTTTGTGTATATATGTGTGTGTATTTACAAAAAGTTTTGCTCTATCTCTATATATGTTTATCTTTCATTGATTTGAATAATCAAACATCCTTTAAAGGAATCAAAGAAGATCTAAGTAATTGGAGTGAGATTTGCACTGAACTTACCTCACAAAGATCATTTGAAATGGTAGTACATTTCTAATTAAACTGTCTTACAAATGAATAAGTTGAGTCTTAGAGAGCTTGTTATGTCCTCAGGAATGAATTTGAAGTCTCAGATTCAGTACATGAATTCAAGTCTTTTGACTTTGAGTTTACTGTTTTTTTTCACTATATAATACAAATCAAAAGTGTTGCAAAGTTATCAGTCTTTCTGATATGATAAGGTCAATGGGAAATTAGAATTATATCTCTTTTACACAAAATAGCATGAGTCCTAAAGAAAACCGAGAGGCCCAAATAGTCATAGCTGAATAGCATGTCTAAGCTGTGTCTGTACATAGTATTACCAAAATCAAAACTAAAAAAGAAAGATAACTATAACATTATATGACTGTTTCTGTTATGAAACACTGGTCAAACTAGTCAGATATAGTCATATATCTAGATTTTCATTTATCATTTACTAATTCTCTTAATGAAGAAGGAGGGGCAGAATTTGCATCTGAATTCTGTAGCAATAGAAAAATAGCTGTTGATTCAAATAGACTACTCAAGGGACATAGAGAAAGACATCATCTGCTGTGCATAGACAACACAGAAACACTGTTCAGGGGTAGCAGAAAACTATGACTGTTATCCTCCTATTGCTTGAATTTTCTACTAAATCTCCATCTTCAAAAGTAGTATCTTAAGTTCAGGTTTGGGAACACTAGTTCTCAGCAAAATACCCTGCCAGCCTCAACTCTGCAGAGAATAAACATCTTGGACATTTTTTTTATTTCATAGATCCACCTGTGTTTCTCCTACCTCAGTGCTCCATTGATTTCATTAAGAGTTGAAGCTTTCACAACACATTGGGAAGTGGTGGAGTTGGTTTCAAAATATCACAGAATCAGGGGCAACTAGTGCAGTGAATAGAGCACCAGCCCTGGAGTCAGGAGGACCTGAGTTCAAATCCGGTCTCCAACACTTAATAAATATCTAGCTGTGTGTCCTTAGGCAAGGCACTTAACCCTATTGCCTTGCAAAAAAAAACTTAAAAAGAATAAATAAAATAAAATAAAATCACAGAATCCTGAAGTTAAGAGGCCATCTAGTCCTATCCTACTTTCAGAAGTCCTTTTAGAAGTCCCAAAATATGATCATACAATTTGTACTAGAAGTCTCCCCCCAAAGAGGAGGAATTTACTAGCTCCTGAGGCAATCCATTCCACATTTGGACAGCTCTCATTGATAGGAGATTTTTCTTCATTTCGGGTCTAAATATGTCTTTCTGCACCTTCCACTCATTGCTCCTAATTTGGTCCTCTGGGACTAAGGAGAACATGGATACTTCATCATCAATCAGCATCATAAGATTGTGGTGGAAACTAATCCAGGCAGTTTTTAGTTTCTATGACATCTTCTGGACTGAAGTTAGTGACTGGGGTAAACATCTTACAGAAACTCCTTGATCTCATCAAACTCTCTCCTTATAAGGTGCCTTAAAGTCATTGTTCATTATACAATCATTTTGTTAAATCCCAGGTTTTGATCTAAACCAATCAGTTTAAATACCCAATAATACTGCTGGAGCCTATATGTGAAATGTTCACCTTCATTCTTAATTATGTTTTTCAATCAAAGCCCTAGAACTTACCTCCAAGGTACTAAGAATAATTGTGTAGATATAGGATCGCTTTGTTTAATTCTTGTGTGGATGTTCATCCGACAATGGTTCACATAGTTTTTGTTATATATACATATATATATGTATATATATATATGTATATATATATATATTTATATATATTTGCTTGCATGTTGTCTTTCCCACTAGATTGTAAGCTCCTTGAGGGAAGATGTTATCCTTTGTCTCTTCTTACATCCCCAGGGCTTAGAAACTTCACATGCATTATTTTTGTCTGAACTGAGGTAAAACAGTTCAAATTTATGTTAGTCTGATCAACCACAGTTGGACATACTATAGTATGGACACATAACTAACATTTCACACAATTTGGCTAATGTAAATATGTTTGCATGATAGACACATGTATAAGCTACATCAGATTTCTTGTTATCTTGGGATATTATGTTATGTTAGTCTGATCAACCACAGTTGGACATAGACTATAGTAAAACATCCTTCCCTCTGGTCCTTGAGAAGGAAGGACAATAACCAGTAAGTACTTTATAAATGTGTATTGATTGATTGAATTTTGCATCCAGTGTTTATTTCTTCAATTATGCCAGCAATCAAAAAATTAAGGAGCCATTTGTTAAGTTCCTATAAAAAGATAAAAGCAAAGATAAAAGCAAAAGAATCCCTGTCCTCAAAGAGATTACCTTGTAAGAGAGAATATACAGCTTTATTAGCATATACAGTACCAGTAGAGTAATGGATAGGATCCCAAGCCTGCTTAGGAAGACTCATTGTCCTGAGTTCAAATCTAGCCTCAGATACTTACTAGTTGTGTGACCTGAACAAGTCATTTCACTCCCTTTGCCTCAGTTCCTCATCTGTAAAAAGAGCTGGAGAAGAAAATGAGTAATAAAGAGAACAACAAAGAGAAGATATACCAAACAGATCCATGGTAACCCTCGCTTAGTGTGACCAAGAAAGGACTCTTGAAGAAATGTTTGAGCCTAGTCTTGAAGGAAATTAGAGGTTATTCCAAGAAGAAATATTGACTTTATGACTCAATAATGGAATAAATCCTTCTAACTGTATTCACAAGACTAGCATGACAGATTTTGCCAAATGTTTTCTTCAGCTATGTCTGTAATATTCCACTGTTCTTGATTTGTTCACAAAGGAAAGATCTAATGGATAATGTTTTTTTGCCCAAGTTCAAACTGTCTAAAAATTATATAAATAGAGGAAATGATGCTAGTCTGATATGTCCTACTCTTGTTTAACTATGCTAGTCTTTAGAAATAGCCAGCAATTAAAGTCAAACTAATTCACCTTTAAGATGAATTATCCACTTCCCAACCTTTTGAACTCAGTACCCTTTTGATTCCTGAATTTCCCTCCACAGAGAATGAGGAACCTTCCACGGAACCTGTGAAGCACAGATCTGACTTTGTCTTTGCCCTCCTCCAAAAGCTTCAGGGCTCCCTATTGCCTCTCTGACAAAACGCAACTCTCTGGGTTTGGTTTTCAAACCTTTTTTGATGGATTTTTGTTCAAATCAATTAAGTCTACTTAGTTTTCCATCTCTCCATCCTTTGTGCTTTTGCATAGACTGTTAACTCTTCCTCTTCTCTTTCATCTGTTACAGTTATTTAGCTTCCTTAAAAGCATAATATAACCTTCATATTATAAATGAGGTCTTCCTTAGTCCCTCTATTTGCTAGGGTCTTTCCACTGAAATTATTCTGTATTTATTTATATTTTGAATGCTTTACATATGCACATATTGTAATTCTTTGAGAGCAGAGGTTATTTAATTTTTTGCTTTGCATTTTTAATACCAAGCACAATGTCTGACACATGCTCAAAAGTACCACAATCTATCCATGTGTGAATCTTGTCTATGTCCTCCCTTAAATTCATCCACCCTTCCTTTCCTTCTGCTATTTCAAGAGTACCAGTGGAGCAATCTGGTTGTCCATTCCTCATCCTTTCTTCCCATGCCACCAGCCCATCTTATCTTATTATAAAATTATTTCAAGTCATATTTAGCTTTTGTTCTTCCAGATTCTTTATTGATTATACATTTCAACCTGTTCACACAAAGCATGTGTGTTTCCATTGTCCTCTGAATGATATTCATTTTTAGTTCTTGGAAACAATTGTAGTCCAAGTCTAGCAGCATAGGTAGAATGATGATTTTGAAATATAAATCTTTGCTTTCACAGAATCCCTCCTAAGTTCAACTCTGGGTTTGATTTATCATCCAACCCAACTAATGACCCCAGGTATGCATACTGATAAACAAGATTCCAAAGTTGTCAATACAAATGTATAAGAAAACTTGGGCAAAAACATTTATTATCCACTAGGTCTCCTGTGTGAATAGGTCAGACTCTTTTGAGAGATTACAGATCTCTTCCTAGAGGCTCTGCACATCAGAAGGTCTTTACCATCACTAGTAATCCCTTTTTGACCTGGATTCTGTGTTGAATCTCCTTCTTCACACTAATGAATACTTTGGGGACATATTTGTCCCTAATATTTAGCCTCTCTTGATATTTATTAATAGAGGGTCCCTGGATACTACTGTTTCTATTATTTTATCTTCCAAGACATCTTGATTTGAGGATGGATGACTCTTGCTTGTTAAAGAACATATAAAGCATATGTTGTTCTAGTGAAACAAATATTTTGCAATGAAAGAACAGTAAATTCAGTGGGAATCCATATTGCCTATACCTTTCAGTTAACTGACACAGTAAAGATGAGTACTGTTATTTAATATTGCTTAAGAACTGTGTGATCCTTTCATTAAGTATGTCCTCAAGCTACTCTTATAAAGAATTTTTTTGGTTAAAAAGTATTTTATTTTTTCAAATTAATTTTAAAGATAATTTTTCAAAATTTATATTTTATATGATTTTGAATATCAAATTTTCTCCTTTCCTCCCTCCATTCTATCCCCTTTTCCCAAGATAACAAGAAATCTGATGTAGCTTATACATGTGTCTATCATACAAACATATTTACATTAGCCAAATTGTGTGAAAGAACAAAGAAGTGAAAAGTTACAAAAAAATGAACAAAAAATGAATATAATGTCCTTTGATATGCATTCAGAACATAGCTTCTTCTCTGCTGTAGATATCATTTTCCATTCTGCATCTTTGGAATTATCTTAGATTACTATATTGCTAAGAAAAGCTAAGTCAATAATATAGTCGATCATCACAAAATGTTGTTGCTACTGTGTACAATGTTAACCTGGTTCTGCTCATTTAACTCAGCATCAGTTCGTGTAAATGTTTCCAATTTTTTTTCTGAAATCTATCAGTTCATTTCTTATGGCACAATCGTATTCAGTTCCATTTATATATAACTTGTTCAGTCATTCCCCAATTGACAAGCATTTCCTCAATTTCCAACTCTGTGACACTACTAAATGAGTTGCTACAAATATTTTTGTACATATGGGTCCTTTACCCTTTTTTCTGATCTCTTTGCGATATAGACCTAGTAGTGGTATTACTGGGTCAAAGGGAGTGCACAACTATATAGTCCTTTGAGCAAAGTTACACATTACTCTCCAGAATGGTTGAATAAATTCACAACTCCACAAGCAATGCATTAGTTTCCCAGTTTTCCTACACCCTTTTCCACATTTATATTTTCCTTTTCTGATATATTAGTCAATCTGATAGATATGATGGGAATCCTCAAAGTTGCTATAATTTCTCTAATTTTCTCTAATTTCTCTAACATGTCTCTAAACAGTAGTGATTTGGAGAATTTTTCATATGTCTAAAAATACTTTCAATTTCTTCATCTGAAAACTATCTGTTCATATTCTGACCATTTATCAATTAAAGTCTTATAAATTTGATTCAGTTATCTATATATTTGATAAATGGTTACTTTATCAAAAACACTTTCAATATTATAAGAAGATCAGCTGTAAATGATTTAGTTTCTCAGCAGTGCTGTGACCCACTGTAACCTAGACAACTCTGAAGGACTTAGAGTGCTATCCAAACTGAGAGAAAGCTGATGGTGGTGTCTGAATTGAAGCATACTTTTTCTTAACTTAGAAAATTCCAGTCATATCCAGAGAACAAACTATGGCATCTGAAGGTAGACCAAAGCATACTATTTTCACTTTTTAAAACTTATTTTATGCTTCCTTTTCTTTTTTTTCATGTTTTTTTCCCCTTTAGTTCCTATTCTTCTTTCACAATTTGACATTCTGGAAATTTTAAACCAGATTTATGTGGGAAATCTGGGACACTAATACATTGTTGATGGAGCTGTGAACTCATCCAACCTTTCTGGAGAGCAATTTGGAATTAAGCTCAAAGGGCAACAAAAATGTGATCCAGAAGTACCAATATTGGGTCTATACCCCGAACAGATTATGGAAAAAGGGTAAAAAACATCAACTGTACAAAAATATTCATAGCAGCCCTATTTGTGGTGGCAAAGAATTGAAAATTGAGTGAATGTCCATCAATTGGGGGCATGGCTTAATAAACTGTGGTATATGTATGTGACAGAACACTATTGTTCTATTAGAAACCAGGACAGATGGGAATTCAGGGCAGTCTGGAAGGATTTGCATGAACTGATGCTGAGCGAGATAAGCAGAAACATAAGAACATTGTACACCCTAACAGCAACGTGGGGGTGATGATCAACCTTAATGGACTTGCTCATTCCATCAATGCAACAATCAGGGACAATTTTGGGCTATCTGCGATGGAGAATACCATCTGTATCCAGAGAAAGAATTGTGGAGTTTGATGAAAGACCAAAGATTGTTACCTTTAATTTAAAAAAATCATCTTATTATGTAATTTTGCTACCTCTTATACTTTATTTTTTTCCCTTAAGGATGTGATTTCTCTTTCATCAAATTCAGCTTAGATCAATGTATACCATGGAAACAATGTAAAGAGTTACAGATTGTCTTCTGTGCAGGGAGGGGTGGTGAAAGGGAAGCAAGATTAGGGGGAAAATTGTAAAATTCAAAATAAATATTTTTTTTAAAATTCTGATTTACGTTTATAACCTATATTATTAGATTACTCACTGCCATGGGGAGGGAAAAGGGGAGAGAGATAGAAAAATGTGGATCTCAAAAGCTTGCAGGATGAGTGTTGAAAACTATCATTCCATGTAATTAAAATAATAAAATAATTAACACTTAAAATATACTTGCTATAAAAATTGTTTCCAAACTTTATGCTTTCCTTCAAATTTTGATTACATTGGTTTTAACTTTTTAATTTAATGTAATCAAAAAATTTTGCATTTCATAATGTTTACTATCACTTGTTTGTTCATAAATTCATTCTTTCTCCATAGATCTGACAGGTAAATTATTCCTTTCTAACCTAATTTGTTTAGGGCATCATACTTTATATCTAAATCATTTACTCATTTAGACTTTATTTTAGATTGGGGTGTGAAATGTTAATTTATGCCTTGTTTCTGCCATACTGTTCTCCCAGCAGTTTTTGACAAATCGTGAATTCTTATCCCAGAAGTTAGAGTCTTTTGGTTTGTCAAATAGTAGATTGCTACAATCATTTACTACTGTTCCTTCTGTTTTTGATTGATCCACCACTTTTTTTCTTAACTAGTACCACAGTTTTGATAATTGCTGCTTTCTAATTAAGTTTTATATCTTTTATGGTTAGATCACATTCTTTTGCATTTTTTCATTAATTCTCTAGAGTCTTGACATTTTGTTTTTCAAATGAATTTTATTATTTTTCCAGCTCTATAAAATAATTTTAATGTTTTTATTGCTATGGCACTGAATAAATAAATTAATTTATATAGAATTATAATTTTTTCCTATATCAGCACATATCAGCTTGATATTTTTCAGCTGTTTAGATAGTGACTATTTTGTGAAAAATGTTTCATAATTGTCTTCATAAAGTTCCTTGATTTGTCTCAGAAAGCAGACTCCCAAATAACTACAGTTATTTTAAATGGAATTTCTCTTTCTCCTTGCTGAACTTTATTGGTAATATAGTAAAATTCTGATGATTTACATGAGTTTATTTTGTATCTTACAACTTTGCTAAATTAGTTCAAGTAATTTTTAGTTGATTCTCTAGGATTCCCTACATATACTACCATATCATCTGTAAAGAATGATGGTTTTGTTTCCCCATTGCCCAATCTAATACAGTTTCCCATTTCTTTTTTCCCCTTTTATTGCTAAAGCTAACATTTCTGGGACAATATTGAATAATAGTGGTGATAATGAGCATCTTTGTTTCACCCCTGAGCTTATTGGGAAGGTTTCTAGTTTATCCTAATTAAAGATAATGCTTGCTGATGGTTTTATATAAATACTACTTTAAGGAAAACTCTATTCCTCTTGTCATTAGCATTTTAAATAGGAATAGGTGTAGTATTTTGGTAAAAGTTTTTTCCTATAACTACTGATTTCTGTTCATTTGTTATTGACATGGTCAATTATGCTGATAGTTTTCCTGATATTGAACTATCCCTTCATTCTTGATACAAATTGCTCCAGATCCTAATGTATTATCCTCAAGAAATTACTATAATCTCTTTGTTAATATTTATGTTAAATTTTGTATGAATATCCATAAAGGAAATTGGTCTGTAATTTTCTTTCTCTATGTTGGCTCTTCTTGGGTTAAATATCAGCACGAAATTTATTTCATAGTAGAACTCTATTTTCCCAAATATTTTATATAATATTAGAATTATTCTTGAATTTCTTATCTGACATTGGAAGTTTTTCTATGGAGTTTATTGATGGCTTGTTCAATTCCTTTTTGTATAATGGGGTTATTTAAGTATTCTATTTCCTCTTCTGTTAATCTGAGCAATTTATAATTTTGTAAATGTTTAGCCATTTCACACTTAGAGTGTCAGATCTATTGGCATCCTATTGAACAAAATAGGTCTCATTTCTTGCTTTAATTTCCATTTAATTGGTGATGATTTCACCTTTTCATTTTTTGATACTGGAATTTGGTTTTCTTTATTTTTTTTAAATCAAATTAACCAAAAGTTTATCTATTTTGTTGGGGTTTTTTTCATGAAATCAGCTCTCAGTTTTATTAGTTCCATAGTTTTCTTACTTTCAATTTTTATTAATCTCTCATTTTATTTTCAAAATTTCTAATTTGATATTTAATTGTAGCTTTTTTAATTGTATGCCCAATTCCTTGATCTGCTCTTTGATCGGCATGTTGTCTCAGTATTGTCATTCTCTTTCTTTATATTGTTTCTATTATTTGTTCTTTTATATATTCATTCTTTAGCATTAATTTATTCAGTTTCCAATAAATTTTTGATCACTTTCCATGGTCTTTTATTTTATATAATTTTATTGCATCATAATCTGAAAAAGATGCCTTTCTGCATTTGATTGTAAAGTTGTTAATTCCCTAATACATGATCAATTTTTGTATAGGTGTCATGTACCACCAAAGAAGAGGTATATTCCATTCTATTTCCACTCAATTTTCTTCAGAAGTCTATCATTTCTAGTTTATTTTGTGGTTAGATTTATCTATTCTGAGACTGAGAGGTTGAGGTACGCCACTAGTATAATTTTGTTGTCTATTTCTTCCTACAACTCACTTGATTTCTCCTTTAAGAGTCTGGTTGCTGTACCACTAGGTACACACACACACACACACACACACACACACACACACACACACACACACACATATATATATATATATATATAATATTACTTCATTGTCTAGGCTACTTTTTAAATGAGATATAGTTTCCCTCCTTGTCTCCTTTAATTAGATCTAGTTTTGCTTTTGTTTTGTCTGAGATCAGGATCGCTACCCTTGCTTTTTTTTTTTTACTTCAGCTGAAGCATAATTCTGCTCCAGTCTTTTACCTTTATTCTACGAATGTCTCTGCTTCAAATGTGTTGCTTGTAAACAACATTTTATAGAATTCTGGTTTTTCATCCACTCTGCTATTTGCTTTCATTTTATTGGAGAGTTCATCCCATTCACATTCACATTTATGATTTCTGTGTATTTCCCACCATCCTATTTTCCCTCTTTTTATGTTTTCTCTTTCCTTTCATCCTTTCTATCATCAGTGTTTTGCTTCTGACCATCACCTCCCCCAGTCTGCCCTCTTTTCTATTAGCCCTTCCATTTTCCTTCTCTTTCCCCTTCTACTTTGCTACAGAGTAAGACAGATTTATCTAGACACTTGAGTGTTCATGTTTTCCCCTCCTTGTGCCAAATTGGATGAGAATAAGGTTGAGACCATGCTCACTCTCTACTGTAATAGAACTTTCATACATCTTTATGCATAATTCACCATATTCTGTATCCCCTTTCCTCTTCTACTAGAAGCAATTTTTTTATCCCATTATTAATTTTTATCATCACATCAAATTCGATTTATACCCACACCCTCTGACTATATATACTCCTTCTAACTGACCTAATAGATATACATTTCTTAAGACTTATAAGTATCATCTTCACTTGTAGGGATGGAAACAATTTAACCTTATAGAATACCATGTTTCTTTGTTTTTTTCTTCCTGTTTACCATCTAAAGCTTCTACAGAATCTTGTATTTGAAGAATTTTATGTTCATTTCTAGTCTTTTCATGAGGAAAGTTTTAAACTTCCCTATTTCATTGAATACCCTTTTCTCCTAAAGGATTATCTCAATTTTGCTGGGTAGTTGATTCTTATAATCCAAGCTCTTTTGCCTTCTGGAATATCATAGTACAAATCCTCCAGTCCTTAATATAGAAATTTCTAAATCCTGGAAAATCCTGATGGTAACTTCTTAATACTTGAATTGGAACTTCTAAGGCAGAGCCAAGAGAACTTCTTGGGTGGAAGCAGGATGGCAAAATGAAGATGGCATGCTCCTGGAGCTTTTTCCTACACATCATTAAATGAAGCATCTGCATAGACATTAAAGCAACAGATTCCACCAAAAAAGACAAGATCAAAATAAGAAAATTATGTAACTTATAAATATGCATATACCTTTGGGTGAATATTGAAAAACTTTCATAACATGTAATTGTAAAAATAAGCTATCAATTGTGGGAAAAAATACTTGTATTGCTTCTTCCTGGCTGCTTACAGTATTTTCTCCTTTGACCTGATGGTTCTGGAATTTTACTACAACATTACTTGGAGTGTTCATTTTGGAATCTCAGGAGATGATCAGTGAATTCTTTCTTTCTTTCTTTCTTTCTTTCTTTCTTTCTTTCTTTCTTTCTTTCTTTCTTTCTTTCTTTCTTTCTTTTTTTGCAAGGCAATGGGGTTAAGTGGCTTGCCCAAGGCCACACAGCTAGGCAATTGTTAAGTGTCTGAAGTGGATTTGAACTCAGGTACTCCTGACTCCAGGGCCAGCGCTCTATCCATTGCACCACCTAGCTGCCCCTCAGGGAATTCTTTCAATGACCATTTTACCCTCTGGGTCTAGGATATCAGGGCAGTTTTCCTTATAATTTCTTGAAAGATGGAATCCAGGACATTTTTTGGTTATGATAGGTCAATAATTCTTAAATGATCTCTCCTGGGTCTATTTTCCTAGTCAGTTGTTTTTCCCAGTGAAGTATTTTACATTTTCTTCTATTTTTCATTCTTTAGATTTTGTTTGACTAATTCTTGTTGTGTTATAGAGTCATTAGCTTCCACTTAATCAATTCCAGTTTTTAAGGAATTACTTTCTTTTGTTAACTTTTGCACTTTCTTTTCCATCTGTCCACTTCTATTTTTTAAGGAGCTGTTTTCTTCAATCGATTTTTGGGCTTCCTTTTCTAAGTTGCTGACTCTTTTTTCATAATTTTCTTGCTAACTCTCATTTCTTTTCCCAGTTTTTCTCCTATCTCTTTTACTTGATTTTTAAGTCCTTTTTGAGCTTTCCCAAGAGAACTTTTTGAGCTTGAATCTTTGAGGTTTCACATGTAGAAATTTTGACGCTGTTATCCTCTTCTGAGTTCGACTTTTGTTCTTCCCTGTCACCATAATAGTTCTCTATGGTCAGGGCTCTATTTTTGTTGGGGGGTTTTGCTCATTTTTTGCTCTTTTCCAAGTTTCTTATACTGGGCTTCACCACTGACTCTCCCTGTTGGGGGCCTCTGTGTCTGGCAACTTTCTCACTACACTAGGGTGGCCCAGGCCTAGTCATATCTGTTGTGCCCTGGGTTTCAGGGTTGGCAGTTTGCCTGCAGAACTGGGGCTGGGGGACTACCAGCTGTGCCACTGACCTGCTAAATCAGAAGAGCAGGCCCTCGGTTACTAAGTTGTGCTGAGGCTAAGAGCCTCTTCTTTATTTAATACTTTCTTTTGTTTTTAGATTTTTGCAAGGCAAATAGGGTTAAGTGGTTTGCCCAAGGCCACACAGCTAGGCAATTATTAAGTGCCTGAGATTGGATTTGAACCCAGGTACTCCTGACTCTAGGGTCATTGCTTTATCCACTGTGCCACCTAGCCACCCCTAAGAGCCTCTTCTTGACTTATCTAAACACTACCTATGTTGTGCTGAACCCCCTTCTACTCAAGTCATAAAGACCTTTCCCGAAGTCCTTCTAAGTTATTTTGGGCTGGAAATTGTTTCACTCCATCTTTTTGTGGATTCTGTCACTCAAGTTCTTTTATAGCCTTAATTTGACATTTTTCTAAGGGAAACTGGAGAGAGCTCAGACTCAGGAGAGTCTTGCTTCTCTATGATATCTAGGCTCCACCTCCCAAGATTTAATATGATTGGGAGAAGAAGCATATAGGTTGGTAATTAGTAATGTTTTCTCTTTATGCCTCATCAATTAGCCTTATCTGAGACTGAAATATGAATATCCAAATATGATGCCTCCATTGTCTTAGATTTTCAAAATAGTTTTGCATAGTTTTTTTCCCCTTTTTTTTTTCCTTCTGTTTGTTGTCTACCTTGCATTTTCATCTTTAAATACCCTTGGTATGATTTGACTGTTTAAAGATTTCTTGACTGGTTTTACCTTACACTGTTTCTCTCTTAAGGAGGTGACACTGTTCATAATTGTTCATTATTTTTATAAGATTTTACAGATGAGTTTATGTAATAAATCAGGGTTGCCATTGTTTTCTATATCTAGCCCTTCAACAAATAAGATTAATACAGTCTCTCTGATAAACTTTCTGAACTCTTTGAGTTTCCTTGTGGCAATTAATTTGCAATGTTAAATTTAGAGTTTAAAATATAGAAACCTGACCTCAAAAACAAAAAAAAAACATTTGGTTTAATTCCTGCTTTGATATATATTGATTGTAATCATTAACTGTCTAGAAAATTGCCATTCTTTATAAGCAAAGATAGAATATGCATTTGGAGTTATTTTTTCCAATTAGTATTTATGTGATTCAATATGCTAACCACATTTCCAAATATTACTACCCCAGGCAGGTCACTTAACCTCTTAGTGATATAGCGTACTCTAAAGACTATATAATACAGAGATTTGTGCTAACGTTAATTGGTAAAGGATGACTCTGCATTCAGGAATTCCCTGTACGAATGAACAGGTGCAATCCCTAGCCCCTATTCCTTAAACTTATGGATAAAATTATTATGGTATTATCAAGTCATTTGTGTTATAATTTTCCCACTTTAAAATTTGTAATTACTTATTTAAATAGTTGATGTTTGAAATTTTTAAGTTTTTCATTTCATTGTATATTATTTCTTCTTTGTTTTGTAGTGCTGAAGATAGCTTACTCAGGGATTGTTTTTTGTCTTTCATTATTGAAGAAGAGCAATATGACATCACTATGTTAGAGATAAATTACAGTAACTGATCAGAGTAATACAAATTACAACTGTGACTGATCAGACTAATACAAGTTCAAAATTCCACAGATTGGGCACAAGTTGTCCATGCAAACAACTTAGATGCTTACTCTAAATTTACATAGCTCACATTTCCTTTGAGCCACTTCAGTTCCATCTTGCTCATAGAGCACAGCACCCTCACTGATGAGGGCACACCATGCTGGATAGTACTGTACCTGTATCTCCCATGCTGCACAATCAATTCTAAAGTTATTAAGAGAGATCTTCAGGATACCAGAAATAATTTCCACAACAATAATATGCATTTTCCTATCTAAAAATATATAATCTTTTTTTCTTTTTATGGTGTTATTTGGGGCTCATCATGTCTAGCACTCACCTGTTGTTTTCTTAGAAAAACATTCATGATATAGATTCATGAGTCTTCTTTGTAATATGCAATTTCTTTCTTGCTGAATCATTTCTTACCATATGTTTCTCCTTACTATTTCCCATCCCTGTAATGAAGTCACCAAATATCAAGAGTTTGGTGACTTAATATAGAGGATTTTGTCAAATTCATCATGGAATTTTTCTATCATTTCATACTCAGAAACCAACAGCAGAAGCAATAATTTTAATGGGGGTATTTTTATAAATGCACAGAATTATAATGCCTTATTTTCCAAATATCCTATCAGAATGTTTCTTGTTGGAGCAGCTAGGTGGGGCAGAGATAGAGCACCATCCTGGAGTCAGAAGGATTTGAGTTCAAATCCAACCTCGGACACTTAATAATAATCTAGCTGTATGTCCTTGGGCAAATCATTTAACCATCCATTCCCTTATAAAAGTCAAAGAAAAAAAATGCTTCTTGTTGCTTTTGGTTTTGTGATAAAACCCATCCTATCAACTTTGTTATTTGAAACTTCAAGGAGTAACCATGAACCACAATTTCCTTTAACTATAGTCTCCTTGTATTTTTTAATTTCATTTGTAAAAGAATGCAAAAATTAATATAATTCATATACTCCAGGAATATAGCCATTTGTTGCTCACTAGGCAAGACTTTCATATATTGCAAAAATCTATTAGCAAAAACTCTCTGATTTTGGGTCTCCTCCTTTCCAATGATTTTGCCATCATCATTGAAGAAGGAAGCCACATGACCTTGATAGTCACTTTTTTATTTTTAATGGGTGTATTTAATCAAAAAAAATTAGCACATGTTTGGCCAACCGAAGATGTATCTCTCCAGGTTTCCTTAAATTGGTTTTTCATAAAGTCCTACTCATCCTGCTTCATCATGTCCTAGAAGAGTCCCTGGATTCTTGGAGGCTATGCCAGTAGAGCTCTAGAAGATTCTACCTTGCTGAAGATGCTTCTAATATAGAGCTGGCAACTGACCAACCTTGACACATAGTAGAAATTTAATAAATGTTTGTTGAATTGAATTAATTTTAATGTTCATTGAAGCATTAGATTCAGATGAATAGGACCAAACAAAAGAGTCTTGCAACTAAGAAAGTTCTTAGAAGAAAAAAACAAGTTTTGAGATCAAACAAGAGCCAGATACAAAGAGCAAAAGTCACAAGTTCCAATAATCCAATTAGTCTCTTACAAAAAGCTGTGACTACTCTACTAACTTACAATGTTAAAACATGTAAGGATTGTTATCTGGGGAGTGAGTTGGACTAGAGAAGGTAAGATGGAAAAAATGATAATTAGAAGTATCAAAGCTACTTCAGAGACATTAAAGGCAGCTAGCTAGACAAAAATTCCAAGAAAAACAGTGACTACCACGAAGTTAACTTTTGTGCAGAGGTGAAGGTGGTGACTCTGCTGCATTTTAGTGGCCATACAGAAAGGATCAAACCCAGCATAGAATGATTAGATAGAAAGCTAGCCTCAGAGTCATGAAAACCTGGGTTTGAGGTCAACCTCTGACACAAATTGGCTATATGATCATGGGAAGGTCACACAGTCTCTCGGTTTTTCTGACAACACTATGAGTAAATTGCAAAACAACTTTCATTACCAACTTTCATTGCATTGGAGCAATTAAGTCATGTTTCAGGTAAAAAAATGAAATGAAATCATAGTTATCATCTAATAATGAGGGGCAGCTAGGTGGCATAGTGGATAGGGCACTGGCCCTGGAGTCAGGAGTACCTGAGTTCAAATCCGACCTCAGACACTTAATAATTGCCTAGCTGTGTGACCTTGGGCAGGTCACTTAACCCCATTGCCTTGCAAAAAAAACCCCAAAAAACAAACAAAAAAACAATGATAAATGTAAACCATAAATGAAATAACAGATCTAGTCTTTATCCCTGTTCCTAAATATAAAAACAACTATGGCAGGAAATCTAAAACAGATGATGAAGTTACATTGGGAAGAAAGATTGGAGAGAGGAAAAATTCCTGAATATATCCTGGGGGTAGGAAAAGTAAGGAATGTGGCTTAATGAACATAATGATCCATGTATAGATGCTCAAGTGGAATCAGGCTGCAATAGTGCTGCAGGCTAATCTCCATATCTACTTGCCAGAGCTAGATGGAGTCAATAAATGCAGAAGTATGCTCAGTTCTATAAAGGATGTGGTATGGATGAGGAAGTCAAGGAGTGCCAGGAAAGGATCACAGAACCAACAGTGTGAATCTATCTGGTTTTTTCTGTGGGATAATGACATGCCTCAAAAATTATTTGATTATGTTGAAATCATACCTTTCATGTTGGTAATGCAGTCAGTACTGGTGGGGACAGAACTATTACTACACAGACAAAAAAGGTGAAGCCTGCTGAGCTCTAAGAGTCATTTAGAATATTATCAATAATATGTGATCAGTGACGGAGATCCAGCAGTTCTTAGGGAAACAAAGAAAAACTCTGATAAATACTAGAATCCTGAAGGAACAGGGATAAAGCTGAACAGTGTTGTTTCAGACTCATGCATGACTATATGATGGCTGAATTATATTCAAATCATGAAGGTTCTTCTACTCACTTTCACCTTCATCTGAATCAGGTTATGCTTGCAATTGTATTAGGGAAAATCATTTCTTCCTGGTAACCAGTAACTCATTTCCTAGATTATCAATTATCAAGAATGATCTGATTTTTAATGTACTGTACAATCCAGTACTCCATTAAGTGTTATTCGTACTGTATGGATACTGCTAACCACTTATGAGAAAGAAAGGAAGGAGAGAAGAAAGAAGGTTCATTATCTCTTCGAGGCCTATGATACCTACCATTGATAGTCTTTATTAAGTGACTATAAGACTATAAAGTCTAACATAAGCAGCATTTGGATTTTTCTTCCATCCTGTTTTGTTTCTCATTAGAGCTTATATCTTGTACTAAACCTACTAAACCAACCACATTATGCCATTCAGTCCACTGTGATCAAAGGGTCATGTTAGTCAAGCCAACTTGCTGAAAGCAGGAGCACAGCCTTTTGCTTTGCAACACAATGATTTCTCAAGGAGGTACAATGAACCCAATGTCTTGATCACAGTACCACTCTAATCACCAGAGAACACTCATCCAAAAATCTCCGTGGAACCAAAATTCAAAAAAAATTTAATTGAAATTTCTTACTATTATTTTGGACCCTAACCCTCTTGCCATATTCCCAGAGTAGTATGTGGCAGATATTTACTTTTTAATTGAGCTAAGATAAAGTAAGAGGCAGTCAAGGCATAGTCAGAGAAGCACTGACATGGGAGTAAGAAGACCCAAGTTCAGATCCTCTGTCATAAGCTAGTTGTGTGACCTTGGACAAGTCAACTCAGTTTCTTAAACCTCATTCATCTATTAAAATGAGGAAATTGGACTATATATACATTAAGATATCCCCCAATGCAATAATTCAATGATGTTCTAATTGTTTTGAGAATTTCATAATAGTCCTTGAGATAACTGGAGACATCAAAGGGTGTCAAGAACTCTGGGTTAGGAATTCCTGCTCTCACACATTAAGTGGGACTCAAGTTGAGGGGCCTGGAAGAATCAATGATCCAGTTAACAGCATATTCTCTGGAAGGATCTGGCTGGTTGCCTGTAGAACTCTTTAAATGCCTTAGAGGATAGGCACCAGCTGTGTGACAAAGCATCATCCCCATCAGGATACCAGTCCAAAGGAAAAGAGAGACCACGTATTTCTGGGGACACTGCTGAGTCACTCTAATAGTTGCATTTGGTTTTCTTCCGTATCAGTGCTAAGGCACATTCTTTCCCCACGGCCTGTGATCACCAGTGTGTCCTTTTCCAGCTGACAAACATTTTTCTCCTTAGTGTAAAAAAGAGCTGAAGTTGACATACTGCACTTATTTCAGTTTAACAAAAACTTCAGCTTCCACAAACAGATCATGCCAAGTCCATGCTCACACATCTTTGTTTGTGTCACAATATCATCAAAATGATGGCAAAACAACCAAGAATCCTTGTTTCTTAATTAACTGCTTCTGCTAGAGTACTAATAGAGAGAACCCAGTATTGGTCTGGAGTAGGGAGGAGAGAGTATGAAGGATGAAGAAATAAAGGAGGGTCTCTGGTAGGTGTGGTAGGAAAACACCTGGCAAAGAATCAGAAGCCCTGTGGTGGTTGTTGTTGCTGCTACTGTTGTTGTAGATCCTTTGTTCTTTTTTTTTAATTAAAGATTTTATTTATTTTGAGTTTTACAATTTTTCCCCTAATCTTACTTCCCTCCCCCATCCCCCACAGAAGGCAATTTGTCAGTCTTTACATTGTTTCCATGGTATATATTGATCCAAATTGAGTGTGACGAGAGAGAAATCATATAGAAACATAAAGTATAAGAAATAACAAGATCAGACAATAAGATATCAGTTATTTTTTTCTAAATTTAAGCTAATAGTCCTTGGTCTTTATTCAAACTTCATAATACTTCCTCTAGATACAGATGGTATTCTCCATTGCAGAGAACCCCAAATTGTCTCTGTTGCAGTGATGGAATGAGCAAGTCCATCAAGGTTGATCATCCCCCCCCATGTTGCTGTTAGGGTGTACAGTGTTTTTCTGGTTCTGCTCATCTCACTCAGCATCAGTTCATGCAAATCACTCCAGGCTTCCCTGAAATCTCATCCCTCCTGGTTTCTAATAGAACAATAGTGTTCCATCAC
Organism: Macrotis lagotis; assembly: GCF_037893015.1. Lineage (NCBI taxonomy): Eukaryota > Metazoa > Chordata > Mammalia > Peramelemorphia > Peramelidae > Macrotis > Macrotis lagotis. The sequence goes on from NC_133661.1 coordinate 148,924,508, forward strand.
ATACATATACCACAGTTTGTTAAACCATTCCCCAATTGAAGGACATTTACTTGATTTCCAATTCTTTGCCACTACAAACAGGGCTGCTATGAATATTTTTGTACAAGTGATGTTTTTACCCTTTTTCATCATCTCTTCAGGGTATGGATTCAGAAGTGGTATTGCTGGATCAAAGAGTATGCACATTTTTGTTGCCCTTTGGGCATAGTTCCAAATTGCTCTCCAGAAAGGTTGGATGAGTTCACAGTTCCACCAACAATGTAACAGTATCCTAGATTTCCCACAACCCTTCCAACAATGATCATTATCCTTTCTGGTCATATTGGCCAGTCTGAGAGGTGTGAGAAGCTTTAATTTGCATTTCTCTAATAAGTAATGTAGATCCTTTGTTCTTGAAGAGGATCAATGATATCAGGAGTTCTTTGGTTGTTGCTGCTATTGTTGTTTTTGTGGTTATTGTGGTTGTTGATATGAAAATGATGATGATGATAATTGTGATGACTCCTGAAGGAGTCAGTGACATCAGGAGAACTGGGTTCCAGAGGAAGGTAGTTGTAATGGTAGAAAGCCTTGAGTTTATGAAGATCATTTTAAGGAACTAGAAATGTTTGGCCTAAATAGAAATCTCAGAGGGGACATAACAATTGTAACTGAGAAGTAACATGCTATATTGAAGAGAATACAAGAGTTGAAATTAAGAAAAACTGATTCCAAATTATATCTCAACTACTTATTATCTGCGTGATCTTCAGCAAATCTCTTAATTTTTCTGGGTTTCAGTTTCTTCATCTGTAAAATTGGGTATCTTCCTCTATGACCTCTAAGGTTCCTATCAATTCTGAATTTATGAATAAATAAATTTAAATCTATGTAATATATTGGACTGCAAATTTCATGGAGCCTATATACATATACACACATACAAATATATACCTATATATATGTATATATATATATATATATATATATAATATATATGTATACACACAAATCCATGAGCACTTATATAAGAGAAACACAACACTTATAAAGGAATGGTCACTATAGAGTTGTGTTTTGGTATGAGAAGCCATGAGACAGTTTATTAGAGTTATAGAATGACTGATTAACATATTCAAATCAATGTTTATTATTGTTTTCAGAACAACAGGTTAAAAAAGATGGTAGGGAGTAGAGACAAGGGATAACAGCATGGCAGAAAGATGTCCAGAGTATCAATGTAGTAATCTAAGCATCTGAGGGGTTATTAGGGGTAAAAGGAATTATACTTGTGTTTGGGACCCACACAAGAAGAATGGGTGGAAGTTGTGAAGAGGAGTAAATACTCCTCTTATGCTTAAGCTTAGAACACCTTATTGCTGGCTGACTGTTAAAAGGTAGTGGGTACCATTTCATTAATGGCCTTCTAACAGACTGGATAATGATTTATTGGGTATTATTGAGTAAGAAATCATTCCAAGTATGAGTTAAATATGATGGACACTGAGGTCTCATACAATTCTGAAATTCTCTGTTATTGTGACTTTGTTGTAACCTTGAACATGTCATAACCTCATTGGTGCTTGATCACCAAATCTATAAAATAAGGAAATTTAGCAGATCCCTAAATTCCCTGTTGTCTTCAAAATTCTATAATTATAACCATCTCCCCTATTTGCTCTACATCATATCAGTTCCTTAACTTGATAAGTCCTTAATTTTGATAAGTCAAGCACAGGGTATGTGTACAACTTGTGGGAAAATGGAGTCAAAAAACCCAGATTAAAACCCAATTTCTTTTTAAAACATTAGTGACAACCCAGAGATTTAATCTGGCAGATTTGCTTTCATCCCCAAAATGAAAATATTGGACTAGATCAAGGATTCTTAACTGGGATCTGTGAATATATTTGGTTTTTAATGAACTATTTCAATATAAATATAATATGATTGTACATGTATAATATTTATCACATTACTGTCCTATAATGTGATTGTATATGTTTAATCCTGATCTCATTACTAGCTATTTTAGGGTGAGGAGAGGGAAGAATGGGAGGGAGAAAACTTTACAAAAATGAATGACAAAAATCTTTACATATAATTGGAAAAATAAATTAACAAACTATTTCAATAGCTTGATTTTCTTCATAATCCTAAGGACATTATTTTATGCATTTAGAAAAATTATTCAGAGCAAAGGTCCATGAGTTTCACCAGACTGCCAAAGGAGTCCACAATATACAAGGTTAAATGTCCTGGACTAAAATGTTCTCTATTGCCATTTCCCACTCCACATTTTATGGACCTATCAGTTAACATATCTCAACCTTTTTGTTTCCTGTACTTTATAAAGCCCCAACACTAAAAAAAAAATTCAATCTTCAAATTGCTGCATTCCTTTATTTCTTTTTTGTCTAGCTCAGTTCACTGCATTGGGAATTTTCCATCCAGACTCCCAAGAATGAAAAGGTCTTGGAGAGCTGGGTCTGATACATTTCCTGAATCTTGTGTGAAAGAAATTGAGATGGAGCATTACATTGTCAGTGGCCTGGTGCCAGGAGAAAGTGACTGACAGAGCAAATCAGACCTCTCTGAAGAGGCTGAACTTCAATAGACATGCTATCTGCTTTCTAAAGACAACACATTTTCATTCAAGAATAATGTGGTCTAAGGAGTAGCTTTCCCTTTGATCACTGGGGCACATTTTATGTGATTACTTGTCCTCTGAATTATGGGACATTTGCTAATGTTGCAAAAGATCTCCCCAGTCAAGGAGCTAGAAATGGCCATTCCTCCACAAAATATGCTATTTGTGAAGATGAAGGAAGATTAGTCAAGTTGGGGGATTAGGGGAATGGTGATGAGAGGCAGCATAAATAATTAATATGATGATAATTTAGACTGACTGGTGTTGCATTTTGAGATTTTTTTTAAAGCTGCAATGGATTTGGAAAATGTTAAAATAGTACCTCAAATAGGCATTTCATTTAGATTTAATAAGACTGATTATTAAGAGCATATTTCACAACGATTAAGAATTCTGACATTCCCTCATCTAACAATTTTAATGCGCGCCACAAAAATTAAAATACTTATTTATACAACTAAGTTGCTAATAAGTTCATTTTGAGAAATTTTCCAAACTTGCAGAAAATCTAACTTTTTATAAGAAGTACAAAAAGGGATTATAGGATTTGAGCCCCATAGGACAATTGCTATTAAATTTGTCATCCAAAGTTCATCCTTCTCCTGTCGCTTTGTACATATCAAGGATCTGTGATTGAGTTAGGGTAGTCATTCCTTCCATGGATTGCCTCCGTGCTCCTCTGATATCCACACAATGTAAAGAGAAGTTAAGGAAGGTCTCAAGTCTAATTGGTAGATCCTCTGTGGCAAATTGATAGAAGGACATGAATAAAAGTTGTACAGAAGGGACTGACATTGCTGCGACATGATCTGCTTCTTTGAATACCTAGTTTCCTTCAAAATTCAACTCATGTGCCTTTTACATGAAGCCCATATAAATATAAATATATGTATATGTGTGTAAATATATATTCATGATATGTTATCTTTAGATGTAAATATATATAAATGTATGTGTGTATTTATGTATATGTATAGTATATTTTATAATACTGTCTTCCCTTATAGACAGTTGTCAAATTCAGTTGGAAATGGAATTACCAAACCATAACATAAAGATACCTGTAGGTAGTATATTAGCCTAGAAAAATCACATAGTATCATTATTTATGTTCTATTATATTTTTATTTATTTGTGAAATATTTCTTCTTTACATACTAACCTGGTTCAAACAGCCCTTGAGAATATCATGGACTTTGTATTTGATAACTTTGTAAGAGGTATCAGGAGATTATAGTGTCACTGAGGCAGTACATGATAGGTATAGAATCAGTGTTTGAGTGATTGCAAGAAGAACATTGATCCTTCAAAGGATTATGCCAATCAAGCAAATCATAGCTCCCCTTTTCATACTGCATGACTTCAAAAGTTGCTCAGGTCAGAAAAATCATCAGGAGTTGACCGAGTTTCTCTGACCCTAGTTGAGCTAACTATCGGATGATAGATCTAGAGTTCACCAACTAGAACCAAACTTGAAGCCTTTCCATTTTTAAAGAAAGTAGGACCTTCTCAAGTTTATATTCTGCTGGAATTGCCCTTGGGAACCATGATAAAACATCAGAGTAGGACTTCATTCTCCAATGTCATGAATGTTTGTTTGTTTTTAAAAATAAAAAAAAGGTTGAAATGATGGCTTCGCTGGGTGCTGGATAAAGTGCTACATACATGAAATATTCATAGATATTTTATATTATTAATCAACAGAAATTCCATGACAGAAATCAAAATAAGAATAACTACACATATTGAAAGAGTCATAGGATCTTGGGATCATGGAGTGAGAGCTAGCCCCTTTCGTTTTATGGAGGAGGAAACTAAAGACCAGTCAAGTGAAGCCATTTGACCAAGATAATGTAGTTAGTAAGCATCTAACGCATGATTTTGTATCTGTAGTTCCTTTGACTCTGGAGTCAGATATCTACTGAAGTGGGTGGGATTCGTTGATGATCTTTTCCAATTTCTGCTGGATAGAGAGAGAGATCACTAAATCAATAAATATTTCTTAATGGCCAAATATGATCCAGGCACAAGTGAAATGATCTCTACTTGCAATGGTTTACATTCTAATGAAGGAGAGAACAAATATAAATATACACATATATGCAAATATGTATATATGTGTATATATGAAATATAAAGCTTATATATGCAAATAAATACATATATTTATACATGCATTCATATGAATATTTTATGCTTGTATAAAGATATGCATATTGTGTGTGGATATAAACATGCAGTCATTAAAAATAAGGTACTTTTGATGTATAGCAGTTAATACAGTAGTTAAAAATAAGGTATGGTATATGGTGAGGGGGAAGAAAGGGGGCAGAAAAATATGGAATTCAAAAGCTTTCAAAAGGATGATTATAAAATACTTCATTTACATGTAATTGGGAAAAACAAACAAAAAGAAGGTACAAATATTAAGGTACAAATAAAGAAATGTACTAGGAGGGGAGAGTCAAGAACAGGGTCATGATTCAGATTTTATATATATAGTTTTTTACTTGAGTTTAACTAAGTGGGCCAATGAGAATATGATATTCATGAAACCAAGATTTCAGTCCTGATACCTATCTGGACCACTCCTGGTCTTGACAAGTCATCACAAAATCAAGAATTTGTCATACAGAAGACTACTAGATAAGAAAGCAGATGTGAGTGATCATAAACTCACCACCATTTTGGAAAAACAGTTCAAAACCCATGATAAGATCAAGTCAAAGCTCTGAATTTATGCCATTCTATGACTACATCATATATCATCTACTTGCAAGATAAAATTTAAATTCTTTATCCTGGTATTCCATTCCTTTTATAATCTGATCCCAGTTCTCTCTTTGACCTTAACTTCCTTCCCATATAGTCCCATACCTGAGTCTTTGATCTCCATTCCCCTGACCCCAGCTTTTATAGCTATGCTTATTTGTCTTAATTTTCCTTTGAAAAATCATTTAAAACCCACTTCCTTTATTAATTTTTTAAATTAAGAATATAGAATGAAAGCTGCTAGGAATTTTTGAGGTCATCTGGTCCAAACCCCTTACTTTACAAATGATGGAACTGAAGCCCTTGGAATTCCTTTTTTATTTATTATTCATTCCATTTAGTGAACTAAGGATGGGCTTACTGGTCCAGATCAGTGATTTCCCCAATGGGGGCTCACTGGAAGTATCATTCCCCCCATTGATATAAAATTGCAAGTTATCTGCAACTTACATTCTAAAAGGTTGCCTGGGACAGTGAGAGGAAAAGGGATTTGTCTATAAAGTTTATACACACACACACACACACACACACACACACACACACACAAACACAAACACACACATATATATGTAAATGAGAAAGGAGCGGCTAGGTGGTACAGTGGATAGAGCACCTTCCCTAAATGAGAAAGTGTGGCTAGGTGGCGCAGTGGATAGAGCACCTTCCCTGGAGTCAGGAGTACCTGAGTTCAAATCCAGCCTCAGATATTCAATAATTACCTAGCTGTGTGAACTTGGGCAAGTCACTTAACCCCACTGCCTTGCAAAAACCTAACCTAAAATTGTGTGTGTGTCTGTGTGTGTGTGTCTGTGTATGAAGAAGGAATATATTCCTTCAAACTTTATTCAATAATCATTTATAGGAACCTACTTTATGCTAGATACTGTGTTAGTTATTAGGGATACAAGGATAAAAATGAAACAATCCCTGCCCTCAAAGACCTTACATTTTAATAGACCTAAGTCTGTTTTTTTTCTTATTAATAACTATTTCTACAATACAGGTTACCTCTCATATCCTTTCTTATATTTTTACATGAAGATTAAACCTTCTTCATTCATTTGCAAATTCTGTAAGAAAAAGGAGCATATCTCATCCTATCCTGGTTCCCTAGTGCTTAACACAGTACATCACACATAGCAAGAGCTCAATAAATCTTTGTTTTTATTGTTAAGCTGTATCCAACTCTTTGTGACCCAATTTGGAGTTTTCTTTTGTGAGGAGGGAGTTTTTTTTTTTTAACAAAGAAACTGGAGTTTTACCATTTTCTATTCCTATTCTCTTTACAGATAAGGAAAGTGAGGCAGAGAGGGTTAAGGGTCTTGTCCAGAGTTACACACAAAGGAAGCAACTGAGATCAAATTTGAACTCAGATCAATAAGTCTTCTTGACTCCAGACCTGACACTCAATCCACTATGCTATCCAATTACCTTACAATAAATGCTAGCAGATCACTATAGTAATATATAGTCTATTTATCTCTAGGCTTAACAACCAATGAAACTACCAGAAATAATTGTGGACCACTCTCCTCACCATATGCTCTTTCAACCTTTCTCTTTATCTTATCTTCTCATTTTATTCTCTTTGCTATATTCTCTTTTGTTACATTCGGGTTCCTGCCATCAGACATTCCATCTTTGGGGATGTAGGCTTAAGTGACTCAGTTACAAGTTGGATTTGTAATACAACTCATATTCCAGACACTATATTCTTCCAGACCTCTGGGTTTTACCATCTACATTGCACCTCCTTTCCAAGGCCCAGCTACACTTACCTCCAAGGTGACAATGGTAATGTAGCCACAGATCATAGTTTTTCCAAATAATCTGAATCTGAACCCTTCAATTTAATTTAAAAAAAATATTAAAGATCTACTAAGTAATATTTTAAACCCTAGGGATACAAATAAGAAAAAGAAAGATAATTCCTGACTTTGTAGAGTCTACAATCTAATGGGAGAAACCAACACACAAATTGAAGCTAAAAAGTTGGAGAAGGAGCACCAAAGAGTACCAATGAAGGGTATGATGTTCCATGGGCCTGAATTCAAGCAGAGATGCTAATAGAAAATGGAGAGTTAACCTTCTCAACCTTTGTCTTCTCCATTAGAATGTGAGTCCCTTGAAACCCAACATGGCCTCACCTTCCTATTTTTTAATCTCTAGCTCTGAGCACAATACTTTACATATCGGAAACTAGAGATATGACCTGGATCTATGATTTCATTAGTATAGGGATTTCTTGTGGAAGGAAATTTCTTCCATAAAATGCAAGCCAATCAGAGTAGCCTAGAGCAACACATTCAATGACTTGCCTAAGGTCTTCCCAAACATGATGTGAAAGAGGCAGGATTTGAATTTAAATCTTACTCTAATTGAGGATAAACTTTCTACCCACTCCATCATCAGCCCAAAACCCTTGGGAATGAGAGGCAAACCCAATTAAAGTGTAATTGACAAATATGTAACAAAATAAATAAAAATTCAACAATAGATATTATTAACAATATAATCTATTAAACAGCAGATAATATTAACCTGTAGTTTCCTAAGGCAAAATGTGGCCCATAGATATCATTATGAATACATTAATGGTACCCTTTTTGATGACTCTTCTGGTGACATTCAGAAATAAAGATGTTGCTGACCCTTGTTCTAGATACTGTTTATGACAATATCAAATGCTACTAGTTATATGATAACTGGTAACAGAAGCCATGGAAAAAGTAGTCCCTTACTCACAAATGACAGTTAAAAATAGGCTTGTGGATGAATGTTTGGCTGAGGAGAATGACTGGGATGCCCAGACCAAGGCAGTACTGACATGGATTCTACCAGTCACAGAATCCATCAATGCCACATTTCTGGCATCACTGTGGAGCTTAAAATAGACATATGTGTTTAAGGTACTAGAAACAGTAGGAGGGTTTTTTTGGGGGGGGAAGATATTAAAAACATATTCTACAAAATGCCTCCAAGTTATTCATGTATTATAATACTTTGGTATGTTATGGAGTCACTCTACCTTTCCAATATATTCTCATACTTTCCATGTACTTTATGTAGTATCCCAAGAAACTATTCTGTCCCCAAAACATGTCCTATGATTTCCTATCTCTGTGCCTTTGTGCACATTGTTTCTGAAATTTGGAATATTCTTTCATTTCCTATTTAACTATAAAATTCCTACTGATTTCCTTAAACCTAACTTTATTGCCACCTTCACTTATCTCCACTTTCCCTAACTTAGCAATCTACTTTTTCCCTTGTACAGAATACTTAAGTTTTGAGCTTTTTAATGAAACATCATTTATTATTTAATATTACAGCTTTCTTATGTGTCATAAATTCCTAGTAGACTATATATTCTATTCGAGGAGCAATAATCTTATTGGAACTTTGTATCTCCCTTAGTAACTCATACAGTATTCTGTACATAGTAGATGATTAATAAATGTTTGTTTAATTGAATTCTAAGAAATATTGTACCAGTGAAGAATACAATTTAGATGGTATATATCATATTTCATGATCATACACAACTGAGTTTTCTTTTTTAAAATCTAATTGCCCACAGGTAGATTTATTATGACAGTACACCTTTGAGTAGAAATCAATGGTGGATTGAGAGATTCACCAACAGAGGTCAAGGACAAAGGAAAAAATATATGTTGCTGTTGGTGAATATTGTTAAAGGTTGTGATTGAAATAATAAAACTAACTCATCTTTAAAAAGAAAATAAAATTAAACTCAGATATTTCTGCTCCTCTAGAATCATCCTCTCAGGACCCTACAAATTAATTTATTTAGTCAACAAGTTCTCATTTAGGTCTTGCTGAAGTGTTAGCAGGTAATAGTGGTTTAATTTGTTACCCTTCCCAAATAACATTTGCATTTTTAAGATAATCCTTCATTCAGTGTCTTATTCCGAAACAGTGACTCTTATGGCAAGAATTTCAGGCAGAATTACATAGAAAGATTTCTGGAGGCAAGTCAATCTCTGAACACCTCCAGGGATCTGATCTTAGCCCTGTGCTGTCTAAAAAATTTGCCAGTGACTTATGCAGATAAATGTAGAAATGTCATGCTTATCAAATTAGCAGAAGACATAGATCTGGGAGGAGTAACTACTATATTGGATAACAGAGTCCACCAGTCACATACGATTTTCAAGGAATATAGACATGGCCAGATTCTCCTTAAACCCACTGCAGAGTTTACTGGTAATATATAAACCACCAATTGAGCTCTTATTCTCACAAAAATGTAAACAAGAAGACATATGCTTCCATTTCACTGCTATTTGAGTCCCAAAACTGGTGTGAGTCATTCTATCCAGACATAGCTCAATAATGGATGATCTAAAGACTAAGGGACTGTGCAGTTTCATGGTTTTAAACTTAGACAGACAAAGAGAGTGGGGGACTCTTTATAATTGCACTAGTATGCTATATGGAGACCCCCAAGCACCTTTGAATACACTTATCATGAATAATTCAGATACATAGAAACACAGCAATTGGGGAAATTATTTTTGTCTATCCACTGCTTCAGCTACTTTCTTGTATATTTTCTCTCTTCCCTTAGAGGGAAGGGATCCAGGTTAACCAACCAACATTATAAGGTAAGGCATCAAAAATATAAGAATTGAATTATGATAAAATTTATTAGAGAAAAATGTAGTTTCATTCAGTTTTTAAGATACCAACTTCATGGATACCAGATTGAGAAAGCATGACTAGAAAGCAGTTCATTCTTTTAAAAAAAAGGAAAGAGAAAGAGAATAATGACCTGCAAGTTCAATGTGAGTTAAGAATAGGATGTAGCAGTCAAGAAAGTGAATTCAAAGTTAAGTTGCATTAGGAGAGGCACTATATCTTAGACTGGCAAATAATAGTCTTATCATACTTTGCCCTGGTCAGACTATATCTGAAGAAATGTGCTCAGTTCCTATAAATGGAGAGTACCCAATGGGAACAGTTAAAGGGTCTTAAGTTAACATCATATAAGAATTCACTAAAGAAAGTGATTATTTAGCCTAGAGTGGAGAAGACTTGGTTGCATGTTGATTATGAGTACATGTTATATGTAATGGATTGGATGGGAGATATAAGATGAAATAGCCATCTTCAAGTAATTTAGAAGAGGAATTAAACTTTTTTTCTCTTTAATTCTGGAAGGCCCAGCTAGGGACAATGGATACATGTTACTACCAGGCAAATTTAGGCATGATGTAAAGGGGGAAATTGCAAAAAATTAGAGCTAACCAAAAGTGAAATGGACTGTTTCAGGAAATAGCAAGCTCTCATTAGAGAAAATCTTTAGCAAGGCTGGATAACCATTTGTTGGGTATGTCATAGAAGGGATTTAAATCCATAGGCAGGATAGACAAGATGACCTCTGGGGTCCCTTTCAAATATGGGATGCTATAATTCTTTGAACACCCAATTGGAGATAAGATCAAGGTGATAAAATTTCTCCTGCATACCACATAGACAGCTACCCTTCCTATCTATGAGTAGAACAAGTCCTTCTTGTGTTATATGAATAAACTTCCAATTCTTGTTATCTACCTCAATCTTCTCCCTTCTCCCACAAAGTAAATACTCCTCTACTCATTAATATGTAAGGAATCATCAGTTCAGTATTAATAGAAGCCCAGTTTAGAACTTTAGTTAATTTTGGATAAGTCCCTTAAACTCTCTGGGTTTCAGTTTCCTTATCTGTAAAGTGATGGGTATGCTGTAAATGAACTGGGATGGCTCTTTCAATTTTAAATTTAGGCTCCTACATCCAATTAGATACCTTCAGATATCATCCTGCACAAACGAATCTAGGAAATAGGATGTTCATCTTTGGCTGCTCCCAATATTGACATGGCAGCCCACAATGTATCTTCTGGCATTAGTTACCATTAGCACCATGCATCCTAGACAGAGCAAATATCCTGAAAAATGAATATTTGGTCTCATATTAACAAAGAATGAAGATCAACAAAGTGTCCAAAAATCCACTTGCAACTTATCTGGAGGCCCAGGAAAAAAGTAGAGATATGAGATATAAATTTGCTCTGAAAACTACCTAACATACTCTTAGGGACATAAAATTTGTATCCCCCTCTAATTTATGTCAAAAGCTACTATGGGTGAAATAGTAAAGTTGCATATTTTTTAAAGTTAGACAAGATGACCCATAGCTGCACAGATACTTGAATCTAAGGTTATAGCATGACTTGGAAGGAACCTAAACTTTGTTTAATTAGTTTTGTCATAGTTAAAGTGTGATGGAAACACATCATTTCAAGAATCATAATATTTATCATTTCAATATTAATAATGTAATTTTGCATAAAACTCCATTAAGGGAATAATTTCTATTAAAACTATAAAGATTTTCATACAGAGAAAATTGTAAAATATTCAAATTGTGTCATAGAAAAGGAAAAGCGGCAGTATCACTAACACAGAAACCAATTTCTTTTCTTCGCAGCTATTTAAGGCAACCATGCAGTCCCAAAGATAAGGAAATAGACTGACAAGCAAAAGGAACACTGTTTAGGAGCTATCTATCAAAACAGTATAAGTAATTTACTCAAAAAATTTTGAATTTTATGTTTGAGCACTGTAAATGAAGGCATGAAAACTTCATGAAGGATACTCATAACATGATACCCTAAATTACCATCTAGTCAAGAATAAATCTCCATTCTTCCATAGCCTCTATTATTCAGAGTTATTATAAAGTGAATGGGGAAAAGAGGGTCATCCCATGTGCAATAACCATGGTGTTGCCTATAGAGCGATATCATCTCCAATACAAGTGAAGCCGTCTTAATAAATGGTGATTAATGAGAGTGATGAAACCTTTCAGCCCTGTGCTATTATTCCCTTGTGCTGATTAGATAGACAGGGTCTCAAAAGTAGAATCATTTGGTGCTGTCTCTCTTCCTCATACCATCCTTTTCAGATCAGGCACTCAGAATAAATTGCCAGCATCCATATTAGTTTCATGTCATGGTTTTCATTTCTAACCTTTATTCAACTTGCCAGTGTTTGATGAATGGGTCCCTTAGTTCCTTTTGCAGAATGGTTGCTTTCTTCAGCAATGGTTTTAAATATACAACATCTGCTATGTCTGCTTTCTATGCCAAACAAATGTCACATCCATGAGGACACTTGTGTGCAACTAACACCTTAATAAGTCATACTTTCTCAAAGAGCTGGGGATGGTTTCATATTGCCACTGCTATTGGCAAATAGTACTTTGGTATTCTAAGTTTATATTCAGCAAGTACTTACAATAATAAAAAGAGTTCAAGTTATAAAAATTCATCTTCCAAAGTTCAGCTTGTCTAGCTCAATGGATCAGACTGCTTCATCCGAAAATAGTTTTGGAGTAGATCCTGAATTCTTAAGTTCACATTTATTAAGTATCTATGCATTCCAGGCATTGGTAGTGGTGGTGATGGTGGTTATTGGTTGTTGTGGTGGTTGTTGTGGTTGTTTTGCCTTCATTTTTGAAGAAGACCATGTCATCAGGGAGGTGATTTCATGGCATGTTAGTGAATTGGGTTTAAGAGAGGCAGGTCTGTGCAAAGTCACTAGTCTCACGTTTTCCTCAGTAGCCATCTGGGGCCAGTGATCAGATATGGATCAGGACAACTGGAGATGATCCTGGATGCAGTGCAAAACTTTGGACTTTTTAAGCTAGGGTGTTTAACCTTCAATAGGTCTAAGTTTGACCAAAGTAGTGCCCATTCAGTGTGATATATGCTAGCGAAACTAAGAAAGTCAAAAAAAAAATAGTTCTTACTCTCAATATCTCAGAGTCTAGTGATTATAACAACAATATACAAAGAAGATATGTATATATATATATGTATATATATATATATATATATATATATATAATTGGAGATAATCAAGGCATTCAGGGATACTTAGAAAGATTTTAACACAAGGATTTTAGCTAGGACTTGAAAAAAAATATGAGAGAAGCCAGGAAGTCGAGACAAGGAGAGGGGAGAGTTGTTCTAGTCAGAGGGGGCAATCAATGAAAATGTCCAGTTAGTAAATGGAATATCTCAATCAGGGGACAGTAAAGAAGCCCCTGTCACTTGGTCACAGAGTATATGAAAGGGAATAAAAGGTAAGAAGACTAGAAAGGCAGAAGGAGGCCAGGTTATGACAGGCTCTAAAAGTCAAACAGAGGATTTTCTATTTCATTCTGAAGGTGAAAGGGAAGCCCTAGAGTTTACTGAATAGAAGGGCGACATAGTCAAACTTTAGGAAAAATGGAGGATTGACAGGAGTAGGGGCACATGTGGCAAGAAGAATAACCAGCAGACTATTGCGAGCATCCTTTTGGGAAGGGAATGAATGCCTGTATCAGGATGGGGCAGTGTTGGAAGAGAGTGAGTGTAAAGCACATGGAAGTACCTGGTGAAGTTGACCTTCTTCAGGAGTTTAACCATGAAAGAGAAGAGAGGAGGGCTTTGAGGATGAGGGAAACATAGGAATGTTTGTAGGAAAGTAGATTAAAGAATAGTGAAAGAGAAGGGACAATCTACTGGAAAAGATAGGATGGAAATGGGATCACTTGTACATAAAGAGCAGACTGCTTTGCTAAGGATAAAGGTCTTCTCTTTATGTGAGACAGGAGTGAAGGAGGTAGGTAGTGACAGAAGGCATCTAGATGATGTATAATGACAGTGAAATGTGAGTCAAGGTTCTCAACAAAGAAGATGGGGTGGAGGAGCTTTGGGCCATATATTAAAAGGACAAGTAGGGGAAGCTAGGTAGTGCAGTGGATAGAGCACCAGCTCTGGAGGCAGGAGGTCCTGAGTTCAAATCCAGTCTCAAACACTCAATAATTACCTAGCTGTGTGACATCAGGAAAGTCACTTAACCCCATTGCCTTGCAAAAAGCAAAAAAAAAAAAAACACAAGTATTAAAAGATTTGGAAGAGCCATTATAGTGAGAGGGAAAATGATTCAATGAGGGAAGTATAATAGGTAACCTTTCCACAGTGAAGTCAGTCACTATAATTTTGTGGATGTTTTCCAGTTTCTTTCATCATTACATGGGTAGACACAACACAGTAGATGTTGTTACTCAGTCACTTCAGTTATATACAACTCCATTTGGAGTTTTCTTGGCAAAGATACTTGATTTCTTTGCCATTTCCTTCTTCAGTTCATTTTATAGATGAGGAAGTTAAGGCAAACAGGATTAAATGACTTTCCTATAGTCAACTATCTAGCAAGTGTCATGCATTCTATCCACTGAACCACCTAGATGCTCTTATCTAAAAAATAATAGGAGTAATGGGAGTAATCCAAGGCTGAATTATGAAAAGTCTTCAATAGGTTAAGGGAACAAAACACTCAAAAACTAAAACAATGTACAACTGAAGTGATTTAATAGTGAATGAAAAAGGGGAAATGAGTGGAATATATAGCCAAGGCAGGGGCAATGGCCAGCAAAAGAACTGAGAGGTGGAAGGTTTGGAAATTATGGTGAAGAGAAAGATCAGGATTAGTGAGGAAAGAAAGAGAATAAGCATCCATAAGTATCAGGTACTGCACTATGTGGCTTTAAAAATATTACCACATTTTATTCTTCAAACACCTACCCTATAGGGTAGATACTATTATCTTCATTTTACAGTTAAGGAAACTGGGGCAAACAGAAGTTAAATAACTTGTCCAAGATCATACAGGTAGGAATTATCTGAGACTAGATTTAAATTCAGGTCTTCCTGACTCCAGGTCCACTAGCACTCTAGTTGTAAGAAAGAAGTGGAACAAAAACAGATTATTATTATCAGAGAAATTTCAGAGTTCATGAACTTTGAAGTGAAATTCCTATGGGGGATGGCAAAATCTCTGTGTGTGACAAAGGTGAGGTGAATAGTAGATAATGGGAAATGAGTTAGGAGACTAGCAAGTTTTCTTTAATTAATTTGCATATTAAAGTTCCCTAGTATGAGAACAGGGGTTGGAAAGACATAAAGACTTTAAGTCAGATACTGAATTTACTAAGAAAAGCATAAGAGTGCTCAAGTGGATAAACAAAATCTACCAGTACCTTAGCTTAGTGATAAATGTGGATTGAGTGAATGAACCTCAAAAGATGAAAAGTTATTGAGTAATGGTGATAGAAAGAGAAGTTAGAAGTGACCATGAAGATGGGAGTATTTCAGTTCCCCCACTTTGCTCTATGACTTTGGGGATAAGGTAGAGGTCAAGGTTGTTTGAAAGTACAAAAAGTACCAAAAAGGGTAGCCAGGGAAGTTATGTCATCAAGAGAGAGAGTCAAGTCTCAGTTTGAACCAGAAGAATAAGAAAGGAAAAAGTTTAAGATGAAAGCATTCATTTTCTATGGAATGAACATTTCAAAAAGCTCAGGGAAGGAGTAGGTTAGACTGGATGGTCTTTATTATTCCTTATACAAAGGTCAACTAGGTGGTGCAGTGAATAGAGTACCAGCCTTGGAATCAAGAGAACCTGAGTTCAAATCTGACCTCAGATATTTGACACTTAATAGCTGTGTGATCTTGAACAAGTCACCTAACCCTGATTGTCTCACCTCAAGGTCCATTGTCAGTCATTCTGAATGAAATCTTGTCAGTGGACCCAGATGATTTCAGGAGAGAAATTGAGGCTGTTGACTTAGCACAGCAACCCACTTCAAAACCAATTCACATACATGTCATGATACGACTTCCCTGATGCTAGGGTCTACTTTGAGAGGGAAGGACAAACAACAATATTCCCTGGATCTCTCAAATTCTGTGCCTTTTTTTAAAAATGCTTTTTCAATTACATGTTATGAAAATTTTTCAACATTCATCCACTTGCATCTTTATAATTTACACATTTTTCTAGCACCTTCCTTTCCCACTACCCACCCCTCAGCGTGCGTGTGTGTGTGTGTGTGTGTATTTGTGTTTAACATGTCTACATAATAGTAATTTTGTGTATGAGGAATTAGGACAAAGGGAATAGGAAGGAAAAACTAAGAGAAATATTTTTAAAAGGGAACATAGCATCTATTTAGATTCTGTTGGAATTGGGGGCTTTGTTTTTTTTTTTGTTTTTCTGCAGATGAGGATGGCATTATCCATAACAGGTATCCCAGAGTTGTTCTAGATCTTTGAAAAGTTGAAAGGAGCCACATCCATCATTGCTTGTCAATTCACAATGTTGCTGTTAATGTACACAAGGTTGAGCTGCTAGGTGGTGTAATGGATGGAGCACTGGCCCTGAAGTCAGGAGTACCTGAGTTCAAATCTGACCTCAGACACTTAATAATGGCCTAGCTGTGACCTTGGGCAAGTCATTTAACCCCATTGCCTAAAATTTTTTTTTTAAAAGGTAAAATAAATAAATAAAATTGTGCACATTTTTCTCTGGGTTCTTCTGCCTTCACTCAGTATCAGAAAATGTAATTCTTTCCATACTTCTCTAAAGTCCTACCATTCTGGTTTCTTGACAGAGCAATAGAATTCCATGAACATTTATATACCACAACTTGTTCAACCAATTCCCAATTGATCAGCATCCTCTCAATTTCCAGTTCTTTGCTACTACAAAAAGAGCTGCTATAAATATTTTTGATCATGTGATACTTTTCCCATTTTTTTTATTTCTTTTGGCTATAGTTCTACTAATGGTATTGCTGGGTCAAAGGATATGATCAGTTTTATTGCTCTTTGAGCATAGTTCCATACTGCTCTCTAGAATGGTTGGATCAATTCACAACTCCACCAACAAAGCATCAATGTCCCAATCTTCCCACAACCTCTCCAACATTGATCATTTTCCCTTTTAGTCTTCTTTGCCAATCTGATAGGTGTGAGGTTGTACCTCGTTTGGCATTTTTTTCATATGATTATTTCTATATAGCTTTAATTTATTTATTTGAAAACTGCCTGTTCATATCCTTTAACCATTTTTCATTTGGGAAATGAAATATAATGCTATAAACTTGATTCAATTTTCCATATATTTTAGAACTGAGACCTATATCAGAAGTCCAAGGTGTGAAAACTGTTTTTCTTCTAATCTTGGCAACATTGGCTTTATTAGTGCAAACATGTTTTAATTTAATATAGTCAAGATCATCCATTTTGAAATTTATAATGTACTCTATTTCTTGTTTGGGCCTAAATTTCTACCTTTTCCATAGAACCTGTAGATAGAGAATTTCTTGATATGTTAACTGGTTCTAAATCCTGTACCCATTTTGATCTTATTTGGGAATGAGGTATGAGGAATGAAATGTAGGTCTATGCCTAGTTTGCCAAACTATTTTCCAGTCAAATAGTGAATTCTTATCCCAGAAACTAATGACCTTGGGTTTGTTAGAAAAAAAAGAAACATTTAATAAAGTAACCTTTTCCTAATCCACTAGTCCATTACTCTATTTGTTAACCAATACTTTGCAGTTTTGATGACTGCTGCTTTATAATGTAATTTGAGATCTGGTAAAGCAAGACCACCTTTCTTGCATTTTTTCCCTTGATATTCTTGACATTTTGATACTATTTTTTTCTAGCTCAGTAATTTAGTAGTAGTTATTTGGTAGTTTGATTGTTATGGCACTGAATAAGTAATTTAATTTGGGTGAAATTGTCATTTTCATTATATTAACTCAGCCTAACCATAAGCAAGATGTCTTTCCAATTGTTTAGATATTAATTCATTTGTATGAAAAGTGTTTTATAATTGTTTTCCTCAGTTTCTGAATTTGCCTCAGAAAATAGATCCCCAAGTATTTTATGTTGTCTGCAGTTATTTAAATAGAATTTCTCTTTCTATCTCTTGCCTTTGGTCTTTGTTATTCATATATAGAAATGCTGTTGACTTATGTGGATTTATTTTATATCCTGCTGTTGAAGTGTGTTGTTTCAAGAATTTTTCACTGATTTTCTAGGGTTCTCTAAGTAAACCATCATATCTGCAAAGAGTAAAAGTTTTGCTTCCTTCTTCCCAATTCTAAAACTTTAAATTCCTTTTTCTTCTCTTATTGCTAAAGTCAATATTTCTGCTACTATATAGATTAGTAGTGGTAATAATGAGCATCTTTGTTTCACCCCTGATCTTATTGGAAAGGCTCCTAATTTATCCCCATTACATATAATGTTTGCTGATGATTTTAGTTAGATACTGTTTATTATTTTAAGGAAAATTCCTTTTATTTATTTAGTCTCTGGTGTTTTTAATAGGAATGGATACTGTATTTTTGTCAAAGGCTTTTTGGAATCTTTTGAGAAAATCATATGATTGCTATTGGTTTTGTTTTAATAAGCTCAATTATATTGATTGTTTTCCTAATATTGAACCATCCCTATCCACCTATTATAAATCCTACCTGATCATGGTGTATTATCCTAGTAATAACTTATGGTAATCTCTTTGCTAAAACTTTATTTAAGATTTTTACATCAATAACCATTAGGGAAATTGCTCTATAATTTTCTTTGTTTTGGCTCTTCCTGATTTAGGAATCATCATCATATTGATGTAAAAAAAAGAATTTGGCAGAAGTTCTCCTATTTTGAAATAGTTTATGGAGAATTGGAATTAATTGTTCCTTAAATATTTGGTAAAATTCACTTGTAAATCCATTTGGAACCTGGAGACTTTTTCTTAAGGAGTTTGCTTCAATTTCTTTTTCTGAAATGGGGTTATTAGATTTGTTGGCATACAGTTGGGCAATTAGCTCTGAATTATCTCTCTAATTTCCTTCTCATTAGTGGTGAGTTCACCCTTTTCATTTTTGATACTGGCAATTTGGTATTCTTTCCATTTTTTTAATCAGATTAATCAAAGGTTTATCTATTTTATTCTTTTTTTCATAAAACCAACATTTAGTTTATTAGATCAATAGTTTTCCTAGTTTAAATTTATTAATCTCTCCTTTGATTTTCAGAATTTCTAAATTGATATTGAATTGGGGGTCTTTAATTTGTTTGTTTTCCATGTTTTTTAGTGGTATGTCCAATTCATTGATCATCTTTTTCTCTATTTCTCTATAAAGTCTTCCCTAAATACTACTTTGACTGCATCCCATAAAATTTGGTATGATATCTCACTGTAATTATTTTCTTGGAAGAAATGGATGATTATTTCAATGATTTGTTATTTGATCTACTCATTCTTTAGAAACAGGTTATATAATTTCCAATTAAGTTTTGATTTATCTTTCTATCCCTTTATTACATGTATTTTCAATTGCATCATTATTTGAAAGACATATACTTATCATTTCTGCCTTTATGCAATTAGTAAGTTTTTTTCTGCCTTAGTACATGATCAATTTTGGTATAGGAGCCATGTGCTACAGAGAAAAAAGTGCATTCTTTTCTATCTCTATTGAATTTCTCTAAATGTCTATCATATCCAAGTTTTCTAAGTTTTTATTCACTCTTAACTTTCTTCTTGTTTATTTTATGTTTAGATTTATCTAATTCTTAGAGAAGGAGGTTGAAGTCCCTCACTATCATAGTTTTGCTTATTATATCTCCTTGTAATTCTCTTAGTATTTCCTCTAAGAATTTGGATACTATGCCACTTTATTATGTTTAATAATGATATAATTTCATTGCCTATGGTGTCTTTTAAGAAAATGTGGTTTCCTTCCTTATCCCTTTTAATGAGATCTATTTTTTTGCTTTTGCTTTGTCTGAGATCAGGATTGCTACCCCCTTTTGTTTTTTACATATTTGTTTTTACATTAATAAAATATTCTTGTTTAAGAGTAAACAAAATACCCCTCCACCCATGAATATAGACTTGTGGCTTCTGTTTCCAGATCTGGGCTGTGGAAAGACCAGGGCTGTGTGCCCTGAGGGCTGTGTGCCCTGAGGGCTGTGTGCCCTGAGGGCTGGGTTCCACATGCTTGCTCTGGCAGAGGTCCCCTGCTGTTCCCCCACTTTGTGCCCGGTACTTCCCGGGGTGCAGCTCAGGAGACTCCCCCACTGCTGTGAGCCGTGGCTCCCAGCACCCTGGGGCTGCCTCCAAGAGGCTGAAGTTCTTTCGCTCTGGCAGGCCACCCCTCTGGCAGGCCGCCCCTCCGATCCCAGCGAGCAGAGCCTTTCTGCTCTTTTCCAGGTTACCTTGAGTAGGAGAACTGCCTCAATGGGTCCCTTTGTGGGTTCTGTCTCTGTGGGTTAGAGTCCTTAGTTTCATGTTTTATCAGAGAGCGCCTAAGACTTGATCCCTTCTTGTCCCCATCTTGGCTCTGCCCCCCCTTTTTTTTAACTTCCACTGAGGCATAATATATTTTACTCCAGTCTTTTACCTTTACCCTGTGTATATCTCTCTGCTTCAAATGTGTTTCTCATAAATCACCTATTGTAGGATTCTGGCTATCTGTTTCCACTTTATAGGAGAGTTCATTCCATTCATATTTATATTTAAGATGGCACAGTAGATAGAGCACTGTTGTTGGAGTTAGAAGGATGGGACTTTGAATCCATTCTCATTCACCAACAGTGTGACCTTGAGCAAGTCACTTAACTCAAATTGCCCCATGTCCAGAACCATCTCCAATTGTCTTGATTCATATCTGGTCACTGGACCCAGATGTCTCGGGAAGAGAAAATGAGGCTGTTGACTTAGCAGAACACCCTCCTTACTCAAATCCAATTTATTTGCTTGTCATGGTATCACCTCCCTGATGTTGTGATCTTCTTCAAGAATAAAAGACAAAGGGAACAGCTAGATAACATTACTAATTCTGTATTTTCCTCCTTGCTATCTTTTCCCATTTATAATTTCCTCTTTCCTTTCCTCTTATTCCTCTTCACTATTGTTTTGTTCCCTTTCCCTATAACATTTTCTTTTAAATTTTAACTTTGACTTTTATCTTTGCCTTACCTTTTATCATTCCTTTCTTTTTCTTCTCTTCCTACTTCTCTGTAGGGTAGAATAGATTTTTAAACCCAATTGAGAATGTATATTATACCCTTCTTAACAAAAGTATCTAATAAAGTCACTTCTGATTTAATTATGCATAGGGCCTCTAAGTACTCTAATTCTTGAGACACCCTGAAGTTCTCTCTCTCTCTCTCTCTCTCTCTCTCTCTCTCTCTCTCTCTCTCTCTAATTATTAAGTATCTGAGGTCGGATTTGAACTCAGGTACTCCTGACTCCAGGGCTGGTGCTCTATTCACTGTGCCACCTAGCCACCCCTGAAGTTCTCTCTTAAGAACTTTAGAATTGATTTTAAGACATAGGAAACACTGGTACAGGACCACTCAGCATAGGGAACACTCATCAGAGAAAGTACTAAGCTCTGTGAGCAAGGTAGTATTAAAGAAGCTCAAAGGAAATGGGAGGTGCATAAATTTAGAGTAAAGAGTAAACTATTTGTGTCTGACCTGTGATACAGTATTTTGAGCTCATATTGGTCTGATCGGTCACAATCAGACACACTGCAATTTGTCTCAAACATAGTGATGTCATTTTGGTCTTCCCTGTTATTGGAGGACAAAAACTAACCGTACCCATATCCTCTAAATACAAATCAAATCATTCAACAATATTCAAGCCTTTAACTATTCTAGGAGAATACTCAAGAGTAGCCAGTGTTATCTTCCCTTGTAGAGATACATACAGATTAATGTTCTTGAGTAGAGGTTTTTTATTTCTCCTCCCCTTTTCACTAACCTTTTAATGCATCTCTTGAGTCTTGTGTTTGGAGATAGAATTTTCTGTTAATTTTTGGTCTTTTTCTTAAAAAAAATTTTGTAAGTTCTCTATTTCATTGAAAATCCATCTTTTCCCCTGACAGATATTGCTGAATTTTGCAAGGTAGCAAATTTTTAGTTATAATCCAAGATCCTTTGCCCTCTGAAATATCATAGTTTAGGAATTCTGATCCTTTAATGTTGAAACTGATTAAGTCCTATGTAATTCTGATTGTGCTTCCTTTGTTTTTGAATTGCTTATTTTTTGGCTGCTTGCAGTATTTCCTCCTTTAGTTGAAAATTCTGGAATTTGACTAGGCTATCCTTGAAGCTTTTATTCTGGGGTCTCCTTCTGGAGTTGCCAGGACTTGTGCTATCTAGCTGCCAACATCTGGGCTGAAATGTGGCTAGAAGCTTTCCCGCTCTCCTGCCTAGTGGGCTCTATTTCCCCTTTACCCCTGAAGAGATAGACCTTCACTGAAGATCCCCCAGAATGTCTACAGTTGAGAACTTCTTTTGTTCTCTTTTTTTTTGGTGGGATCTGTGTAGAGTCTTCATTTAACAATGAGGAGGGAAAGGCTCCAGGAGCATATTAGTATCACATTGCTTCAAATTTGTGCTTCTAAAACAAATTCAAAGCTATGTATAAATTCAAGGAAATGTATAAGGTAAGCCTATGTCCATAGTTAAGTCAAATAACAACTTCCCTAATTCCCAAAAACAAGTCAACTTATAAACTTAATGGTGGCTACACTTGTCCCATTGAGGGACAAATCACGGAAAACTGAAAAGTGTTTGAAAGACTCCATGTAAATTCAATGTTATTGATTTAGGTGACTGAAAGGATCTGACTGAATTCCTTGGTATTCATGTTGTTTTTTTTTTTTAATTTGGTGTTTGTGTGTGTGTTGTGTGTGTGTGTGTGTGTGTGTGTGAATCTTCAAAAGCCTAGTCAGCCTTACATAGGCAACCTGGGATTTACAAGAGCATTCACAGCAAGTTTCAAGGACTTTGCAGGCCAGGAAGAGAGGGAAGAACTATCAGGAAACCACTGCTCCCCTGTGAACAAAGGAAAGGGACAAAACAGAGCAGGGTCCTTTGCTGATGAGGCAACAACAGAAGTTCTAACTCCTTAGAGGCAGCAGGTGATTTATCCCAATGCTCAAAGACATTGCTCAATGAGCAATTTCAAGATAGAGTAGTGGTCAGGGACATTAATATTAGATGTGAAATTTTTTAACATCTTTCTGGGATGAAAAAAACTATGTCTTAGTTTAGTTTATCAGAAAACAGAGAAAACTACTGAGTTACGTTAAACATTTAGGATTTTTAGTGAATTTTGGAAAGAACAGAAAAATAAATTTAAAGCTCTTTTTTTCAAAACATTATTTTAAGATATTCATAGTCACCAGGACCTACAAATGAATGAACCTTCACAATTCCTGTTTCTTTTATTATTACTAATATTGCTATTGTTTTTTTATCATTGTTATTATCTAGTATTTATATAGTGCTTTAGGGTTTTCACAACAACACACAAATATTACTTTTGATTCTCATATCAATCATGGGAAGTAGATACAGTTATTATCCACATTTTAAAAGGGAGGGAACTAAAGAGGATAAAAGTTAAGTGACTTACCAAAAGTGACACTGCTAGTGTCTGATTTGAATTCAGGTCCTTAGTTGTTTCCTGTCTCTTCCTTTCCATCCTCCCTGAATTATGGATTATGGCAATAGTCTTTTAGCTGAGCTCTCTGCTTCTGGTCTCTTCCTGTTCCCCCTACCCTACCCTTCCACCCATGCTACAAGACGAATCTTCCTGAAATACTCCTTTTGTTGTAACTCACTCTTACTGCTTAAGAGGGGAGGAAGGAACTTCAGTAATGTGATTGCCTATTATGATCAAGACCAACCTCTTCACTTTCCAAGTCTTCTATCAACTGGCCCACAGTCAGACTTACCAAATCTTTCACTGCATTTATACATCTTCTTAGGGCATCCTAAAGACCCAGGGATTATTCTCATACTTCTGTGTCTCCCAAACCCCTCATTAACTCCATTCTCCTTCCTCACCTTTTCTCTATGAATCTCAAACTAAATTTTCCTCTAAGGTCTGCTTTCTCCATGAAACCTTACTCCAATTCATACTCATTCTTCCAAAAAAAGTTAGTAATAGCAAATATTATTGTGAGGATCAAATGAAATAGTATATGAAAGCACTTTGACAACTTTTCATGTACTATTATAACTAAGAGCTAGTATGTTATATTATTATTATTATTATTATTATTACCTGATCATCACACTCCTATGGCACTCCTGATCCCTTCATATAATATAGCACTAGTTTCCAATTTTAATAAGGAAGTTGGTATACTTGGAATAAGAAATACCTACTTGAGTGGGATTTCTACTTCAGACACTCACTAATTGTAAGAGCCTAGACAAGTTCCTTAACGAAATTGAGACTGGTTCCTCATCTACCAAATGAGAACTCAAATATTCCTTCCAGAAATTTATGCTCCTATGATTAGGTGTTTGCATTCTAATTAAGACTGTAACCTTATTGAGAGCAAGAATCCTGTCTTCTATTTTTCTATCTTATTTAGCCTCTAATGCAATATTGAGCAAACACTGGGAGGTTGTTGTTTTTTATTTTTAAATGATATATTGAGTTTCTTAAGAGATGGAAGAGATGTCAGGGGCCAATGGCTTCAATTAACAAAAGAAGAAGCTGAAGCCCACAAGAGTTAAATGACTTGTTTTGAGATCACGCTAGTAGTAAAAATCATAGATGGCATTTTAACCAAGGTCCTGAGAGTCCAAAACAAGTTCCTAGAAAAAAAGCAAATATACTGATCACCACCAAGAAACTACCCACTCTAAACTGTGAACTTTCCTCATCCTCAAGCACAATGTCCTGCACAGAGAAAATATATAATGTATGATTATTGAATGACAGAATAAAAGAAATCATAGTTTGGGGACCAAATGCTAATAAACACTTAACAAAATGGAAGTGGAAACATGCCAGAAAGGTCACCATACTGAATAACCTGATTAGGATAACTAGGCCATCATTTATATCAACATATAATCTTGTTCATTTGAAAAAAAAAAGGGACTGTGGCGGGAAATGAGCTTTGAATTATTTGTGTTCCAGTGACCAGCACATTTGATTTTGTATTATTTTATTAAAGCACAACAAGGCATCTAATTGCTTTAAAATTTGTACTTCTTGAATAAATAAATATTGTGTAAATGAAACTTTTACATTATTAATAAAGGTCCATTCTTCAGGAATCATTACTCTCACTCCCAGCCTCTAACAGAACAGAAAACTACAGTCTTAGAAAGTTGTCTCATCCCCTCCCTCCAAGAGAAAAACTTGACTATGAGTCTCAACTAAATCCTAAAATTTATGAAAACAATGTGTAGAGAATTGCAAGAAGTGATAGGGGAAATATAAAATTAAAATATGATCCAGCCCTTGTCCTCATGGGGTTTACCATCCAGTAAAGGGAGTTGACAAAAACTACTATAAAATATTTTATGCTAAAGAGTTGAGAGGAAGCATGGCACAATAGATAGATAATAACCTGGTCTTTTATTCAGGAAGACAGGTACAAGTCCTAATTATGGCCTTGGATAAGTCACAAATCTGTCAGTGCAAAGAATAAAAGAAATACTAGTTTGGATGAAATGCTAATAAATACTTAACAAAGACTATAAATTTCAGAGGAATTACTGACATGCATCAATGGAGAAAGTTTTCAAAATGGAGGAGTTCTCTACATTTATGCAATCATAGATGAGGATCAAAATAAAATGGTATGTGTCATCATACACACACAAATACATATATACATTTTTATATATAATCATATACATGCACACATATGAATATATAAATAGATATTTGCATATATGTATGTGTGTATTTATAGATACAACTTGCTGTTGTTTAATCATTCCAGCACTGTCTGACTCTTTGTAACTCAATTTGAGGTTTTCATGGCAAGAATAGTAGAGTAGTTTGTTGTTACTGTCTCCAGTTCATTTTACAGAGGGGGGTCCTGAGGCAAACAGAATTAAGTAACTTGCCCAGGAGCACACATCTAGTCAATATCTAGGGCCAGATTATAATTCAGTAAGATTAGTCTTTCTGACTCCAAACTTGGCATTCTCTTCATTGTACCAGCTCGTTGCCCTGTATTCATTACAAATATACATGCATGCATGTATATATTCAGATGTACAGTTATATTATAAATTACATAGTGATACATATCTATATATGATATGTATGAGAGAGAATGCAAGATAAAAACAGAAAGACAGAAAAAATACAGAGAGAAAGGGAAATAGATGAGGATAAAAGGTGATAGAAAGAGGGAGAGGGAGAGGGAGAGGGAGAGGGAGAGGGAGAGGGAGAGGGAGAGAGAGAGAGAGAATGAGATTCCCTGAACTTTATCAGTTCCCCAGATCCCAGTCATCTACTTTACATTTATAATCTTCACCTACTACCTAATGCTCCCCTTAATAGGATGTAAGAAGGGGAAAACATTACAAACATGATCAAAATCAATATCTATCTGGCCACACAAAATCAAACCAAACTAGAGCAGACCAAGCATTTTTGACAGGGTTTTGTTTTTTTTTTTTCCCCAAGACTGTAAGATCAATTCTGTTTGAAATTTTACAAGATACAAGATGACTGAGAAGAAGACAAGCCTACAGGCTACCCTTTTGACATTATTGATCTCAGCCACAAATGCCTTTGAGATGTGAACATTTGACAAATGAAAGATGTTGTGGGCCAGCTGGATTGTTACTAGAAGGAAGCCAAAACAATATCAACTAAACTAAAAATACTGACCATTCTTACACGAAGCAAGGTTAAGGAAAGTTGTGAGACTATATGATAGTCAAAGAAGAGTTTCAGTTTTTATTCACTGGGAGTCATATCACCTTTCTAAAACCTTGCTCTGAAATAAATGAAAGAAGATGGGGTTTAAATGACTACCTAGACTTCACATTTACCATTGACTTTGCAATGGAATTGAGATAACACTGATTGAACCTAAGTTTAGACTACCTCCAAAACTCCATAAAACTGTAGCATGATTCCACTGGGCATCTAAATTCTAAAATCATTGTCTCTAAATCAAATTGGGGAAGATTTATTCTAACTTCTTTATTAATCTACCAATTTGTAAACATTTAATAAACACCTCCCTCATTACAATCACTGTGCTAGAGATAGAGAGAAAGGATAATTAGTTCTAACCCTCAAGGAGTTTATATATTCTAATAAAAACAAAAATATATTATACTTATACATATACACATACACATACACACATATAAATTAGTTTAATGAGAGAGGAACAATATTAATAACTGGGAAGATCAGCAAAGCTTCATGCTGAAGAAGATATTTGAACTAAACTTTGAAGGAAATATGAGATTACAAGATGAAGAAATGATTAAGAAGTATGTTTCCGTCATGAGGGGAATAGCAAATGAAAAAGACATGAAATGAGATAAGGAGTTATGTAAGAAAAACAAGAAAGGAAAAGTGGTTAGTTAATTATTAGTATGTAATGGGGAGTAACATAGAATAAGACTAGAAAGATAAGTTAGTTTGTTCAGTTTTAATTGCCAAATATTGGAATTTGTATCTGAGTTTTGGAGTAATTAGGAAATCACTAGAATTTAAGTGGAGTGAAGGGAACATAGCAAGAACTACTATTTTAGGAAAACCATTGTAGTGGAGGGTAGGTTGAAAAAAAGCAAAGAAAAGACAGGAAGATCAATTAGGACATTATTATTTGAGGGTCCAAACTCATAAAGACAATGAGACTAGCGAGAAAGAGATGAATGTGAAAAATATCGTGGAGATAGACTTATTCAATTTTGGTATCTGATTAGATGTATGGAATGATGGAATGTAAGAAATTGAGGACAATGAGAGTTATAGCAGACTGAATTATTGGAAGGATGAATGGTGGCACCCTCAGCAGTCACAAGAAAACTTTTTAATAGGTTTGGTCTGGGGGCAGAGGGAACTGGTGGTCTATTTTGAACATGTTGGGTTTAAGATGCCTTTGGTACACCCAGAATGACTGATAGGGAGTTGGGAGTGTTGTCCTAGAACTAGGAGAAAGACTAGGATTTTAGGTTTGATATATAGATCTGGAAGTCATCTACATAAAGATGATAATTGAACCCGTGGGAGTTCTTGTTGTCCATTTTCAACACCCTTTGGGCCTAGGGCTAGGCACATCCAACAGACAGGTCAAAATAGACCACAGAACAAATAGATGGGGTCATAGTACTATGGGATTTCACCAATCCTATTTAGTAGGGCAGTTCTTACTGAGGTTCTGACCTCCAAGACTCAATAGCCTGCTACCTGCCTAGAACTACAGTCATTGCTTTGCATCCTGCATATATCTGCTCTCCCTGCTTTAGCTGACTTCTCTCTAGGCTCAATTTTTTACCTACTTGACCCATGGGTTCTTTTAGTCCTATCTGTTCTTCTAGTATTTGACTTTATGTCTCTCTAACCTGTGGTATTTTCTGAATCCTTTGATGTTTAGTTGAACTCCTGTTTCTGTCTAGCCCTCTTCTTTTGCAGTCTGCAAGCTAGCATGATGCCATGGCCTTAACTTAGCCCTTGGATACCTTTATTCTTTGAAATTTAAGCTTACCTCAAATCTTTTGAAATTTATTTTAGCTTAACCTTCCACCTCTCTTCTACTCTATCACTTTCTACCCTTTAAGAGGTATATATAAATATATATGTACATATATATTTATATATAATCCGTAAAGCACATTTTATTCCCAAGAAATATTTTTTCAGATAATAAGAGTTTTATGTATAAAGAAAATACTGAACTCTTATCCATAGGATTTTTTATCACCTCTGTGGTATGATTTTTAAGAGTTCAGGCAATAGACCCCCTTCTCAAAAATCTCCCCATGAATATTAGAAATTGCTTCAACAAGGGGTAAAGTCCTTCATTCTACCATGTCACGACTTAAGGGGATAGTGTAGCCCAGCCAAATTTTGAGGATTATTATTTCAACTCCCATTCCTATCAATGAAAAGTGTTTCCAGAACTTGGTTGGTTTGTTTTCTCTTAGTATGTTTTCTCACGAGTACATACAGAATCCAGGGTAAAGTAGACTCAGTTTTGGAAAGCATTTGAGTCAAAGGAATAACTCACAGTTCCTACCAACTAGAAGTCCTTTCCTCTCATTTGTGAGACTTAAGGAGTTTTTTTCTAGGTATGGTATAGTCTCTTTGATGAATTTCTGGGGTATGGACCTTTTCTTGATCTATCCATCCTTTTACTTTGAATGTCTTTTCCACAGTCTTGACTAACTGAGTGGGATCTGGTTTCAACTAAGGTATCAGAGCTAAAAAGGAGAAGGGTAGTTTCAATCCCACTCTTCTAATAGATAAGATTATTATTTTATTTCAAAATAAGATATAAATAACCAGGAAATCTTCAGGAATTGAGTTGGAAAAGACAAACAAATCATAAGTCCAGAATGCGACCTATGAAGTACCAGCAACCAGAAAGTCAATTCTGAAGCAAACTCCTAGTCTCACCAGAAGATTCTTGTATCCTCTTGTTAAATCAGTCTAGGGCCTGCAGGTAAAAGCAGAAAAATCATAGCACCTGGCTAAAGGGAGCATGTGAGTGTAACATCAAGGCAAATCTTGACAATTTTTATTAGTTCCTCAGACAACCCAAAATTGTCTGACACATTTGAGTCTGCTCACACTCTCCTCTTCTGACTTGGAAGGTGGAAAGGAAATTAAACAACTGCATTCAAACTCAAGTACTAAGCTGCTATTTGGGGCACTTGACCTGGAGATTTGTGTGGAAAGCTGTTCCTGCTAAAGTCATTCAACCTGCCAGCTATTTAATGAAATTTGCTAAGCCACAGAGCATAACTGACTCTTAGGCAAAGGAGACCTAAGGAAAGGACTTGAAACCAGGAGTAGGTGAAGCTGTAGAGTTGTGTGCAAATCAGCCTCAGAGGCTTAAAGGTTATAGAAATCAAATGTATTGTTCTAATATCTTAAAATATGGGAGAAAAGTAAATTTGGGTACTTTATATTTCCTCCTTTATAAAAGCAAGATAAAATATCATGATATGGATTTTTAGAGAAGTATCATCTAAAAAAATTAGTTTTCTCTTCTTTAAAGTCTTATTTATACATTTTGGTTTTTTATCACAATCATCATCAAACAAAATGTTCCATCACTTCTCCTACTGTGAAATTCACTTCCTTTAATAATAAGGAAAGCAAAATCAATAAGCATAATTATGACAGGTGAATATATATATATATATATATATATATATATATATATATATCTACAGCATTCCATATTCCTAGTCCCTCACTTCTTTCATAAAGGTGAGAGGTCAATTCCCTCACCTTTTCTCCAAGACCAAGGTTTGTAAACCATAGTCAACATTTCTGTAATGATTTGTTTGGAGAGAAAATCATCTTACAACCCTTTGAATTTATAAAAATCTGCACTATCTCCAAATAAGAAGCCTGAGAAATATTCCTAAATTTCTTGTGACGTCTTTCTTTAAAGCTACTAAGATTAGGCTCAGATTCTATGAAACACCACACAGGCTATTTTACAGAATACTTGCACACAAAACCCCTAGGTGGGCTCTAACCCACTCTTTCTATAGAAACAATATCACAGCTTCATTCTTTTTATTGCTTGGCTTATTGAACTGCTCCACTTGGCTTATTTACTATAGTTATTCACTATGCTGAGGAGTTCAAGAATTTTCCCACAATAACAAACTTATGAGTCCCCAGACTTCCTTTTGTTCCATAAGCCACTATAGTTCTGAAGACATCAGCAAGCGTTTTCAAGACTCTGGACTGAAGAGGAGAAAAGCATGAATTTCAAGTTTATATTATGATGATTATTATTCTAGCTTCCTCAGGAAAAGACTCCCCTAGCAAGGGGCAGTTTGCATTCAATCTCTCTACAGTATGTCTTTCCTTTACAAAAAAAGATAGTCTGTTGTAACCCATGAATTAAACTCACCAAAGCAGGTGAAGTTGAATTTCAATGAGATAAAAACAAGAAATGAAGAGTAGTAGTAGTAGTAGTAGTAGTAGTAGTAGTAGTAGTAGTAGTAGTAGTAATAGTAATGATAATAGTAATAGCCAACTATTTATATAGCAGTTTAAGAATTGCAAAGTATTTTGCATAGACCATCTCATTTGATGCTCATATAATCCTGGGAGGGATGTTCTATTATTATTTCCATTTTAAAGGTGAGGAAACTGAGGTCAAGGAAGAGAGCATTAGTTGTCCAGAGTTACACAACAAATAAATATCTGAAGGATTTTAAGTCTCCCTTACCTCAAGTCTAGTACTCTATCTTCTAGCTCACTTTTACCAACTATGATAGATTAAAGAAAAAATTATTGATGGAGTGTTTAATATCAATTTGCCATTAAAAAGAAAGTTGTTCTCTCAGATAAGTCATTCCACTTCTTTAAGTCTCAATAAAGAGAGATGTGAAAGCACCTATTTAACTAACAAAGAAACTGATGCTTAGAGAACTCATGATCACATAAACAATATATCAAACTTTCATCTCTTATAACAAGCCTAATTATTCATATTTAACACATGGGGAAACTGATCCCAGAGAAAGTAAAGTAAGTACTTCAGGCCAAGTTGAAACAGTTACTTAATGACAACAATGAGTCCAGGTCTCCTAAAACCCAATTAGTGTTTTTCCCACCAGACCTCACAAATTTCTACAGCCCCAGGTGACATTTATTAGCACTATAATTAGCTAATAGTTAATGCCTCTTATCATTTTCTTTCTGCTTCTATTCTGCAGAGAGTATCCACAGAACCAAAAAAATTCCCTATTAATATCACATGAAACACCCCCTTACTCAGGCAAAACACAAATCACCCTGGAAACTTAAGTACTCATTTTACCTAACTCCATTTCATCTTCTTAAAGGATAAACAAATCAGGCCAACCCAACAGCCATTTGAGTGACAAATATTAGTAAGAACTGCAGGTTGCTTTGCCAAGATATTTTAAGTACTGTATAAATTTTCAGTAAAATTATTGGAAGAGAAAAATAGTGAGTAGGATTTGTACACATTCATAAAACGTCCACAAATACTCAAGCTTCTCAGAATGAGTTTTTATTCTGAAAGCCCACAAATATACAATTCCTCCAATGCTTTATGATATATATTTAGTATGAGAAGATAATGGGGAATTTTTAAAAGGACCAATCCCTAGGTTTGTTTACCAGAGGTTTGGATTGATGCTAAAAGATATTGTCATCACTGTCATCATCATCACCATCATTCTCTGCCATTTGTATAGTGAGGGTTGGTTTTCCAAGAATGGAGCTTCTGACATATACTGGGACTTTCTAAGATAGAATCATCTGTTCTACATGGAAGAGTTAGAGAGGCGCAATTAGGTGACAGAGTGGATAGAGCACCAGCCCTGGAGTCAGGAGGACCTGAATTCAAATCGAGCCTCAGACACTTAATAATTATCCAGCTGTGTGAGCTTGGGCAAATCACTTAACCCCATTGCCTTGCAAAAACAAATAATTTTTAAAAAAAGAGTTAGGAAGTTGCTTTTGGGAGGAAGGATTGTATGTTAATATTCTAAGTTGGTCAGTCATGGAATTGGGAGCAGCCTTTTTTCATTGGTTACATATCTAGAACTGACAGTGTCTTTTTAACAGCCAGATTCTACATTTGTGGTAGTTTTAGGGGCATCCACATATAAAAATAAAAGTGATTTCTTCATCTTCATGTTTGTCCTTCATTCTTGAAGATCAGAACATCAGGGAGATGACCCCATGAAATACACATGAATTGGATTTAAGTCTAAGTCACCAACTTGACTTTCTCCTTCAGAGCCAACTGAGTTCAATAACCAGTTATGAATCACGACAGTTGGAGATGGTTCTGGATGTGAGGCAATTGGGATCAAGTGACTTGCCCAAAGTCACATAGAAAGTGTCTGAGGTCAAATTTGAACTCAGGACTGACTTCAGGGCCAGTGACCTACCCACTATACCATCTACCTGCCTTGATTTCTTCATTTTACATTATGCAGTATGGGAAAAGGGTTTGAGGCCCAGTTTGTTCTGTCCCTGAGATCATGTAGCCACAAGCAAATAACTAGGATCTTTGATCTTTTTGTCCATTTTCTTTTCCACTTTAAGGGTAGGGAATAGAATCTTCCATTTAACCCAGGAGCTCACATCACAGGATTTAGCAGTTTAAGGCTGGAAAGGTAGCAATCTAGTGTCTCTAAAGAACAACAGTCTTAGAGCCCCAGTCCAGTAGAAACCAACACCAATGTTGGTATTGAACATATATTCTATATATTAAGTGAGATAAGTAGTGAGTCTAATCCAGCCCTATCACCAGGAACCAAAATGGGGGGGGTGGCCAGGGTGGGCAGGGAGGTGAGAAGGGAGGTTATGACTGAAATGTTGAGGTAAATGCATTTTTCTATGTCTTTGAAGTAAATACCCTTTTTGTAAAAATTATTCTAATGGTTAAAACTAAGGTGCTAGTTACTGAGCCCCTAAAAATTGCACTTGGCAGGTAAAATCTTGAAGGGATGGAAGAGAAAGATCTTTTCAATCCCTTTCCAATACCTAAGAACAATAAGAGAGGTAAAATATAACAGTCCTAGACCTCAGAGTGTGAGACCAGAGTAACTTGTTATTTTCATTTATGCCTCATAGATCACCAAATGGCAAATGAACACTGGTTTTGGAGTCAAACTCATCTAAGTTTGGACCCTGACTGGCATTAGCTATGGAACGTTGGTTACATTCTGTGCCCTCTTTCAGTCCCAATTTCTTCATCTTTAAAAGGAAAAAAAACAAAGCTAAAAAACCTTTGAGATTCCTTCCAGCTCTAAAAGCTCTATGATCCTAAATATAATTTTAAAATCTTATAACATGTTTTTGCATATTATACATATATATATGTATATATATACATATATATATTATATATAGATATAGATATAGATACAGATATAGATACAGATATAGATATAGATATAGATATAGATATAGATATAGATATAGATATAGATATAGATATAGATATAGATATAGATATAGATATAGATATAGATATAGATATAGATATAGATATAGATATAGATATAGATATCAAATCAGATTTGTCACTCCCTGGGAAATCTTAGACAAATCATAGACAAATCAGTTTATATTTCTGATATTTATTTCCTCAAATTTCAAACAGGGGCGGGGAACTAAGTAGGCCCTAAGGTCTCTTCAGGTATAACCCTCTGATTTTAAGACTTAGTTTCCATTAAATTTATTATACATTTTTCAAAATAAATTCATTAAGGTCAAATTTGTTTTTCTTTTCCATTTCCTATTTCCCCCTTACTCCTTTCTACTCTTTTCTCTTTCTGATTGGTGGTTCTCCTGACTCTTTTATACATTTAACATTTTCTGCTATTTTAAAGATTTCTTACTTCCAAGATCATTATTTGTTTTTTTTTCTTGTTTTTGTTTCTTCTCCTTCTTTTATCTATTTGTTTGCATACTCATTTATTTGTTTGCCTGTTTATTCATGAATTCATTCATTCACTTATCCATTTGTTTGTTTATTTTTGCTTTAGAGAATTAATGTCTTCAATGTACAGAATTTCCACAGTGGAAACTCTCTTTAAAGAACCAGATCAGACATTTGTCTGCAACTTATAATCTTAGAAGATTTCCTAAGGCACTGAGAAATTAAGTAGCTTACCCAAAATCACACAGGATGTAGGGTGTGTGAGAGGTGAACCTTAAACCCATCTTCATGATTCTAAGATCAGCCCCCTAGATGCAGTTGTGCCAAGATGCCAAAGTTCAGCAAAAGTCCAACTCTGCAAGGAATCTCTCCTCTCAAGAATACCCATCATTTATCCTATCTATAACTTGTTTGTGCAGAATTGTTTGCATGTTGTCTCCCCCAATAGACCATGAGGTCCTTGAGAGCAGGGGTTATTTTTGCTTTTTCTTTGTATTCCAGTGCTTTGCATAGTGCATCACAGATTGTAGGTCCTTAATAAATACTAGGTGACTCAATTCTTTTTAAATAAAGCTCCATACTTCTTTGTAGTTACAGTTTATCCCACTTAGTTCTTTTCCTCATTAGCTGAGGAAAAATATTTTCCATGATGCATTCAGAGACCAGATGTGGCTGCCTTATTCTTTAGCATAATTCTATGAGGTAAGTCTTATTATCACAGATTTGATGAGGCAGTTGAGTCATAGACATTGTTAATGACTTGACCAAGATCACACAATAAGGCAATGGTTGAGTAGGTTGAACAGGAGTTGGAACTCAGTTCAATGATCTCTTTTTTATTTTTTTTTACTTCACTGTATTATCAAGGGCTTATTGAAGAAGCTTAAGACTAGGTAGCTAAGAGGAGCAGTTAGGCAAATCACATTTCATTTCCGATCTCAAGCCTATGCCCCATGAAAAGAACTAATACATTACCTTGTCTGCTCCACAGCACCCAATAAAAAGCAGGTTATAATGTCCCTATTTCTGCCAAAGGTATTGATGAGATGATAATGGCTACAGTTGACTACACAATTGCTGCAATAGCGGGACATAATTCATTCCTTAGTAGAGCACTTTGGAATAAAATATTAAAGCAATATATAAATATGCACATTCTCAGTTCCATTCTGCCCTATTTTAACATCTGCCCTGCTTTCCCATGCCCTGGAGCAATTATTAATACATATAGTAAATCTAGGATTTTAGCTTCATTAACAAGTAAAGGGTTCTAGAAATTCTTTATCAATAGTAAAATTTAGAATACAAACCACTGGATCTGGGTTCTACTCCTGATTCAATCACTGACTAGCTGAGACTTCAATCAATTCTTGACCTCTCTAGACTTCTGTTTCTTCATTTATAAAAAGAATTGTAGCATTTTAATGTTTTGTGGTTCTGTGATTTTAAAATATCCATCAGTTCCTTAAAGTCTGTTGTTCTTGCTCTAAGAGTATAAATCATTCTAAAATTAGCAAAAGTTTAAATAGAAAGTACCAAAATCTTTTGGAACTCTAAGCAGAGAAAACAATAACAGTGTCAACTCTTAACAACTGATTGATAACTAGAATAGGGAACAACTAAACATGAAATAGCCCTTCAGGATATGCTCTTCTCATTGGTGAATCCTTGGACAGGATCACCATTTCAAGAGAGGCCCCTGCTGTTCTAACTTCATTCCTATCTCTATTCAATTCACTTTCAAAATTATGTGAAGGAACTTTCTTTCACACACACACACACACACACACACACACACACACACACACACACACAGACCAACAACCATCCCAGCTTGAAAAGGCCTATTTGTTCCTCTGAATCTCTCTTACTAATAAAGTGATCATAAAGCATGGAGAGTTATAGTATTACAACATAGGAATGCATTCCAATTGACTTTTTGACTTTCATTTAAGGGGAGGACCAATAGTAATGTTCCTCAACTCTACTGGCATACCTTGCCCAAGATTGCCACAATGGTGTCCTCTTTCCTTTTCTGATTTGAAATTCATAGCACTGAAATTACCAAGAGGCTAGACAACAATGATTGGGGGATAATCTCCAGAGAGCCTCTATTAACATTCATATCTATTTATGTCGAATTAATTCTCTACCATTAGCACATTGTCGCAGATTCAGTTGTCAGAAGAGTTAGTTGATAATATGGGCCTGAGGGTTTGAGATGAAAAGAATTAGAAAATTTCTAAGTGAGGAGAATACACTCACAAGAATTCCTAAGCTCCCGGGAGGCAAGGCAAAGCATCCTGGCATGTGAGCATAGGATAAGTCAAAGAAAGTAAGGTACTAAGAATTACCCCTAGGGAAATGAGAGTGACCAAAGCCCAACTTCTTCTAAGTCATACTGCATGTTGTTGTTTATTACTCACATGTAGTAGCATCTCTCTGGAGACTTCTAGAGCTGTCCAAGTAAGGATGAAATGTCAAGTCTCCAAACTAACTCCCCTTCAATCCAGTGGAGGTAATTCAGTTCTAAAAGTGAAATCTTCAAGAATAAGACACATGTTTTGGTTTGTCTATTGAACACAATCATTCCAAAAGAAACAAAGAGAACTCTCTCAGCCAACTGAGCTAGAATGATTAATGGACATGGGAGCAGAGCAAGCAGCAAGTCCACAGTCACACCTATGTGTGAAGGCTAAAGTCTTCACAGCAGATATCACCTACCTAGGACTATGCCATTTTTCCTACTGCTCCCTTCCAGAGATCATGTCTACCATCTAAGAGTGGACTTTTACCACTTATAAATCTTGTAGAATAGGACATTCAGTCTTTTAAAGCAAGACCTCCATAAGACCAATCATTTTATCACTTAGAGATATGTGCCATGAACGTTCTTGACATTTGGGACTTACTTGGTTTTATTTTTATTTTTGTTGGGGGTGTTTTGCAGCTGAATGAGGGACCTGGATAATAAGTCACCCTCTCCCTTTTTGGTAGAAATCAAAAGGAAAGAAACAAAAAAGGAGGAATTTCTCACTTGAGGTTCACAAACCAAAGTTAGATCAAAGCTCCAGGTGTAGCATTCCAAATGAAATAACTGCATTTGTACTTAGTTTGTGTTTCATAAGACATCATTGGTTATGATCCCTGAAAAGTGATTTTTATAAACTATTTGATGATAATAGTCTTTTAGGATAAAATTAAAGGTCTTAAGCAAAGAAGATATTCTGAGAAGTATTTTAGATCATTTTACTGACTGCAAAGTTTCTAAACAGTTTGAAAGCTTTCCACCCAGGAGCTGCTACTTACAATTAATAAGAACAAAATATAAAAAGTTGGAGCAGCTAGGTGGCACAGTAGATAGAGCATCAGCCCTGGAGTCAGGAGTACCTGAGTTCAAATCCGGCCTCAGACATTTAATAATTACCTAGCTGTGTGGTCTTGGGCAAGCCACTTAACCCCATTTCCTTGCAAAAACTAAAAAAAAAAAAAACTAAAAAAGTGATATAAAGAGTTTAGGGCAATCCTAAATTTGTAATGGTTCTTCTTTCATGCCTCAATGAGGAAGATGGTTTCTAATCTACCAAATTGGCAGTCACAATTGCATATTTAAATGAGAAGGTAGAGAAAAAGGGAAATCCTGTCTCTGCTTTCCTTTTCAAACATAAAAGGTAGAGGCAGTAATGAGAATGTTGATGGTGACAGATGTAAGAAGTTTATTATATATTGCAGAGATCCAGATGAGGAAAAGCTTTTTAAATCCAATTTTTCTGCTTAAAGCCAAAAGCAAATAAGGGCATTCAATTCCACCACATGGATTCTCAGTTCTCATTGACAGTAAGTCTGGAAGCTATTTGGAAATCTTAGCATCATGACAAATGGGTGAATTTTTTGAGGATGCAATCATAGGCCATTTAATTCTTACTTAAAAGGAATAAGATTCAGGTTAATCATGGTGAGAGGTTGAGTTGCTGAAATGTGATTCAAAGTAAAGTGAGCAGAGACTATTAAATCTGAAAAGGCCAGAGAGTGTCTCAGACAAGGACAGCCCATGATCCTGCCTTTGAAATGAAATGCCTCCCTTTCCCACTTCTTTAGGATTGGATTGAACTGAGTATCACAAAGATGTTTGTCCTTCATTCTCAAAGAAGACCATGACATCAAGGAAGTAATACCATGACAAGCACATGAATTGGATCTGAGTGAGAAGATCCTGTGCTAAGTCATCAGGCCACTTTCTTTTCCAGAGCCATTTGAATCCAATGGCCAGATATGAGTCAGGATGACTGAAGATGGCCCTGGATAGGAGGTAATCAGAGCTAATTAACTTGCTCAAGGTCATACAGCTAGTAGGGTCAAGAGTCTGAGGCTAGATTCAAACTCTCTTCCTCCTGACTCCAAAGTCAGTGCTCTACCCACTGCATCATCTAGCTGCCCTTAAGTGAGTATCATAAAGTCAGGTGCTCTCAAAATTAAACAATTATAGCAAAAAATTCATGTATCTTGAAAACTTTCCAGTCTCCTGATGATCAAATTAATCCTTTCTTTAAACCAACTCACCTCTGTTACAAGGTTTGAAAATATGATTTAATTCACTCTAGTATGAGTTCGTTTCTGCTGTGATGTGAATATCAGATTATGGTTTTGCTTTAGAATGCTTCAGATGACTATCAGTCTCTTTCAAGCTAGGAATCTGGAACTTATTGGGTTGGTAATTGAAGAAATATTTTGTGATGTGGTGGGAGAGTGGGATGAGGGGAGAAGGAAGGAGAGAGAGAGAGAGAGAGAGAGAGAGAGAGAGAGAGAGAGAGAATAAATGAGAATGGGCATCTACAATGGCATCATACACTACAACATACACTACAACGTAGAACTTGATAGCCTAAAGTCAATGAAAGCAGAGTTGATTACTCTTAGCTATTATTATTATTAATATTATTATTATTATTATTACTACAATTACTACTAATAGTAATTAACTAGTAATTAGTAGCCACCACATACTCCACAGTCTTTTTAAATAATAGAAAGAATCCTTCCCCAATCCCCAAAGACAACTTCATCAACTGTTATTTCTTTTGTCATTTAGAAAGGAAAATAGCGAACCTGTGCAAAGTCCAATTGGAATCTACTCATCTCAAACTCCTGCCATGCATCAGAATTGAAAAACATAATTTCCAGCTCTTCTTCACCAACTGAATTGTTGTTATTATTCAGTTTTCCAGATGTGAAAAGCTGTCATCTTTGCAAGCCTCCATTCATACCCCCACAACCAGATTTGCAGGTCTGAGTACATGCTGTGAATCTCAATCCAGAAGGTAATTTTCTCACCCACTGTACTGAAGTGCCCTGTTGCTATGAGTCAGGTCTCCTGTTTGAATATTTGTTCCTATTATTTCCTAATAACATATGTAATGTATCTAATATTCTCTGACTGTGCCAGGCATCTCTGCTGTACTTCTATTTCCTGACATAATGTCCATGAACCGTTATTACCAAGCACCTGGTGACTATCATTTTGTTTGAAATTGTGTTTGATCCTCAGTCCTGCTCCCAGGTATGGAGTTGCCCACTGATGCATCCAAAATCTTGAAAAGTTGGATGATGCTATATTGGTCAGGATTGTAACTTTGCTGGTTAACTCATGAAATAACTCAATAACTAAAACTTAGGTCCATCTGCATTGTAAAAGTTTGACTCAAAACTATCTGACCTTCACAATGTAGATGATGATGACGATGATGATGATGATGATATTGATGGTAGCTAACATTTATAAGATGCCAGAAACTTTTTTGATTCAGAAGCTATTCTATCAGATTGTATCTGTAAGAAGTCAGCACATTTGAGAACCCTTTATCCTATATGAGACAAATACAAAAATGTTCTTTCCTCTTTAGCATTGTATCAGTCAGTCAACAAACATTTATTGAATACCTATCATGTGTCAAGCCCTATGCAAAATGCTAGGGAATAGTCCTTTCCCTCAAAGAATTTAACATCTAATGGGAAAAGACAATAGAAAACTGAAGCTAAAAAGCAGGTGGGGATGAGGAATATGTAGGGTATTTGGAGTATGGGCATGGTGTGAGTATAGCCAGGTAGAAAATGAAAAGATTACTGAGCTGGATACACTCCTTAAAGTGAAGTTCTTGGAGAATTCTTGATTTGCCATCTTTCAGTCACTCAACATTCAGATCTATATCCATGATACATGATACCTCTTCTCATTCCTTGCCTTTTTAAGCAAGGTATTTAGAGTAGGATCTTATTTAGGGATCACTCACAAGAATTCTGTTATTGTTACTCTCAGGGTATCAAAAGTCCATGAAAATGAGAAAGTATTTTCTTGTTTCTTCCAATTGTAACCATTGTCATATTACATTAAAGACACAATTGGGAAGAAGAAAGTGACTTTGCCGCAGTGACTAAGGCTCTAAGAACTGATATTGTAGCATGTTTCACATTGATTGACAGGATGTCTTCTCTTGAAGTGAAAAGCTGTCAGGCACCATATTGTTAAGAACTTATCAAATTTGTACACAAGACATTCCTTGTTGCATCATTTTATTAGGATACAATATGCCTTAAATGTGCAATGTAGGATATCCGACTAGATCACAGCAGCTCTAAGATGCACTAAAAGATTGCCAATCTATCTCTTAAAGACCAGAGAGCAAATATAAGCATCTTTCTCAGATGTTAATATTCATCATTTTCCCTTAGTCTATATCACAAAAATAGAGGTCAATGTGGTTTCTAAGAAGGGAAGAGGCTTTTAAATCACATCAACCTTTAAAATTCACCAAGATGCTGCCAATCTATCTCTTAGAGGCCAGAAAGCAAATGATGTTTATGGAATTATGTCTCAAAACTCGAAAGTTTTTTTCACATATTAATACTTATATCCCCCTTGGTCTCAAGGATGGAGATCAGCACAGCACCTAAGTATAAAGCTCAAGATCTTAGTTTTAAATATCCAGGACTGAGCTTCATGGGATCCCTGGGTCAATTCCTTCATTTTACATATAAGGAAACTGAAGCCTAGAGACTCTAACCAGCATGCTCAAGATGTTGAAAGTAGCACATTTCAGTGGGGGGAAAAATGACCCCAGATTCTAACCTAGTGCTAGTACTCTTTTCTCTGTACTCTGCAATTCCTGGGCTCAATATGAAGAAAATAATAGACAATTATATAAAATGGACAGAGTACTATCCTGGGAATCAAAAGATAAGAATGCTTAATCCAGGGGCAGCTAGGTGGCACAGTGGATAGAGCATCGGCCCTGGAATCAGGAGTACCTGAGTTCAAATCAGTTCTCAGACACTTAATAATTACTTAGCTGTGTGGCCTTGGGCAAGTCACTTAACCCCTTTGTCTTAACAAAAACCTAAAAAAAAAAAGATCGCTAATTGCATCTCTGCCCCAGAAAGCTATATAATTTGAGGTTTCTTCAACTCCATGGCCTCAGTTTTCTCATCAGTAAAATGAAGAAAATTTTCTAGACTATCTCCCAGGTCCCTTACTGACAGTATAAAATAGTGGAAAGCACACTGACCTTTGACTCAGCAATCCTAGGTTTGGAACCCAAAGAGATCAAAGAAAAAGTAATAAGGCCTATATGTGCAAAAACATTTATAGCAGTTCTTATGGTGACAAAGAATTGGAAAATTAGTGGATGCCTATCAATTAGGGAATATGTTTATGACTGTGATTACATTATATAAAAAATGATAAGCAGAATGGTTACAGAAAAACATGGGGAAACTTCTATAAACTAATACAAAGTGAAGCTAGGTGAACCAGAAGCACATTATATATAATAAAAGCAATATTAATCAACTATAAGCGATTTGGCTACTTTGATCAATACAATGATCCAAGACAATACCAAGAGATTCATAATGAAAAACCACTATCCTCCTCCAAAAAGAAAACTGATGCATTGAGTACAAATTGAGATTATTTTATCACTTTTTGTGATATAGCTAATATGCAAATATATTTTGCATATTTTCATATGTATACTTGATACAATTTTTCTTGCTTCATTGAATAAGGTGGAAAGGAGGGAGAGACCTGGAACTCAATTTAAAAAGGAAAAAATGTTAAAATAAATTTTAAAAGTTTAAAAAGAAAAGAAATAACACTGAAATATAAGTCCATTTCCCTGCTCAAAAAATTTTGAACTATGTGTCCATGAATAAGTCATTTAACCCCTCAGAGCCTCCATGAACTTGCCTATGAATTGGGCATAAAAATTCTTTATGTACCCTGAAGAGTCATTGTGAGGAATGCACGAGTCTTAAATTATTATATAAGTATGAGTTGCTAGCAGCAAATGTTATTAATACTAAAATTATAATGAATTATAATATTCTATGGCATATTAAAAAAGGGACCTGGAGGACTCCAGATAGTTTAATCTTTAACCTTCAGCTCCTTTCTCTACACCTTCTCCCTTGGAAATTACCTTCAGCTTTCCAATAGCTTTAATTTTCAGAACTATATTGATATTTCCCAAATTTAAATCTCCAGAAAGAGTCTTTCTTTACTTCAATCCCATATGAAGGGGAGAAAAGGTCATAGAGTCAAACTGCCTGCTAGACATTTCTTCATCAACATGCTGCTTTCACTTCAACCTCAACATGTTTAAAATTGAACTCATGTTCTTTTGCTTTTCAGCCATCTCTCCTAGTGTTCCATGCATTCAATTATCCTCTCTCTGCTGACGATTCTCAAATCTATTTATCCAGCCCTAACTTCTTTGCTGACCTCCAGTCTTGCATCTCCAATTGCCTACTGGACATCTCAAACTGAATGTCAAATAGACATTTTAAACTCAATATTTTCAAAAGTGAACTGATTATTTTTACCCCTAATTTCCTATCCTTAATTTTCCTAACTCCTCTCTTACTGTCAAGTATACTATCACCTTTCCCAAGGTTTACTTTCTTACCGCCATATCTAATATACTTCCAAGTTTGAGTTGATTTTACTTTTTCTGTATTCTCTCTTCTCTCATCTGACACTCCTACCACACTGGTCCAGGCCCTCATGGTCTCACAGTTGAATTTTTGCAATGGGTTATGTTAGATCTCCCTGTCATAAATCTTTCCCTTCTACAAACCATTCTCCACATATCTATTAAACTGACCTTCCTAGAGCACAGATCAGATCATTTTAGTTTTGTTCAGTCATCTCAATTGCTTCCAACTCTTCATGACCTCATTTGGAGTTTATTGGCCTCTCTTATTCTAGAAACTCTGTCATTCTAGAAACATACTGTCACTTCCAGGATCAAACACAAAATCCAATTTGTCATCCTCAACCCTTGATAACCTGATCCCCACCTTTCTAGTCTTCTAAAATCTTTTACTCACTCCTTCCCCTTCCTCACACTTACTCTGAAATCCAAAAACACTGATATCTTGCTGTTCCTTGAACAAGATGTTTCATCCCAGATTTGGAATATTTTCATTGGCTGATGCCCCATGCCTAGAAATCTCTTCCTTCTCATTTCCACCTCCTGACTTATCTGACTTTCTTTAAGTCCCAGCTAAAATCCTATCTACTATGAAAAGCCTTTCCCCACCCCACTTAATGCTAATCACTTCCTTCTCTTTTTTATCTCCAATTAATCCTATATAAACATTATATAAATATATACATACATACATACAAAAGTATATCTGGGAATATATATATATATATATATATATATAT
The DNA here is from genome assembly GCF_037893015.1 of Macrotis lagotis. Lineage (NCBI taxonomy): Eukaryota > Metazoa > Chordata > Mammalia > Peramelemorphia > Peramelidae > Macrotis > Macrotis lagotis. Next base: position 148,968,965 of record NC_133661.1, read on the forward strand.
ACACAAACACAAATATGTATATATGTGTGTATATAAATATATATTTATATATACACATGTATGTGGGGGGAGCAAGGTGGTACAGTGGATAGAACACTGACCTTGGATTCAAGAGGACAGGAGTTCAAATCCATTTTCAGACACTTGCCACTTACTAGCTGTGTGACCTTGGGCAAGTAATTTAACCCTGATTAACCCACATTCAGGGCCATCTCATGTTGTCCAGATCCATATCTAGCCACTGGTCCCAGATGGCTTTGAAGGAGAAAGTGAGGCTGGTGACTTAGCACAGTGCCCCCCCACTCAAAACCAATTCATGTACTTGTCATGGCATCTCCTCCCTGATGTCATGGTCTTCTTTGAGAATGAAGAACAAACTTTATTATTTTGTATGTGTGAGTGTGTGTGTGTGTGTCTGTGTGTGTGTGTGTGTGTGTGTGTTGTTTGCAAGATCTTTGGGGGCAAGGACTGTCTTTTACCTTTGAATTCCCAGTTCTATTGGTCTAGCACACAATAGGTGATTGATAAATGCTTATTGTCTGACTTCCCCATTTAATATTGCCATCACTCTCCCAATCATTTAGCCTTAAAACCTCTGACTCAACTCTGATGCCATCCTCTATCATTTCTTGTTTTCAAACAGCCGTTCATCAAGTTTTATCCACTATTCCTTGGTAGTATCTCTGGTAACCAATCTCCTTTTAATTCTCACTGCTACTATTCTTGCCCCAGCCTTAATAACCTCATACTTGAACTGCTACAGTAGTTTCCTTTCTAGTATTCCTGTTTCCATTCTCTTCCCTCCCTAATCTATCATGCAAATAAGAGGGATTATTCCTAAAATTTCACCTTCTGTTCAAAAATCTTCAGTGGCTCCCCAGTGCCTCCAGGATAAAGTCTATCTCCTTATCATGGCACTCAAAGTACTTTGTAATTAGGCCTCCTTCTTTTTTGTCCACTCTGTGTCCTATTACTCCCCACCACAAACCATCATAATGTTAAATTCTGAGACAGTGTCTCATTCATCTTTACATCTTCCAAAACATACTTCAAAGATTACCTTCTGCACTTCAACCAATACTGAATAGGAAGAATATTGAATAAATGAATAAATGAACTACTCATCAAACCCCAATTACACTATACACATTCTTACCTCCCCACCTTTGATCATACATTTCTGGTATACACTTTACTCTCCTCAAATTCCTTCAAAGTCTAAATCAAATTCACTTTTTAATCAAGTATTTCTGGATCACTCAACCCACAATGATTTCTTTTTCCTCAAATCCTATAATGCCAGTTATCTTTGTCACTTAATCACTTGGCATATAATACCTTTATTACATGCTGTTTTATATACGTTACATGTTACATAAATGTGTACACACATATATGTGCAGTGATTTTTCTCTTCATTTATGCTCTTTTTCCTCAAATAGTTTATTTATTCTTTGATGACATGTCATTTTATTTTTGTGTATTATCTTAGTATCATATAAGCTTTATGACGATAGGGATTGTGTCTCATCTAAACTTTATATTTCTGGAGTGTCTAATGACTATAATAGTATAATCAGAGACAACATGAAAAGGCAATGAATTAGGGCTCATCGTAGTGATCTATCATAGTCTTTGAGAACTAATCTTGAAGCACTCAGTATAGAGTAGAGAGACTATAGATGCAAAATATGGTATTTGTTATCAGATACAGTCACTGCATTAGTTGATTATTCTTAAATGTTTTTCTTTGTTACAAGGGAAGATGAAAAGGAAATTAAGTTAAGGGGAAATGCCTTTGGTGTAAAAAACAGAAGTCTACATTCAAAAAGAAATTAACTGTCTCTATCCCCAATGCTTAGCACAGTGACTTGTACACTGCAGATACTTGATAAATGGTTAGTTGAGCTGTATCCCTCCCAGGTCTAGCATAGTAAATACTCAAGAAATGCTTACTGCTTCTGAAGATAATCAGCTTCAAGCAAGGTAGTTTGGATGATAACCAACAGAAGTAAAAGATATATCAAATTCCTCAGCAGCTAGAAAAGGCATGACTCATTTTGAATAAATGTGGCAACCTGTAAAATAAAGAAATAGATGCCAAGAGTATACTCAGAGCTAACTCAAACACTAACCACGTAGTTATATAGCACAGGAAGGACATAATGTGAAGTCATTTTAGTCACACTATGAAGTTTTAGAATTTCCTCTTGAAAAATATCAATAGAAAATGTAACATTTAAATTCTCCTGATCACTAAAATATATCAATTGGGAAAGAAATGTCTTTATTTAGCTTGTTCTCATGTCAACTTTTAGAATTAATTAGCACTGAGGCCAATTGAGGACAAGATGCAAAGAATGTGGAAATAAAGTAATTTTTGTTTCCTACCTGATAGATCCTAAATGACAAGAAATGAGCCAAAAAAAAATACTTCTCTCAAATTTGTATAAAAAGACCCTTCTAAGTTTGATATATCAATAAGAAGATTTTCTAAATGAACAAAGAAAGCAGTGAAATTGACACAATTCCTGATCACAATTAGTCACAGTGCAACTCCAAAGCATCTTTCTCCAGCTTTTTTATTTATGAGCTAGGAAGAAAATACTAAAGATAATTCAACAAAAGGAGTTGAAACCCCCTTAGGAAACAATCTATATGGTTTGTATGCCTGTATTTATGTTTATATGTATGTATTCACATAACATATATGTACATATGAAAATAATGAGGTACAATAGTAAGGATAAAACCAGAAGTCTGAAATCTCTGTCAGGGGACAATAAATTATTTCTATTTTGTCTTTGTCAAGAGCAATGCAGTAAGACTGCATACAAATACTTCTCTGAAAAGTCACAAGCAGACTTTTCTATGTTTGAAACTTCATTTGTTCTATCCAAGATGAGCTCAACTTTAGACTCAGTGGGTTTTAGGCAGTTTGAACAAGACATTCAGTTTTAGAAATTTCCCCAAAAAAATTCATCACCAGAGTGAACATTAGTAGTATCACTTGCAGTAGAAATTACTCCATTTAGAACATTCATGTCCAAAACATCCTGATTCATTCCCCACTAAATGACAGCCACAGGAATTCTGCAATATGTTTTAGAATTTATTCATCAGTAAAAACTTTCCTCTTTTTATGCATTTGGGAGACAAAAATACAAGGATATTGTTCTTCATCATCTTTGAAATAACAAACCAAAATTCCACTTATAACTGAATCTTTAAGTGAGCTTAGTGTAACTCTGCTTCTAGTTCATAATAGACTTCATTTAACCAGGTCAAGATGATGCTTACCAAGAAGTCAATAGGAAGCTATTGGTTCCTGATCATATGGGCTTCAGAAAAAAACACTTCAAATGGTTCCTGCCCTTAAGGAATTTACAATTTGCCAGAGAGACCTTGTTTCCTATACGATAAAAAAACAACATATAACCAAGGGAAAGTTGGTAAATATTGAACAACCTGGTCACCAAGGAAATATAAATATAAACAAACAACATACTTTTAAAAGTTTAATTTGTCTTATGAACATTTTCTTCAACACATCATTAAATCTAGAAAATAACAAAGGAACACATCAAGCTGTACATTTGCTGATTTTCAAAATGTAAATATATTCACACTGAAAATTCAACAACTGGCTCTCCTGAGTTGGTATAAGTTGGTTTCCACACTCCATATATTTAGTTCAACACCAACTTTGTAATGTTGGACAAAGCTATAATTGCTGGGAAAGTTCAAAGAGTAGTCATTTTTGTCAATTGGATTAAGAAGAGTCAAGGAAAATTTGGTGGATAAGGATGAAATATGGTGTAGTCGGAAATAATTGAATAGGCTTGCATGAGAATGTCAATAAGTCAGATGTTAGTGTCCTTTCTACCTACCTACAATCTCAGAAGAAATGTTCCTTAGTCCCATTCCCTCTAGTCCCCTCAGATCCTTACTTTATCAACAGCTCCCTACCCTTTATCTTCAATTTCTCCCTCTTTTCTAACCCCTTACCCTTGTCTGCATACATAACTTGATTTTTCCAGTATGTCCATAGATTTATAAATCATTAGAAGTGCTAGAATCCTAGTTCAATCTATTATTTTATACCTCTCTCCATTCTTCCTCAGTCAAAATTCTCTCTACAGATAGTCTTCATGGACTCCTTTTGTTCCTTCACTTTCAGTTGATGCCCATTATAGCTTTGAGTCTAACTGTTACACTGAAAGTACTCCCTTAAGGTCCTTAGTGGACCTCCTAATTGCCACATCTGATGATCTTTTCTCCATCCTCATTCTCATTTTCCAGTCTTTTGAATTGCACCTTATTGACCACTCTCAGCTCCTTGATCTCTCCCCACCCTGCCAGCTGTTAGCATTCTTTCTCTTTTCATATATTTCTAGAATGTTTTGTCTGAAATTTCTTCCCAACCTACTCTTTATTAAACTGAAAGATGTGAATGTTATATTCCCCCTAGTAGAAACATAAGTTGTTTTTCCTCCTTTAAAGGTCTGTTCAATGCTTTGCACATAATAAACTTACTATTGAATTGAACTCAATTGAATTGAATCTCCTCCCTTGCCTTCCATGACACTACGTTTTTATTGTTCTCCTTATTTTCTTTTGTTCTTAAAATGTGCTTTAGAATGAACTTTGACCTTTTAAAATTATTTTTAAACTATTAGTCATTCTGACTTGAAAGAACAAGAAGCTTCTTTTGTACTCTCTCTCTCCTAGACATCCACTTTTACCTATTAATCTCTATGGTAATACTCAATCTTGTTAAAAAACTAAATTCCTCAGTTATCTATGTCCCAACTTTTGCCACTTGACATTGATTAAGTGTTAAAATCCCAGAAAACTTAGAGTATAGATAAGTCTAAATTTTGTTTTGGATTTTTTTCCCCATGCCACCAAAATTTCTGATTTTGATGCTGACATTTTAACAGGCTTAGCCTATGAACCCAACACTATCCTTTCCTCTCCACTCATCCTTACTTAATCTTGTAGGCTCTGACTTCTGCAACCTCTAATACACTACAATTACTTCCTATATAGTCTATAATAACTTATATCTTCCGAGATCTTGGAGCCTTTACTTTAAGTCACCATCCTTAATTTCTCTATAACATTTACTAATGCAGTCACACATTCCTTCTAAAAATTCTCTTCTCCCTTCAGTTTTAGTGACATTGCCTTTTCTTGATTTTCCTCTTAAATATCTGTTTCTTTTCTTCCTACTCCTAAATATATTCTTTAAGATTCAGTCCTTAATCCTCTGCTTTTCTGTCTTCATTATTTCCTAAGACAATAATATCTCATGTAGTTAAGCATCACCTCTATTTGGAAAAGTCTCAGATATATATTATTTACATATTCAATAGCATCTTAGAAATTTCTACTTGGATATATTATCATTCCCTCAAACTCAACATAGGTCAACTAAATACAGTTTTCCCCCAAATCAAAAACTCTTCTAACTTCCTTTTTTCTTTAAGTTATTTTTTATTCTGAACTGAAACACACACACACACACACACACACACACACACACACACGTGCACACACACGCATACACACAAACATTTCTTTATAGAGAGCAAAACACAAAAACAAGACTGCTTATGAAAACTTCAATCTTGATTTCAAATTGCTTGTTTTGTTTAAAATGTATATAATAGGGGCAGGTAGGTGGAGAGCAAATAGAGTACCTGCCCTAAAGTCAGGAGGACCTCAGTCCAAATCCAAGCTCAGACACTTAATACTTTAGCTGTATGACCCTGGTCACAACCCCATTGCCTTGCAAAAAAAATATATAATAAATTTATATGTTACTTTCTACTTCTGATTCATGTGCTCAACAGAATGGGATGCCAATCTGACCTACTAACCTCTTGGACCTCTCCAAAAGAGAAAGTATATGTCAAAAATAAAGGAATTTCATTCATCAACATAGTCTAATAAACCAAGAATTCGAAAGAAAGTAACAATCTCCATGAACTAGCACCTACTTTGAGCTCTCTCTGGATACCTTCCTCCACAGGTCAGTCACATTGTCATCAGAAGTAAGGATGCACTACCCTGATACCCCATAGGTTTGCTATAAAACATAACTCCATACTCTGAACCTGCTTCCTTTTCCAGTGTCATGAAGAATCAACCTCCAAACTGAAGAAATTTGCTAAGACTGAGATAACCAGCGCTCTGGAATTATTGTGTGCTGCAAAAGGTCTCTATAGGAAAATGAATAAAAAGAATGGGGCAGGACATGAGTCTGAGCTTGAAAAAGAGATCAGCCCTCTGTTACCATCCCTTTCCCTTTCTACCTCAGCTTGGAATATTGAATTTGCAAACAGCAGAAATCATCTAAACTTGCAATGGCATTAGCATGACAGGGTCTGAACTTCTGTGCTAAGGAGAATTTAAAGAGAGAAATAAAGAAAATGGCAAGACACTTGGGGGGGGGGTGAAGTGGTTATGTCAGACTGTGCAAGCACTTCATTAAAACAGAGAAGGCAGTTTTGTGTCCCCAAAAGTCAGTTAGGGCAAAAACCTAAGTTGCTAAACCAAGAGTTGCCTAGTGTAGAAGGCTGAAATGCTTTGAGATCCAGCCCCCACCCCAGGTGAAATCATCTTCAGAATAAAGGGAGTCAGGAAGTGAGCAATTGAGAAAAATAAGGGAAAAAGAATGAAATTGTAAAGTTCTCTGAAGGGAAAAAAACTCTAAGACCTTGAAGATGAGCAAATAACTCAACAAAAAAAACTTTAAGAGCAGAAGGAAATATAACCTTGAGAGCTAGTAAACAAGTTCAAAATTCTGTGAATAAATACTGAAAAACAAAGGAAAATGAATCAGCTTTGGATGAGACCAAGGACCCCATGAATGTGAAAGGACTTGGAAACACAATACATCGCTATAGAGTGGTTCAAAAGAGAAGTGAGAATCATGATTTATAACCCAAACAACAAAAACAATTGTCAGATTAGAAAAACTTGAATCTGAGATGGTATATTTCACCAAGAAAGAAAAAGAAAGAAAGAAAGAAAGAAAGAAAGAAAGAAAGAAAGAAAGAAAGAAAGAAAGAAAGAAAGAAAACACCTGATTGGGAATGCAAATAGACAGAAGTGAAGGACAATCTAGAAGTCGAAAAGCAAAAAATAATATTAAAAATATTCATATTCCCCATTCAAGCAAAACATGTTGATATTGAAAACTGAATACAACTAAGGATTATAGATTTCTCAGAAGAGCACAGAACAAAAAATATGAACATCATAATATAAGAAATAATACAAGAAAACCATACCAAACTTTTGAATATAGAAAATGAGCTACCAATTGGAGGAATGAATAGCTTTTATCTAGAGAGAGAGAGACAGAGACAGAGAGAGAGAGGACTGCAAACACCAAGACACATTGTGTTTTAAAAAACAGTCAATTTAGAAAAAAAGCAAATTGTGAAACTAACCAAGAAAGGGAAAAGGAATAAGCATTTTTTATTATGAGATAGTCACTGTGCTAAATGTTTTTTACAAATATCATCTCATCTGATCCTCACAACAGCACTTTAAAGTAGTTGCTTTTATTATCTCTGTTTTATATTTGAGGAAACTAAGACAAATAAATAAGCAACTTGTTTTCCATAGTCACACAGCTAGTAAGTATCTGAGGCCAGTTCCTGACTCCAGACCTGGTGCTCTATCCATTGTACCACATTCACAAAATAATACTGATGGGATAGGGGAAAAATTTTACTACACATCAAACAAATCCAAAAAGTAGCAGAATTTGCAATTATAGCATCTGACAATGTAAAAGTAAACATTCAAAAAATGAAAAGTGACATACATGTTACTTTTAAAACTGTCATGCTTGTCTCTATTTCCTTCTGAACTTCTTTGTGCTCCCTTCTGTGCATGTAAAGAAAAAAAAATCCTTTTTCATGACCCTCATTCCCTTCACTTTTTCCCCAACTTCCCCAATTAAAATGAGATAGAAAAAAGTAATTATCATGAATAAGAATAGACAAATTCATGTAGTAGCTATATTCAAATAATATATGCCTCTTTCTGCAACTTTGAATCAATCACTTCTCTGTGGAGAAGTTGGTGGGTAACATTTTTTCTTAAGCCCTCTGGTGACATAGTTGATCACTGCTTTGATCAAAGTTCTTCAGTCTTTCAGTTTTTTTCTTTACAATGCTGTTATCATTGACATTTGCATTTGCATTTCAAAGTTCCTATAGAGTTCCCCTCTTTTCAACAAAATTTTTTGAAAGTCCTCTATTCTATTAAAGATCTATTTTTTTACCCTCATAGAATTATGCTTAGTTTTGCAGAGTTTTTAAGCCCATATAGTTTGGCTTTTGTGATACTGTTTTGTAGTCCAAGCTTTCTCTCATTTTTTCAAGTCCCAGTACTTTAGCTTTTTTGGCTGACATATTATATGACTGAATAATACTGAAGTTTCAATCAACTAAAATGTCTATTTTTTTTAGTTTTTGTGAGGTAATGAATTAAGTGACTTGCCCAAGGTCACACAACATCAAGGGTCTGAGGCTGGATTTGAACTTAGTACCTCTTGACTCCAAGGCCAGGGCTCTATCCAATACATCACCTAGCTGCCTCATCATATTTTTTACAACAATTGCTATTTAACACTGCTGCTTCTACTTTTTATATGCAAAATTTTTGTATTCACATGCAAAACTTACTTATCTCTGCTGAATTTTTTATTAGTTTCAATCCATTTTTCTATACTGCCAAGATATTTTTAATCCTGACTTTATTTTCCATCATGTTAATTATCCCTCTCAGTTCTACATCTCCTATAAATTTTGATAAGCATTTATGCCTTTATCCAAGTCAATGATATGTGTTAGGGGTAGCTAGATGGAGCAGTGGATAGAGCATCCACCCTGGAGTCAAGACAACCCGAGTTCAAATCTGACCTCAGACACTTAATAATTACCTGGATGTGTGCCCTTGGGCAAGTCACTTTAGCCCATTGCCTTGCAAAAAAAATCATATAAATAAATAAATTTTTAAAAGATATGTGTTTCACATAAGTCCAAATCCAGGTCCATGAAGTCGTTCTATCATGCTGACATTTAAACCACTAACAAGTTCTCTATGAGTTCATTCATTAAACTATTTATAAATCCATCTAATTATGTTATCATCTAAACCCTATTTCATCTTCTCCTCAAGAGTAAGATGAGATTCATTTAAAGTTTTGTTATAAATCTTGATAAAATATATACACAGAATCCCCCTCATTTAACAGTTTAATAATCCTGTTAATAAAAAAGGAAAAGTAAGTATGGAGAAGACAACACTTGTTGAAGCCATTCTAGTTCTATGGACTTACTGCTTCCTTTTCTAGATGTTTCCTAAACATTTTTAATGATAAAAAAAAATGTTCCCAGGAGTTGAGGTCAAGATGAAGGACTATAATTTGCTATCTCTGTTCTCTTGCAACTTTTGAACATCAGGACAATGTTTTTCCCTCTCTATTCTTGTAATGGTTCCTCTATTTTCCATGATGTTTCAAATATCACTGTTAGTAGATAGGCAATCACATATGCTCTTTAACACAGGACTTGCTAATGTGTTTCACATTGACCAGATGACTTGAATTCATCAATGGTATCTTAGTGTTTCTTATTAACTCCTTAGTGTAAATATCAAATATGTCTAAATATCAAACTAATCATTTTCCTCTGTCACTCATCTTTGCAAAGAAAACAGAAACAAATATTATTATTTATTATTATTATTGAATAATTTTCCTTCCTTTGTGTTAGCAGTTATCATAGCCCTACATAACACAATAAAAGTCTTCTTTTATATTATTCTTTTTTTTCCTATCAATTTTTCTTATTGTTGTTCAATCAATGAACCATGTCCAATTCTTCATGATCTCATGGACTAACTATCCACAGGAATTTCTTGGCAAAGATACTGTAGTGGTTTGGCTTTTCTTCTTCAGTTTTTTGCAGGAAAGAGTTAAGTGACTTGCCTAGGGTCACATACTAATAAATCTCTGAGGTCCTTTTTGAATTCTGGTTTTTCTGACCCCAAGCCCAGTGCTCTATGAAATGTGTCACTTAATTGCTCTTTTCTAATATTGTTACTCTTTGAGGAAAAAACACACAAACAAATCTTTTTCCTGCTATCCTTAGCTTACCTTGTATGCCTAAGCCTCATCTCATTCCTAACACTGTTTTTAAGAGACCATATCACGCTTTTATATTTATCCTGTAACCTGGCCTTGATTCCACCTTCTAAGTATCTCTTTTTTTTAAATGTAAATTGGTTAGTGATGAGCATATACACTAGTCTATTCAGACAAATCTCATTTTTTTTCAATTTGTGCCATTAAAATTTCATTTTTTGAGCAGTTCCCTTCTTTCCTGTGCTATGAAGCATTTTACTCCATGGAATCCTATCTATCTTTCCTATAAACACATTGAAATCTGCTTCACAAAATCAAAGGCTCTTTCCAGATTTTCTCTCCTCTATCACAAATTTAAAAAGGAAGTGATCACTTCCCCTCAGAGTTCCCATAATTTCTAAGACAGCAACCAACTTCCAGTTTTTTAGTAAGAATCAGATTCAGAATGGAATTTCCCTTTATTTGTTTCTCTACTTTTTAAAAGAATGAAATGATTATGAAGACATGTTCAAAAGTTTTTATCGCTTTACTTTTAGCAGAGTGCTCCAACAGATTTCTAGATAACTGAAGTCCCTCATCATTACAGTGACACCTATGTCATCAGCTTTTGATATATTTCCCAAACTTCTCATTAATTTCCTCTTTCTTTTCAGGTAATTTGTAGTATATTAAAATGGGGAGAAATAATTTATTTCTCCTACCTTTGTATTTCATCTAAATACTTTCATCATTTCTTTTTCTCCTCTTGTAAATGGACTTCCTTGTCTGTCTTCCTTAATAGATGATGCTACTTCTTCCCCTTTTTATCTTGGAATAGTGTACACCATGAACCATCCAGAACCATGGTTTTGTCGTGGGTTTCATTCTATGAAGTCTTAGTATTATTCTTAATAATTTGCTTCCTCGAATTAAACTTCTAATTCCTCTTAGTGTTACCTAAATTTGCAGCATCTGAATAAAGACATTTTAAGTCAAGGGTTTTACAACTGCATCTTTTCTTGGATTTTGTCTCCTCTTAAATTTCTGTTTCAGTTGCTCTTCTTCCTTCCTTACATTTATTTATATTATATTTATTCTTTCTATCTAAAGAAGTATTCACAGGACATCTTCTCCCTCACTTATCCTTTTAAAATTTTAAAAATCACATGCACCAGGAAGGCCACAAACTTTTCTGTGGTTATCAGTTGCCACAGTTCCTCATACAAGGAATTATCTACTATTCCTTCCTTGAGAAAGCTAAATAGCACAATGGATAAAGTACTGGGTCTGGTGTGAGGAAAGTCCAAATCCAGTTTAGGACATTTAACAACTATGTAACTCTGGACAAGTTGCTTAACTTTATTTGTCTCAATTTCTTCAAATGAAAAATGAGGATAATAAAAGCACTTCCCTTCCAAGGTGGTTGTGAGGATGAAATGCTATAATATTTGTAAATGCTTAGAACAGAGCCTGGAATACAGCAAGAGCTTAATAAATGTTTTTTTCCTTCCTTCTCTCCATTCTTATGTTTAACTGATTTATTTTTATTCTATGTACTTTATATTTATTTTCTACATAATTTTACATGTACTAGTAGTCTTTCTAGGCTTGATGCCAGGAAGGATTACGTCAGGGCTGACCATCCTGGTGAAGAAGGTCAGTTGGAGACTGGGAAACTGACATCCCTGAGAAGAGTAGGGTACCCCCAGGCATCTGAGAAGGTATAAGAAGTAAAGGGAGTGAGGAGAGACCTGTTCTGGCCTGTAGAGATGCTGCCTTATGCTCTCTTCCCCCCCAAACTTCTCCCTTCCAGGAAATCCCTCGGAGTAACCTAGACTCATATAACAGGTACCTAATAAATTCTTGGTGGTTGATTTTCTTCTTTCTCTAACCCATATTGGATGGTCTCTCAACAGATAAGTTTTGTGGCTCTAGTATATCATTTTTTAGAGGACAAGCAAGTTCTTCCTCCTGGGACCATGCAGTTCTCTCCTCTTCAAGAGAAGTCTCATATCTGTTTTAAAGATCCAATTGTACAGGTGTCCTTTCTCCTTCCCTTTATCCACTGTGTTATATTCTTTCACTCTCCATCTTTCTGACAAGGGCCAAGTCTTTCCTCCTCTGCCTCATATCCCTTTATTTCCCATTAAAGTTTTACTCCTCTCCTTTAGGAACAACACATTTTTTTTCTTACAAACTGCCTTTTAGAAGATGATCTGAAATGTAAAACTCCCCAACAGTTAATTGAAAGACCCTTATCCATCTTCCTTCAGCTTCTGTGAGGTCGTTGCTCACTGCTGGGAATTGTTCCCTTTCTGCTGACTTAGAGTGAACTCCTATTCCTCCTCTTTAACTACTCCTCCCCATGTTCAATGCTTTTTCCCACCTAGCCCAAATGCTGAGGGTGATACCAAAAGTTCCTTATCTATCTCTGAAACTGACCATTAATTATCTGGATTCCATTTTCCTTCCTTCTACTATCTCTGTTTTAGATACATTCCCCTTTATTATCCTTCCATTTATAATATTAATGAGGAAATAAAAATTTTTCCCTTAAAATTTTCGTTCATTTCCCAATACTCTATTTTGTTCAAGGTCCAGTTCAAAAGCCATTGCTTCTGTGGAATCTTCCTTTCTTGCCCAAGGATAATAAATTTCTGTTTTCTGAACTGCCATAATATATTGTAACTCTTATTAAATTTTCCCATTCTATTTGGCATTATTTACTTGTGCATAAGTTTTTATTTTCTCTGCTAGAAAGTAAGCTCCTCGAGGACAGAGTTCATGTTTTATTCTCCTTAGATTTAGCAGAATACTTCAAAAATAGAGGAAGATTTAGAAATACTTTTTGAATTAAATAAACAAAATAAGGTGATATATGTAGAAGTGTATTTGTAATAATAAATCATCATACACTTTCTTTAATAGATTGTAAATTTATTGATGGCAAGCATTGCATATTATACTTTACATCCCTTGTGGGATCTAGCCTGATACACAGCCAAGAGTCAGCAAATATTCATCAAATAAACGAATGCATAAATAAATTTATTAATTAAACAGAGGGATTTGAGATGGGTTTTGTAAAAAGGGAGGAATTTTTAAGGTTAAGGAAGGAAAAGAGAATATTTCAGACAGAAAGAAATGTGAGAACAAGCATAGAGAGCAACCTATATTATAGTTCAAACATGTCCTATGAAATCTTTGTTATCCCTCTCAAATGAAATATGACACTTTGGTCTCCAAGTAAAGATCACCCATTTAAAATTTCATCCACTTTTCAATCTCACAAAACGTGTGTTACACTTACCACCAAAAAAATTCCTGCAAATATTATTTTATAGTGGCATCTATAATAGATATGTATATTTCCATGCTTACCACAATATTATCATCAAGATTTTTTAAAAAGATAATTGAGACACAGGAGATAATATCCACTGAGAATAAAAAGAATTATACTAAAGGATTGAGATATCTTTACACTATGTAGAGAATATAGACAATAAGATTCACTAAAGATATTAATTTAATGGGGTAAATGCACCTTTAAAGAGAACTTTGAAATTTAATGGGATTTGACTCTTGATTAGAATATGACACCTGATGGCTTAGGCCTACCAGGTCTAAAATTATATTATAAAGCATCAGTCATCAAAACTGTCTGGTATTGGCTAAGAAATAGAGTGGTGAATCAGTGGAATAGACTAGGTGCAATAGCAGGAAATGGTTATAGTAACCTGCTGTTTGATAAACCCAAAGAGTCCAACTGTTGGGATAAAAACTCTCTCTTTCATAAAAACTGTGGGGAAAATTGCAAGTTAGTATGGAAGAAACACCTCACACTCTATACCACAATAAGATCAAAATGGATACAGGATCTAGACATAAAAAAACAATATTATAAGCAAACTAGAAGATCAAGGAATAGTTTACCTGTCACATCTATGCAAAGGGAAGCAATTTATGACCAAGTAAGAAATGGAGAACATCTTTTAAAAACAAACTAGACAATTTTGATTACATTAAAACAAAACCACTGTAACCAAGATCAAAATAAATGTAGTAAATTGGGAAACAATTTTTATGACTAGTGTTTCTGACAAAGGACTCATCTCTAAAATATACAGAGAATTGAGTAAAATTTAAAAAAGAAAAAGACAAATTATTCCTCAATTGACAAATGGTCAAAGGATATGCAAAGGCAATTTACAGATGTGGAAATCAAAGCAAACTATACTCATATGAAAAATTGCTGTAAATCATTAATTATTAGAGAAATGCACATTAAAACATCTCTGAGGTACGACCTCACACCTCTCAGACAAGCCAATATGACCAGAAAGGACAATGATCAGTGTTTGGAAGGGATGTGGGAAATCTGGGACACTAATACATTGTTGGTGGAGCTGTGAATTCATCCAACCTTTCTGGAGAACAATTTGGAACTATGCCCAAAAGACAACAAAAATGTGCATAACCTTTGATGCAGCAATACCCCTACTGTGTCTACACCCTGAAGCGATGATGAAAAAGTGTAAAAACATCACCTGTACAAAAATGTTCATAGCAGCTCTTTGTGGTGGCACAGAAATGGAAACTGAGGGAAAGTCCATCAATTGGGGAATGGCTTAACAAACTGTGATACATGTATGTGATGGAACACTATTGTTCTATTAGAAACCAGGAGGGATGGGAATTCAGGGAAGCCTGGAAGGATGTGCGAGAACTGAACCTGAGCAAGATGAGCAGAACCAGAAGAACACTGTACACCCTAACAGCAACATGGGAGTGATGATCAAACTTAATGGACTTGCTCATATCAAAAAGGAAACAATGAGGCACAATTTGGGGATATCTGAAATGGAGAATGCCATCTGTATTCTGAGAAAGAATTGTGGAGTTTGAACAAAGACCAAAGACTTTCTATGTACCTTTAATTTAATTTTTAAAAATTGTCTTGTGTAATTCTGCTATACTCCTTAAGGATATGATTTCCCTCTCATCACATTCAACCTAGATCAATGCATGCTATGAGAATGATGTAAAGACTAACAAACTGCCTTCTGTGGGGGGTGGGGGGAAGGAAGCAAGATTGGGGGGAAATTGTAAAACTGAAAATAAAACCTTTCTAAAATTAAAAAAAAATGGGGACAAAGTTCAGTACTTGACATGGACTTTTATTTTTTTTTCATTAAATGTTTATTTAAATAAAAAAAGAATACGACACCTGAAGTATGTAATTTTTAAAGGAACAATAAAGAAGAGAAAAATAATTAATAAAATATAAGCACCTACAAAGAATTTCATAAATCTGTAGAAAGAAATTTGACAAAGGATACTTCATTAAGAGGCAAACAAAAGCAATATTGCTATAAAACTATATTATAGATGGCTTAGATGGAAGGAGGAAGTGTAATGTGAGTCCCTGACTTATATCTCCAAGTTGGTATGTAGGCATTATATAGATGTAATAGGAATCTTCAATATAAGGATATTAGTCTGCAGTCTCTCTCAGGTAAAAGCAGAATCACAGGTAAATTATTTCTTAACTTATCAGTGATAATTTCTACTTTCATTCAGAAATTAGAAGTTTTAAACAAAAAAAGTAGAAAGGAATAATGGGGAACTTTAGGAGGAAGTAACTAAAGCATAAATAAATTAATTATAAATAAGTAGTAAACATCCACCTTGTACCCATACTATTGGCAAAGATGACAACAAAGGAAAATGACAAATGTGGACATTTCAGTGTATTATTGGTGGAATCGTGACTTGGTCTAGTCATTCAACAAAGCGATTGATAACAAATGGTGTCTGAAAATTTACTGAACTCTACATGCTCTTTTATTCAACAATACAACCAGATATATATCCCAAAGAAAATTAAAGAAAGATGGGGGGAAAGAACTGATATCTACTCAAGTACTTATGTCAGTGTCTTTTTATGGTGGCAAAGAACTTAAAACTAATGGGGTGCCCATCATTTGCGAAATGGCTGAACAAACCATGGTCTATGATTGTAATGGAATACTCTTGTACTGTAAGAAATGTTGAAATGGATGTCTTCAGAGAACCTAATTCTAGTTCAGAAGAAATTAGAACAATTTTTACAGTTACAACTTTTTTTAAAATAAAAATTGAGAATGCTAAGAAATACTATATAACAAACCAAGATTCCATTAGTCAGCTTACATAGCAACCTAATGTCTGGCACATGGAAGGAACTTAATAAATGTTTGTTGCTTGACCAAACCTCCTGACAGAAAAGTGATGAAATCAGGGTGCAGATTGAAATATACATTTTTGGACACCATCAATGGAATAGTTTTTTTTTAACTTGGCTATGAAATATGATTTGAGATTTTTTTCCCCCTCAACTTGGGGTAAATAGTGGAAGTGATAGAAAAAAGGCTTTTTGGTAAAGAAACAAAGAAAAATAATAATAAAAGACTACCAGACAAGTTTCACAGAGACCCCAAATTTGTGAGGAGAGATTTATAAGTGTTTAGAGAAAGATAGGTAGGATCTCATGGTAAAAGATTATAAACAGAGAAATGGAGACTATTGTTATTTTTAACCAAATAAATAATAACAAGCAATTATAATAGCATCTTAAGGTTCAAATATTATCTCATTTTATCTTCACAACAAACCCTATAATATCTCCACTTTAGAGATGAAGAAACTGAAGCACAGAGAGATTAAGCAGCTTGTCCAGGGCCACTCAGCAAATGTCTGAGGTAGCATTTGGACGCAGGTCTTCCTGCCTTTAAACTCAGTACTGTATTCATTCCATTATCCAGTTATCACTAGTGAAATACTGATGGTACAAATACAAACTATTCTAAATAAGGAAGAAAAATAGGATAAGTGTAAAGAAATTGATTTGTCTACTAGGAAATTAATTTGCATAATCTTGACATCAGAGCATCTGGAGATGCAAGAGTTCATGTATAATTTTAAAAATAATCTCATAATTCTCCCCAGTCTATATTTTGATCCTACTCAGGAAACATGGGAAGTTTTACTATCCTTCTTCTTTTTCTCAGTTTTAAACACTCAGGCAAATAAGAGCTTTGTGCACAGAGATTTTATTTTATACCACAACAAAATATAAAATCGAGTTACACTTACCTGAGAAAATAAAGAAGCATTAACATTCTCCCTATTTTGGTGGGGTTTGATCAACCTTTATTTCTGCTGGGCTTCACTATATGAAGAAAAATATAAATTTGCTGCTAATTTATAGTTCTACCTTGAATTGAAACTCCCTCCCCACCCTATCTGATATACATAAAAACAGTACAAGGGGAAAAAAACTGGTTTTGCAAGGAAGTTAAATTGCCCAACCTTCACCAGAATCCTATATTGTCACTTGTGATTTTTATTATTACCCTAGATTGAACCTCTTCTACTCCACCTATTCTCAGGATTGCTAGGAAATCAGGCAACACCCCCACACAATACACACCATGATCCCCATCAGTGTCTCCAACACTATTACTTGCCTCTAGCTTCCTGCATTTCTAGTCCTGCCTTTCCCCATCACTGTTTCCCACCAACCACTCTCCCTCAGAAAAGAGTTACAGTTTTCTTTTTTTTTTTAGAAGAAACTACCCAGTGCTAACATGCCTCTGGGCTATAGTCTAAGGTTTTTCAGAGTGATGAAGATTTGAGAGTCTCTGAGTCACTTAACACATTTCTACTCTGTTGATTCAGGCTTCAGATCCTGACTCTGTACACAAAAAGAGCCATATCAGGAGCTTGTGGAGACCTCTTGATGACCTCTTTCAAAGTTGCTCAATCCTTATTCCTAGATGAATTAGAGGGATCCAATTCTAATAAGTTTCTCTATTTCTCAAGTTGTTTTGATTTCCAATTCTACTGTCTGTATCATAGTAATAAAAAAATCATCCCAGAAGACGATGATGAAGTTTGTATTTCCCAGTGAATTCTTCAGAGGATGAGAAAATGTCTTCACCTCTTCCCTTTTAAGTTTCTATTTCCTTTCATTTTTCTTCGTCCAAACCCCCACTCATCCACCTCTAATGCTGACTAAGGAAGAGGGCCAAATCATGCAAATCATCCTGAGTCTCAGATAAGCACCAGAGACACCAATGAGGGCAAAGCTGGCAGCTATTCGGGGCAATCCTATTATAATAGCAAAGATTCATGTTCTCTGTTAACCCCAGTGAAGTCAGATTTTTAAAAGATATGTAAGGAAATGGAAGTAAGAGCAGGTAACAGAGGACAAATACAGGTGATGCATGATACTATAAGAATGTTGTCAGGAAAGTTAACCATTGATGTGAGTTGAAGCTTGAAATATATTCTACAGAAAAGAAAAAATAATGCTATGTTGAACTCAAGAGAAAGAATAAGTAAGGCAAGAGTAGAACTGCCATCATTGGCAAATGTAATGAAGACAAGAGATGATAGGAGAACAAATTTAATCCCCTATTTTGTTTCTCTTTTCCCTACCAAGAATGATCTTTGGACAAGTAAGTACAGAATAAAAACGGAATTGATAGGGTGGCTAGATGGAGAAATGGATAGAGCACTGGCTTTGGTATCAGGAGTACCTGAGTTCAAATCTGGCCTCAGACACTTAATAATTACCTAGCCGTGTGGCCTTGGGCAAGCCACTTAACCCCATTGCCTTGCAAAAACTAAAAAAAAATGGAATTGATATCTAAAGTAAGGGGAAAGCAGCAAACTGCCTTTAATGAATACAAGACAGTAGACTTGAAAAAAACATCTCAGACTGAAGAAGACACATGGATATGATTATTGACTGTAGCTGGTAGTTTTTGGAAAATCTTGGATAATATAAGAGTTTTCTCAGGACTGGAGATGGGAAGATGTTGTTCCTATTTTCAAAAATCAGAAGAGAGGAATTCTTCAAACTTTATGATAATGAGGTAGACTTCAATTCCTATAAAAATTCTGTTAAGCATTGTTAAAGTGATGTTTTATAAGGGAAAAAGGAGATATAATCATGACTAGTCAGCATGAATTTATTAAGAATAAAGAACAATTAATTTTATTTCTTTTGTCAATAAGATTTAATACTGCAATAATTTTTAAGAAAATAAAGGGATCTTCAATAATTTCTAAGAGTATAAAGGGGTCCTGAGAAAAAAGTTTGACAACCATGAGATTAAGGAAAGGCTGTAAACATATAATACTCAAATCTCAGTTAAGCATTGAACCAAAATTCTTATGATACCCTTGTGAGCAAGATGGTAGGATAATGAACTAGGCATTAACATTGCAGGATTCAACAAGTGTCAATTAATATGAAAAGGTAGATTTCAGTTCAATATGAGGAAAATTTTCCAGAAAACCAGATATGACCAACAGTGGGATAGGCTATCTCAGGAGCTAATTAATCATTACTAAAGAGCTTTAAGGAGAGATTGAATGTCCCCTTGGTGCACTTGTTCTGAAGAAGATTCATACTTCAGGTGATTTCTGAACTTCCTTCTAACTCAAAGCATGACTCTGACTCTACCAGGTCCCATCAATTTAATAATTTGATGACATGATTCAGAAGAGCTGAAGCTCTTTTTTTCAGTATAAGAAAATACCCCACTCCATTATAAAGAAATACACAATTATCAGTTCTCCATATTCATAACTCAAGAACATGTTGACATATTTTTAAATTCTGACAAACAAGAAATTGCCTCATAAGAGGTCTTTATGAATATATGCTTTGACAATACACCTCTTACAGGAAAAACCCTCACAAATTTCCTTGAAAAAAATTGTTTTCACTTAGTTTAGGTCATCTTCCCTTTTCTCTTTTCATTTTTTTCTACCTAACTAGGCTCCCAATGCACTTCTTATAGGGATTGAACACCATAAAATGATTTAGGTAGAAACACAAAACAGTGGGGTTTTTTTCATTGCTTACTAACCTAGCAACAGGCAAATATGCATTGCTCATCCTCATCAGAACTCTCTTAGTTAAGCAAAGCTTTGGATTCATGCTTTTGGGATTCAGGTAATGAAGAGAAAACTGAAAAGCTGATTTAGAATCATTGCTATTTTACCAGATGCAAGCATATCTATCCAAGGTTTGGCCCCAACATCCTGTGTTGACAATAGTTTCAAGGGGGTGGTGGGAACGGCAGGTCAAGAGATTCTAAACTGGGAACCACAAAAGCTCTTATTGAAAAGGAAAAACAGGACTCCCTCCCTGCTGTAGAAGAAGCCATTCACTTTGGGGACTTGATGTCAGTACAAACAGGAGCAGATTTCATTCATCCTTGTCCAAACCCCAGGGAAGGAAAGAGCTTTATTCAAGGGAGAATATTCAAAGTCTTCACTATTCACCTCATCACCATCTCCCTCCAGCCAGGTGACCAGCTGATTCTGATTGATCGCAACAATGTTTCTTCTCATATCTGTATTTCACAAGTGTATCAAAAGTCTCAGGTGTTTTTTTTTCTTCCCCCTGATGCTTCAAATAAATGAGGTCCTCACAATTGGAATAAAAGCATGCATCAAGAGACTTTCACTAGCTAGCTATGTGGACTCACAGCAGTGATTCCATTCTTTCCTAAGATCCAGGGGTTTCAGAATCTAAAATCAGTCTCTTGTAATGGCAGTACACTATGTGACCCCAGGGAAAAGTTTGCTGCCTCTTACATGGGATATTATCTGTTTCAGAATTCACTTTGGGTTATTATCCTTCCTTGAAAGATCCTTCTGGAGGATTATAAGGGCAAATGAAGCTTTTTACCCTTGAATATCATGATTTAGGGTATATAGACCCCAGAATGTCCTAACCAGTGCTGTTTGCCTCTCTCAAGTAGAATGTAATAGTGCTGTGGAAGACCCAAAGAAGGGATATTATGATAAAACAGGAGATAATGAGGGCAGATTTAAAAAATTAGAACTCTTTGTTTTAAAATTTTGAAATGTGGTCAGAATCATAGATGAACACAAATTGGTTCATATAATTCTGGAAGGTTAAAATTAAAGGAACCCTCTTCCAACTAGAAGGAAGGCAATTTAAGAACCATGAAAGGAAGGGCAATTTTATGTAGTGAGTGATGAACTTGTACATTCTATTAGCCCTGAGATAACAAAAGTTATATACATATTTATCTCTAAAAATAGGTAAATAGGTGATAGATTGATAAATATGCAGATACTTGATGATAAAGAAATAGCCCTATTCTAGTAGATGACATTTGCTTTAATTTCTCTCAAAAAAGAGCAAAATAAATAAAAATAAAATTTCTTTCACAAAAAAGCATTATATAAAGCTCTGTCCTGACTTTCTTTTTTTACTCATAGCTATCAAAGAAGTTTCAGCATTCAATAAACTTCTACTTGTGGCTGTCAAGTTTTCTTTGCTTGGGTTAGCTAACCCTTGGTTCTACACCAATGTCTAAGCCTCATGAATTTAATTTTATTATTGTTCAGTCATTTAAACCATATCTGACTCCACATGACCCATTTGTGGTTTTCTTGGCAAAGATATTGGAGTGGCTTACCATTTCCTTCTTCAGCTCATTTTGCAGATAGGAAAATGAGACAAACAGTGTGAAGTGACTTGTCCAGGATTACACATCTGGTAATTCTCTGAGCTGATTCCAGTTCCAGAGCTTTACCCATTTCATCACCTAGTTGCCCAATAACCTTGGTAAGGATGTAAAGAAAGTAGGGATATTTGAATACATTCTTAAGACTAATCTTCTAAAAGATGATTGTCATAGTCTTCCATCAAATGACCTTTGGTGAAAATATTAGATATAAAAGTAGGTTGAATGTAACATGAATCTGAGACCCTATGCCATTATGAATGTAATGGCCCTGGGAATGAATCCTGGGAAGTGGAAATTGATCTCAGTATATAAGTATTTGCTATAAGATAGATCTAAAGGTGTTTTCTACCCTGAGTCCACTTGTAGCTCATTCATGGACTATGGGGCTTTAACTTTCTCTGAAAAAGTTTTCTATCTAGCCTTCTATCTAACTCTAGACAGATTCATCTATGAACTCCAAGTAACATATCTATGTTAATCTGTCTGATATGACTCCCTGGCTATCAATAGTTGCATCAACATGGTAGTCTTTCTGGATGAACTCTTGGAATTTCTTCATTTTGCTATATTTTCAGTTCCTTATTTCAGCTATTTATACATGACATTAGTACTTCTTCTCAAAGACTATAACATTAGGGAAACGATGTGATAACAAATGAGTGTCACTTTCTCCTTTGGAGTCATCTGGGTCCAGTGGCCAGATATGAATCAGGATGACTGGAGATGACCCTGGATGTGAGGCAATCAAGGTAAAGTGGCATGTTCAAAGTTACACAGCTAATAAGTGTCAAGCATCTGAAGTCAGATTTGAACTTAGCTTTTCCTTACTCCAAGGCTGGTGCTCTATTCACTGTACCACCTAGCCACCCTAATTATGTAGTCTCTCTCTGTCCCTTGGGCCCTTTGGGCCAACCTTAACAATGTACCTTATCTGTCTCATCTTGCCTTTACTTATTTTTCATGTTGTGTTCACCAGTAGAATATAGGCTCCCTGGGGGCAATCAGTATTTTGTTTTAATCTTAAGATGCATTTTTAAAATTTTTTTCCACAGCAAGCACCTAATAATAGCTTGTTGAGTTGGAATAATTTGAATCCAATAGTGTTGCAGGAACCATTGTCAGTTTTCTTTTGTTGCCCTTTGAGGTCATTTATGAACTCAAAGATGGTACCAATAAAAATTCTAGTTCTTGGGAAAGGTATAGTGAGGTCACAGAATAATAGAAACAGAGATTTATAAATAGAAAGGATCTAAGGGATTATCTAATTCAAACCTTACATATACACATACATACATACATAATCACATACTATTTTTCAGATGAGGAAACTGAGGTTCTAAAGATCTGGCAAATTATCAGAGAAATAGGTTGAGACAGAATGAGGAGAAAACAAGGATGTATCATCTTTGGCAGGTCATTTAGTCACAGTTTCCTAATCTGTAAAATGAGGATTAATAAAATTGCCTTTTCTATTCACAAGATTTTGAAGTATATAAAATAAACTATGAAATGCTACACAAATATAAGGCATTATTACTGCTTCTACCACTACTCTTACTCCTTACTACTACTCCTACTAACATTTAAAAATATATGAAATGGGATGATTAAAACTAAACCTAGGAAAGCTCCTTAGGAATGTTCCCTGTAGAATGAAAATTAAGATCCTCACTTAATAGTAATTGCCTATTGTCCATATGGAATGGTAAAGTCCTTCAGAAATCATTAATGGTGTATTCAGTACTGTAAAGCCTAATTAGCTAGGCTGTCTGAATATTTTTCAAAGGACATTAAGGCAGAAAATCAGAAAATTACTCATTCCTTCCTTCAAAAAAACTATCAATATAAATGTCGGCTTGAAGAGAGTTTTTTTAAAACAATTTAGGTAGAAAATGCAGAAAAGCTAATGCAAAATGGCATCTAGAAGGTCATCTTCTCCCAGATTTTCTCAGTCTTGGGTGTTGTCCTGCAAACAAAATGAATTTACAAGTAGCTCTTCTGAAATTACCTGCTGTCAAAAAGTCCTATTTAACTGTTGAATCTTAGAACTCAAACCATTGGCTATTGGAAAAGAAAACTAACAATTTCAGAACTACAGAACTCACTTCCAAATGCGTAAGAAAGCTCTAACAATATTTATTTCATCTCAACTTACAAATGAACTTTGAACTTTCCCTCATAAGTACGCTCAAGATTATCCTTATTACTTAAAAAAAAGAAACTAGATAAGATTTTTTTTAGCTCACAATTTTAAAATCATTAGTGGCTGATCACTTGAAGCCAGTATGCAGCTGTTATGATTAATGACTTAATTTTAAATATTTTAGATGGATGAACTTTATCTCTCACACCACCATGTGCACTGTAGTTTGTCATATGCTTCTCCCTGGGATGCGTCTAAAAATGTGAGAGCATCTCAACAGGTTATTTGCTGGCAAAAATGTTGTTTAAAACAACAGTTGTCAAAATGACCCTAATAACAGAACTATGTATTCTCAGTCCATTATATTCTAGCCTTTGAGATCCAGCCCTCTATCACCTCTACCATGCAGGGTCAGAATCTCAAAGTTGTTTTAATCCATTTCAATTTTTTTTTTACTTTGAAGGGAATACAAATGTATTTCCTCCTATATTTTACTTTTCTCTTTTTAGGCAAATATGAAAAAGTTATCAACCACAAGCTCTGCTTCTTTAACTTTAGGGCTCATAAGGATTTCTCTTTGGCTTTAAAGTACATGGTAGGGAATGAATAGAGACAGCCCAGTGACATCCCAAAGACTGATCCTGATTTTCCTTTCTAGGAACCCTGGAGTTACTGAAATGGTTTTAATTGAGACAAACTTGACCTATTCTATTTTTGTCAAGCTTTAAAGCTGCTTAACAAGAATTCTAGGGCTCTGATGATAGAACTGGAAAGGTTTCACCTTTACCCAGCGTTATGTTTTTCCTTCTAGGTCCCCTGAAATTTTAAAACAAACTGAAAGTCATTTAAAACTGCAAAATCAGCATATAATATCATAGATTTAAAGATGGAAAGGACTTTTGCAGTCATCTAGTCCAACCCACTCATTTTATAAATTAGGGAACTGAAGCCCAAAAATTTTAAGTTACTTGCCCTAGGTCACAGAGAAAGCAGGTAGCAAAGCAAAGATTTGAATCAAGGTCATCTGATATAAAATTCAGAATTCTTTAAAACACCCTTTAATCCCCAATGAAAAGAAATTGTCCCCTACTTTACATTCTGACTTCTTTCCTAACTGAATTCGACATATCACATATAAGGAGAGTTACCTCTAAACTCATCACCATGAGGTTTACTCAGACCTTCAGTCACTACCCCCAGCTTCCTTTTCCCTCTGATTAGAGGACTAGAGGGTGTAGTATCAATGTCTCCCTTTATAGAGGGCAGAAACTGGAATCTTTGGGTTCATGCCATTCTTCTACTGTCTGGTTTTTCCAACTCTATGCAATAAGATACCCCCCCAGTGTTCCACCTTTCCTATTTTTCTGCCCTTTTTGTGTTATCCCTCCCCTCATTAGATTGTAAGCTCCTTGAAAGAACAACTGGTTTTTTTTTTATTGATTGTATCTTTAGGATTTACACAGTGCTGAGTATATAAAAGACCCTTAAAAATCATTTACTGAATTGGATTGGATCTTGGCCATAAACACTGTCCATCATAGAGTAAATATGATATGAAATGGTATCAAATGGATCCATCTTGGATCACATTCAAAAGTTTTCAGCCATTGAAGGACCAAAAGAACATGGCAGTCCCACCCATAAGCAGATACCATAGGACCCCTCAAGACCCAAAGCAAAGTTCTCAAGTATTATTTAAAAATTTATTACAATATCTTTGAGGTATGGTGAAAAGAGCACTAGTTTTAGAGTCAGAATATTTTGATTAAAATTCTACCTCAAAATTTCATGTAATGGTAGCCATTCCTCGAATCATATATAAGGTGGGGCAATATCCTGAATTTTCCTAGGATGTTACACATTCTTTAGTCTTTAGCTAAAGGAAATGATCAGGAGATGCTTACTGGTTTCTGATATTGAGGAAACTCACCAGCATTGAAGAAATTGTGCTTTGGGGTGGGGGGATATAGAAATCCCTTTTGGGGAACTGTGTTAAAAAGGATTAGTCATTGAGGGAAAAAACAGCTATTCAGTAGATTTTCAAAGAAGGCAATGTCTGCTTCTTCTAAGTGTGTTTTTTGGGCATCTTCTTGGTTTGACTTTCAACAGAAAGGGAAGGAGTGTTCCTTTACCTCTCATCCCCAAGAAAAGCTAGGGTAGCTACAAGCTCATAGCATCAATAACATATGTTTTTGTAGGTGAGCCTGAGACTTGACCTGGCTGCTTCTTCTTGCTTTGGATTTCTTTCCCTGAGCACTGGTGGTGATTAAAGAGACATTAAATGAGATGTACATTTGAGTTTCAGAGGTCAGGAGTTCCTAGGTGAGGACCAACAGCAGAAGGTGCTTCCCACAACTGCACTGTTTATCACCACTTTCAGAATTATTTTTGGAACTTGAAAAACCATGTCAAGATTAGCCAGAAAGTCTGGACAATGTAGACTAGGGTGAATGTTAAAACTATTCAGCAAGCCTACGCATCTCAAGAATCTTTCCTACCTCCCAGAATAACATGAGTGATAGTTTAGTGTTTTATGATTTGATTTGGTTAATGTATGCTTATGAGTCATTTTTCTTTTTACAATATATTTTGTAAAGAAAAAAATAGTTGTCCTAAACCTAATGTCAAATATTTTGAACAATGAATAACTTTTAGAAGTCTCCATGTTAATCCCTTTAGGGAGATTCACAAACATGAAAATCATGAGATCTTCCTCAAGTTGTGGGGTGGGAGATAATGAGATCACATAAGAAAAGCCTGAACCCTATCCAATCTGACTCATATAACAAAGTTACAGACCCTCTATGTGAAGTGGCAAGTGGTCATGGGTGGGATCATAGGTACAACACTTAATTTCCCTGAAACTCATTTTACTTTGTAAAATGAAGGAGCTGACCAAAAAGATCTCTGAAATCTCTTTCAATTTTTAAACTATATTCCTATGAGACTCCTCACAGCAAAATATTTTGTCCGCAAATAGTTCAAAATATCTTCCAGACAATAATCTTTATTTTCTCAACAAACTTGGTCTCAATTAGAGAAACTCAATTTTGATCCCTTTTTGTTTTGTTATGATAATGATAAATATCTAACACTTTAATGTTTGCAGAGTATATTTATTATCTCATGTATTCCTCACAGCAGCCCTGTGAATTGGTATCTATCATTGTCCCCATTTTACAGATAAAAATACTAATACTGAGAGGGATCAATTAATTTCCTCAGGGTTATATACATGGATATTTCTTAAGGACATAACAGAAGGACTAGGAGAAAGGACTGGGAAGGGGAGGCCAACCTGGAAATAAAATATTATGGCACTATTCATTGCAAAACATGTAATGTATATAATAGGCACAGAATGTACATGTGTATATACATATATATATACACACATATATATATGTATATATATACATATATATATAAAGGGAAAAATTTTTTTATCTTTTGACAAATAAATAGTATTTGAATGTAGATGCTCCTGACTCCAAGTCTGCTCTATCCACCATACTGACCATCTGGTCTACTAAGAAGACAGTGAAGCTGTATAGCCTTGTGATTCTTCCAGTCTCACACAGTGACAGAGACAGTCCTGAATTCCAAATTCTTGATTCCTCAAACCCAAGGCTATTTCAACCAAATTGCATGCAGTTTGAAATTACTTTTTAAAGTACATTTTTCTATAAGATGGTGCCAGAGAAGATTATGGTTTCCAAATGAGTATCCCTTTCACATGACCTTAATCACTGAACAGAGATCTGAACCTTCTCATTCGGTTCCCCATCCATGAAATGCAGTAATTTTGGAAGTGGCTTATTAAAGCACAGAAACTCTTTCCAAGTTTTGATAATTAGTTCATGCACTTAGTAATATTCCAAAGTTATTTTTACTTGGCAATAATATTTAAGATTAATATATTCTCCCTGGTGTCTATAGTAACTGTTCTTTTCAGCATAGTATGAAGACTAGGGATTTATTTATATTTAGGCTTCACCCAAGAGAAAGATTTTTGTATAATTTATTGTTACACTTAGAGAGCAGAAAACCTTTAGGCCACAATATGTAGTTAATATTCAGAATTAAGTCAGTTTATTATGCATCAACTGGTAGGTCAAATTCAGCTTTGTGTGGTATAATTTATAATACCAGCTTTTGCCTGGAGCAGCATGGAAGCCCTGAAGCATTGAGTACTGTGAATTCTTACAACTAAATCGGAACACAACTTGCCAAAATATACACTATTGCTTGTGTTTCTATTGTATGAAGACTGTATACATGGTTTCCAAGAGCTCTGGGCAGCTAGGACATCTAAATAAAATATCAGTTTCATAACCAGCATCAACATTTAGAAACTTATTTCCTGTATTTTTTCATTGCTTCAAGCCTTGGTTCCCATTTCGTTGGCAGTTTTCTCCTCAGCTCCTTAGTAAATAATAAATTCCAAGGTTTACAGTGACATGATACAAGGATATTTCTCTCCATTAATGGGTGGACCAAATAAGTTACATGATAATTTTTAAATTTTTAGTTGTAAAATGCTTTTAAATATAGCACTTAAGTCAGAATAAATAAAAAGTTCAGTGCATATATAAATTATTTTCTTCCCCAGATTACTTTAGTTGGATATCTGATATGTTTTTGAGAATGGTTTAAATAGTTTGGGGCTAAAACCTTCATGATAAATTGTGAAAGTCTTCTATCCAATGCCCTATGGGTTGGGAAACTCTGAATAAGAATTATGTTTTGTTTTCCAGACAAAGACTAGCAAAAGATGAAAAAATATCAAATCCTGTCTATTGTATATTATATTATGTGTGATTTATGCTAATTTTCATAATTTGTTGATCAATTTGTCATAAAATTTTAATCCTAGATCAGTCTTGCTCCTATCAGAGATCTTCCAGTGTATACTCAGACAATATCAAAGAAGCTGAAAATCAGTTTCAGAAAACTAAATTAGAAACAAGTTTTCTGCAAAAAATCGTATGTTGGCTCCCAAGTAATTTATTAGACTATTAAATCTTTGGAAATGCAATTTTACACTGTGGGTAGCAAAGATTAGGATTATGTTTAACCCTGTTAAGGCAAATCTTAGGTTGAACTGAGAGGTAGAGTGACCAGGACTAGAGAATGAATCTTTCTACTATATTTTGATCTAGTAAGGCCATATCTAGAGTACTTACTTGAGTTCAAGGTACTGTGTTTTGGGAAGGTTATTTATTAGTTGGAAATTGTTGAAAAGTATGATATTCCAGCTATGTGAGTTCATGGAACCAGAGTTGTTTCAATTAGGGAAGAGCTGGGGTGGGGGGGGACATAAAAGTCTTCCAATATTTGAAAGGTCAGTACATATAAAACAAATTTGTCCTGCTTGAACCCCACCCCCACCATGCAAAACTGAATACAATAAGGAAAAGTTACAAAGAGGCAAATGTAAGATTAATAGAAAGAAAAACAATTATAAGGCTAGCTGAAGATCAAGGGGATAACTAAAAGATTCAGTGAAGAGAGCATTAGGCCTGAAGTTAGGAAGACCCAAATTCAAATCCTACCTCAGACACTTATTAACTATGTGACCCTGGGCAAATTACTTATCCTATTTGTCATAGTGCACTGAAGAAGGAAATGTCAAACCACTCCAATATTCTTGCTAAGAAAATCCCATGAGCAATATGGTACATGGGGTCACAGAGAGTCAGACATGAACTAACAACTAAAATTGAAATGGACTTTCTCAAAAGATAATAGAGTCCCCTAATAGCAGTCTTTCTAACAAAAAATGAATGATTACTCATAGGGTATATTACAGAAAGGAATCTTGCAGTTACACATTGAACTAAATGACTTCTGAGGTTTCTTCCAAATCCGGGATTCTATTTCATCTCCCAATAGTAAGAGTAGCAATAATAGAACATAATAATAATAATAATAATAATAATAACAATAACAATAACAATAATTCCCCTTTTTGTTTTGGGGGTTTTTTTCTCCTATTTGTAGAAAGAACATTGGACAAGGCAATAAAGGCCCAGGTCATAGTCACAGTTTTGTCACCTAATGGTTGTGTGAAGTCAGAGAAATCACAACCTCTTGGGTTTAATGTTCCTTAGCTGTACAATAAGAATGATAGATTATAAATTATAAATTTCTCAATGCACAAAATAGATACTTGAATTTGTTTTAAATGTTGAATCAATGACTAAATAGTTTATTCTCATGATCCTGTATTCCTTGTTTTATTGATCAGCTTAGAGAAAGCACTTTATCAGCTATGTAAATGTAAGGGATTAAGTAGGCAACATTTGTTTTTGGCACCCTCCCACCTCCCCTTTGATGCCTTTCTCTTCCTGACACCCTCTATGAGCTCTCAAGAGTCTATCTGTGTCTCATTCCCTCAGGGCCTTGCTTTGAGTTAGCTGCCAACTAATCTTCACTAATGTGTTAGCTGATGATGATTTAAAATGTTATTCCTCCCAGAGGTATTACATTTTAATAGGAAAGTCTTGAAAACCAAAAACCTCTAAAGACTCAGGGGAATGAATCACTAATGGTGGAATTTCAAGAGAAGTAGGCAGTAGGGAAGACATTTTTGGGCAAGGGGCCTCCTAGCAGTCAGCTAAATTATATCACAAATACAGACACCATTCACTCCCTCTTAATTTTTTTTTCCTTTTAGAATTCCTAGTCTCAATCATTGTTTAGCTCATTTGCCATATCCTAGGGGAAGCCCTATCTACTCCTTATAATTGGTAGAGCTCTTTCCCTCCTTCTTGAATCAAATACTAGATTATCATATGTGTGTGTATAAATGTGTGTGTTTTTCCTTACATGCCAATTAGCTAGGTGGCACAGTGGAGAGAGTATTGGGATTAGAATCAGGAAAACTCCTTTTGTTGAGTTCAAATCTAGTCTCAGACAAAACTGTGTGACCCTGAGTAAATCCCTTGCCCTGTTTTCCTCAGTTCCTCAACTGTATAATGAGCTGGAGCAGTATATGGCACATCATTACATTATCTTTACCAAGAAAATCTTAAATGCCATATTAAAGAGTCAGATACAACTGAAACAATTAAACAATAACTACAAAAAGAAATTTGTTTTTCTTTTCTATTTTACCCCAACTCCAAATAGTGTGACTTACACATAAAAGGTATCTAATAAATGTTGAGTGTATTTGAATTAGATTGTAATTGTGCTTCTAAATATTGTGAAGCATAGAAACCCCACTCTAATTTTGCTCATAGAAATCCTACTAACTAAAATTTCATCTTAACTATTCAACATGCATCCTCTCCATCCATCATGGAAAGCACAATTCAATTCAACAAGGTTTTACAATTTGGTCCTGATTAGTGCCAATAAAGTAAAAATTGTGAAATACCTACATGTATTTTATTGTATACTATTTTATTGTATACTATGCTGTTGTTCAGTTGTTTCATCCATGTCTGACTCTTCATGGCCCCATTTGGGGTTTTCTAGGCAAGGGTAATAGAACAGTTTGTCATTTCCTTCTCCAGCTCATTTTAAAGATGAGGAACTGAAGCTTGCCCAGGATCACATTGCTAGAAAGTATCTGAGGCCAGATGAAAACTTAAGAAGATGAGTTCAGATTCCAAGCTCAATGCTCTATCTACTAGCAGCCCCCCACTATTCAAAGTTACAATTATGTAATATAGGGTCACTTGTTCCAATTCAATTGAAATATGGAGTGGAAACTCAAATAATGTGACTACCTTGTTGGATATATTATTTTCATTTATTAGGACTTAGTTGCACTAAGTATATACCATGTGTTGGATATTGTGTCAAGGGTTAAGATTGTAAAGACAAAAACAAAACGGGTCCTGTCCTGAAAGTTTTTACATTCTATTATCCCTTTTCCTTTCTCTGAACTCTGATAAACTTAACCAATATTGTAATCTAGCGCTTAAAAATCACATTGTACTGACCTCTAGTTGTCAAATCAAGCCTTTATTAGAACCTCTCATGTGCCAGGTACTTTCAATAAGCATTGGGGATACAGAAAGGAACCAAAGCAACAACTAAGTCCCTGCTCTCAAAAGGTTCATAGTTTAATGGAAGAGACAACATGCAAACAGTTATATACAAACAGCATTTAGACAGGATAAAATTGGAGATAATCAACAGGGGAAAGGTATGAGAATTAAGGGGGCCTTGGGGAAACTTCTTATAGAAGATGGAATTTTAGTTGAGATTTGAAGAAAGTCAGGGAAGATATGAGCTAAAGATGATAAAGGGAGA
This sequence comes from Macrotis lagotis, assembly GCF_037893015.1. NCBI lineage: Eukaryota > Metazoa > Chordata > Mammalia > Peramelemorphia > Peramelidae > Macrotis > Macrotis lagotis. The sequence goes on from NC_133661.1 coordinate 149,001,090, forward strand.
GAATTCTAAACATAAGCGGCAGTCAATGAAAAATGTTCAGATGGAGTATCTCGTGTAAGGAGCATCAAAAAGGTAAAGATGATTGGATGACAGTGTAGGGGAGGGCAGGGGGAAATTTCAATCCAGGGAACATGTTAGGACAGACATGATTAATTCTACTTCAGCAATGTTTCTGATTCTCCAGACTTTGCCACCATGTTCCATAAGGGTCTCTTCTATCCCCTTCATTTCTTAATTCCCTTTGTGTTTTTCTACCACCATTAGAATATGACCTTATTATCAATGTATACCATGGAAACAATGAAAAAACTGGCAAATTGCCTTCTGTGGGGGTGGGGGGAGGGAAGTAAGATTAGGGGGGAAATTGTAAAACTCAAAATAAAAAAAAATCTTTAATATATATATATATGTGTTTGTGTGTGTATATATATATATATATATATATATATATATATATATATAACCTTATTGAGGATGAAGATGATCTTTCTTTTTGTTTCTATTTGTATCCTTAGTATTTACCATAGTGCCCAACATGCAGTAATAAATACTTGTTGATCACCTGCCTATCCATAACAGAATTTCAGCTTTGGAAAGGCACTCGGTCACTATCAAGGTCAATCCATGCTCAAAGAGAATTGTCAAAGCCTATTAAGTGCTCATCTTCATTTGTTTGAAATTTAAGGTGGAAAGAATGAGAGGTCGGGAGTTAGACTTAATAGGAAGTTTTTCAAGCTTAAATTTGCCACTCTTCAATTAGTACTCCTTGCTCCACATACTGCTTGCTGGAATCAAATAGAAGATACCAGGCTTTTGAATACTCAAAGGCAGCTATCAACTCCCACCTGAGTCTTCTCTAAGTTAAATATTTCCAGTTCCTTCAACTTCTCTTCATGTGATATGGGTATATCGCCTTTTATCATTCTGGGTACCCTCCTCTGGAGACTTCAGACACTTACAAATTGTGTGACACTGAGCAAATCACTTTACCCTTTTGCCTCAGTTTCCTCATCTCTAAAATGATCTGCCAAAGGAAATGACAAGCCACTCCAGTATCTTTGCCAAGAAAACTTCAAATGGAATCACAGAGTCATATATGACTAAAAATGACAATAACAAAAGCAGAAGTGATGGGATTCCAGTTATAGAAAAGGAAATGTAATTAGGGATTAGGTATGATAGATCTTCAAATCCAGGAAGTCAAACAGAATCAGGGATCAGAAAGGTCAAAAGGATTAGTATTTTGCTTTAGGGGATTGATGGTCACTGAAGTTTAGAAAGTAATAATAAGAGAAAGGCTTTGGTTAAAGGCAAGTTCCTCTTAATTTATTCTGAGAAGGAACAGGCATTGGCAAAGCAGGTAAAATCATATCAGACTCCGAGTTCAATAATGAATCTTTCACATGTACTCATACTGTCTAGCATTCTTGAATCTATAGTTGGTATTCATCGAATTAATAATACTGAAAAAGTTGTTTCAGTTCTGGAGAACAAATAATGAAACATAACTTTTTCCTTTCAGTTGGATGGACAAGGGGTGGAAGAGGGAGGGAGGGATCTCCATGAATGTGGAATGTGGCACACACAGTCAATGTTGCCTTTCCTTCTTTCCTTCTTTATTTCTTTCTTTCATATTACGTGTGTGTGTGTGTGTGTGTGTGTGTGTGTGTGTGTGTTTGGGTGTGTGTACATGCTTGTTTTCCATTGTTACAAGGGAGGATCCAATGAAAGAGAGGTAAATAAAAGTGACTAATATAAAAAATAAAAGTAATAAAACTTTAAAAATAAATTTTACATAAAATTTGATAATACTGTTAACATTCAGCTTCCTAAATGTATATCATCCATATGGCAGTATTATCTGCAGCCAATTTTTTAGATATCAAGATAGACTGCCCTTGCAACCTGGAATGCTTTTCCCCATGCCATCATTTATATGATCCAAGAATCAGACTAATTTCATATTAAGTCTGAACAAAAAAATGTTATTCAATCTTACACCCTTTTTCCTCAGCCAAAAAAGTGATATATTCCAAAGCCAAATACAAATTAATTTTGGATTAGTTAAATCGCTGATCTCTTCTACCAGTGATCACAGTTGAGAAATAGCTGCATATTAAAATGGAGAACCCCAAAAGGCTGCTGATAGATTTCCTCTTCAGTGTATCCCTCCCCTATCCATCCAAGTCTCTTAAGTGTTAAAACCTATTTTCATTGTAAATGTGTAGCCAGTAGAAAGGAAAAATAGCTTGCCTAAGATCTTAAAGAACAATGACCTGGCTGTACTTAATACTCTTGACTCATACTCCAACTCTTGTTTCACACTCCTCTCTTGTACCCAATTAACAATAATTGTACACTTCTGGAAGCTCATTTCACTAACAGGCTGTATCCCACAAATTCATTGCAAATCTGATTTCATAGATCTCAGGAGGCTTTTTTCCCCCCGCACCCTGGAAATAACAATGTCGAATGCCTTGGACTAACATAAAGTCTACTTAATCCAAAATGCAGCCACATAAAAAATTAGCCTAAGTAATAGACACTGGGAGGAGGAAGCTATTAGGGTAAACCAGAAGAAGGTTTCTTCACATTGCCTTTGCTTCAAAGTCAGCCCTCAAGAACATTATAAAATAAGGAAAGTTTGAGTTTGGCCTTCAACTTGATACCTAGTTTGTTGCCAAAGTTCACTGAAATCAACATCTGTTATAACAGGATACTACCATACCCTCAAGATCTGAAATTCTGAATTTCCCATATCTATTCATTCAATTCTCTGATCCCTCATTCAATCAGAACCTGTTTGTATTAATTGCAGCTTCTAGTCCCTCAGACATTTCTTATTCACCTATTTTCTCTCTTTTTTTTACTTACTTTTCCAGTCCAAACCTCATAAGTCATTTCATTGATAGGTTTACCTTTACCCCTAGGATCTCAAACCCTTTTGATCTTCCAGGATTCTTGCCCCTGCAGAGTGAATAACCTCCATCATCCAGTTTTTCTATTCCTGCTTCCAAGCTAATTAACGTGCTTGAGAAAGGTATGGACTTGAACTTGTGCTAATTTTTTTTTCCAATATGAATTTATGGTTCAGGGTCAGACTGCTGTAGAATTCTATTTTAATTTCTCATTGTGGAAGGATGATTACACTGATTGAAGTCAACACTAGCAGAGAGCAAGTAATAATGAAAGAGGTGGATCTACCTGGTCAAGTCTCTCCATACCTTAATTCATCTGCTGTTCAGGAATTAAAGTGATTTTACTAAGGCACAAGTCTGACCATACCCTCCCCCTATTCAATAACTCCATTGATTCCCTATTAGTTCCAGAATGAAACACAAAATGCTTTTTTTTTTTTGCTTAACATTCAAACCTAGATTCCTCCTTTCTCTCCAGTAGTCTTACACCTTACTCTAGGGTTTATGGGATGATCAAGGAGGGCCAGTACCTTTGGTGTGAGAGCTTGCTAAGCCCTTTTCAGGGCTGTTTATGCATCTTTAATTGTTCACCTGCACCCAATTCTCACCTGTGACTCCAAGAAGCTGTTGCACACACACACCATACCTCAGTAATTCTATCTTTGCAGATGGGCTAACCAGGTTAAGAGTGAGCAACAGGCCTCAAATCTATGAGTGAGTTAGGGGAATGTCTACCCCAACCAAATGAAGGCTTCCTCTGACAGAATGGACAAATGGAGAAAATTTCTTCCATTTATTAAAAAGACAGCTGAAGCAGGTGCTGTGAGTGCTTAGAGCTTGATCAGACAGCAAAGGTGCCAAGGTCATCCATTGCATTCCGGCTCATTGCCAATCATACTGACCTTTGATTTGATGTTGGATTTAGATGACTCTGGAAGAGAAGATGAGGCCAACTACTTTGTATGACTCTGCCTCACTTTAATTCAACTTGTGTACAAGTGATATCATTGTGATATCATTGATCCTTGTTGAAAATGAAGAACAAATAACCACAACACCATCTTACTCTTCAATGATATTAGTCTCCTGGTTACTCCAGATCAAGACACTCCTTTTAATCAGCTCTAAGTAATTTTTTTCTGATTGTCCCTAATGCCTAGAATATTCTTTGTCCTCTACTCCCATGCTCAAAATGCTCTCCTTCCTCTATTCTGTCTACTCATTTCTCTTTAAGTACTAACTAAAAATCCCATCTCCTTCCCTTTATCATTTCCCATTTTTCCTGTAAATAGTTTGTTTTGTGTATATTTGTTTATATGTTTTATGAATATTTGTGTTTGCATTCCCCATTAGATTGTAAGCTCCTGGAGGACAAGGGATGTCTTTTGCCTTTTTTTTTATCACTAGCAATTAGTCCAATATATGACATATAGTAGATCCTTGAGTAAGTGAATTTCTTGGCCATGATCCCTAAAGAAAAAATAAAATGTCTCTCAATTCTATGTGACACACCCTCTCTCTTCAAGTTGTATTGGATGAATAGTTGAAAAGAGAGGGCCCCTATAGATAGTTTTAAAATGATCCAAAAATTTTGACTTAGTTATTGGTACCATAAATGTGTGATCTTTGTCCAAAAACCAATGAGTGGACATACTCTTGAAAATATAAACTATATCAATCTTTAAAATCCTAGTATACACATAACCAGAAGAAAGAATTTTGAATTCATTACTTTAACAAAAAATCTTGTTTTTTCACTTCTTACCTCTTTCACTATATAGATTACTTCCAAATGGAAGAATGGGCCACTAGTTTCTCTCAGAAAGGCAACTGAAGGATTTGACAGAGTTGGTTTTTATCATGTATTCAAAGGAAATAGAAACTATCATTTTATTGCATGTGAAATTTCTTAGGATTTCATGAAACCGGTAATATCCCAAGGCAGTGGTAATGATATTTGGGAAAAGACAGCTGGAAAATTGTAGTTTATAAACTACAGAAGATAAAAAGATAGAGAAATGATATGAAGAATGCAATCATAGCCTCCAAATTAAAATAAATATACTTAGGTACTCTGTGAATTCAGTGAGAAAATAAGAATAAATGAAACCAGTCAAAAATATATTGTAAAATAAGGATCAAGAATAAAGAATGAGAGTAGCAAAAGTCCCCTAAACTATACAGAAACTTCATTTCTAAATATCTTGGTTACTTCAAGAAAAGATGAAACATGTTGGACATAGTGATCACTAAAAATAATAAAAATGAAACAAATTACGTTTTGATAGAAAAGAAATAAGTCATTTCAAATTTGGTGGGTCATATCATAGCTGTTTATTAACAGACATTTTAACTTGTGAAAATCAAAAGAAGTACAAAATTTAAAGAATAAAAAAGTAGATAAAAGGCTTGTATACAATTAAAACAAACAAAGCCTTACCTTTTTTTATGAAACCATTTGAAAAATCAAATTTTGATGAAAAATTAAGGACATAGATAAAGACCATAATCTCATGCCAAAGTTTACCTGAAACCAAGATCAAATGAGTCAACACATGTTTGGTTCATTTGCACATTAGACAGATAAAGTAGCCAAAGGTGACACCAGCTTAAAATAAAAATTGATTTAGAAAGTCTTATGGAGAAACATAACACAAAAAGTCTATAGAAGGATGGGTGCCTTCTCTCTCTTTTCACTAGATCCTTTCCCTCTACCTAATGTGGTTATCTCTTCTCTATTTTAAAAATGTGTAAAATTACCCTTGATCATACAAGTCCCTTGACCTATAATCCCAGTTTTTCTATCTTTCACAATCAAACTCTTTTAAATAAATTTTATTACATTCTGTTTTTATATGATCTAGATTTCCCAATGTATCTCTTTCCCCTGTCCCACTCAGACAGGCATCCCTTATAGCAATGAATATTAAAAGATTTTTTAAGAGTGCAGTATGATATCTAAAGTTTGATATTATAAGCATTATACTTTATCAATTGCCCCAACCCTGCAAAAAAGCAGAGTAAAGAACTTTCTCATCTCTTTTCTCTTACTGAACTTAGTCTTTACAATTTCTTAACATTCATTTCATTTGTTTTGTTGTGATGATGTTTGTGTCATTTATATGATTGGAGTTATGTGCTTTTTCCCTAGTTCCGCTTCTTTTACTTTACATCAGTTCACCTAATTCTTCTTATGTTTCTCTGTGAATATCTTCTTTCATTGTTTCTTACAAGCAGTAACATTCCATGTAATATTCCATGACATTTATGTACCACAACTTTCCCCAGTCTTGGGTATTTACTTTGTTTCCAATCCATTGCTACTTCAAAAGTGCCTGCCACATTTCTAGAAAGAGTACTCCCAGTGTCCATCTCTTCATTTCTTACTCACTCTACAACCTATCAAAATCTGACTCCCCTTTCTGGTCACCCCCAAATAAACAAAAGGAAGAGAAAGGAGTTTTCTGTACAAATTACACTAAGTTTATCTTTTTCTCCCATCAGTCCTTCCCATTAGTCCCAATTACCAGTCAAGTCTGTCTTTCACAATCAATCAACACCTATCTAATCATTCACTTTCTATCAGGCAATGGGTTGGATAATGAAAGGGCAAAGACAAAAATAAAAATTATTCTTACATTAGAATAACTTATAGTCTATTTGGGAAGGCATATGTGTGTTTGAATATGAATATGTATATATAATATATGTATTCATACATATACATATGAATAATGTACAAAATATGTACAAAGGATAATTTGGAATGGTATCTACTAGCAGTTGAGGAATCAAGATATTCATGAAGAAAAAAATTATTGAACTAGATTTTAAAGGAAAGTAGAAATTCTAAGATTCACATTCACAAATTTCCAGGTGACACTGTCTGGTGGGGACTGATCTTTTTGCTATTCTATAAACAAGACACACTTATCTCTCTTCTCCCAGCAAATTCTCTGACTGTCCTCCACACCTAGAAAGGTTTTTCCTCTTCACCTGCACCTACTTGCTTCACTGGCTTCCTAAAATTTCATCTTCTGCAGGAAGCCGTTCAAACCTCTCTTAATTCCAGTGCTATTTCTCTATTAATTATTTCCTATTCATCCCAAACACAGCCTGTCTGTGCATATTTATCTGCATGTTATTTTCTGCATTGAATTTTGAGTACTTTGAGAACAAGGACTATCTTTTGCCTCTTTTTATATCCTCTGCACTTGTCATTATGTCTGGCATCTACTAGGTGATTAATAAATATTTATTGATTCTTGATTGATAGTACTGAAGTGGATAGGGTATGACAATTTTCGATATCTCTATATTGATTAATTTGCTGTTCTCAAACTGGGTACTTGTATATATCAGATATCTTATTCTGTTCCTTTAACTACAAGAAGAACTCTGAACACTCAAAAGTATCTCAGTAAAATAGTTCATTTTTTGACTGGAAAAAATCAGAAATCTAGCCTTTACCTTAACCCATAGAGAATCTTTAAATTAAAGCCTGAAGCTTTCAAAATCACAACAAAACCATTTGGGATATTCAGCATGAGTTGACAAAATTTCCTTCAGTGGTCAACCTCAATTTTTAAAAGTTGAGCTATTTAAGTTCAAAATACAAAGACTGATGTTTGTTCAAAGTCAATCTTTGAATATTGAACTATCTGGATGCGCTTTGGTAAATGAGCAAACAAAAAAAAAAAGAGCTTCTTTCCTAGACCCTTCATCAAATATCATCCCTTTTATAGGCAAAGTTCTATGAGTTCTCTCTACTCTAAAAGAAGGACTGGCCACGATTCTAAAGCACAGTATGGACAGTATCAGTTTGACAGGTCCATATTTCTACAACAGTCTATTCATGGAAGTGATGATAACAAAGGTTGCTTTTGTTTATTCTATATCAATCAATCAATAAGCATTTATTGAGAAATTATTGTGTGTCTGTCACTATTGTAAATGCTTGGAATACAAAGAGAAAAGGGCAATAATTCCTACCCTCTAGAAGCGTATACACTAATGGATGTCATTTCCCTTTGCCCCTATAAGGACCTTCACTCCTGCCACCTGCTACTGAAACCTACAACTAAATCTTATCACTTTAGAGCAAAAAGCTGCCTTCAAATTTCTCCATTCAGTGGTAATGTGTTTACAAGAATGGGGAAACTGTCTGTGACCTTAACTGATGGTCCTAAAATGAATAGTCTAGGCAGGGTGAGCAGTGAACCAAACTAGGAGCAAACTGGATAAAGAAAAAAGCCAGTGATGTTTATGAAAAGAAAAAGGAGCTACAGAGAGAATGACCTAAGACATTTTAAATCATGTATACTGGTTCCTCCCATCCCTTACTAGAACAAATTCTAACACTTTAGGGGTCTCCCCCAAAGGGAAATGATGATTCATTTAAAAAACACTGCTATTTAAACCTAAAAATCTTTAATGTCCCCCATTACAACCATCTCTCAACTTGCATAAAAATTGCTTATTTTTTGCAAATTGCCTAATCTTACATGTTTAACCTAAGGTTAGCTATTCTATATACTTTTTTTCCCATCCATATGAGTGCCTATTAGCTTCCCAAACCTGTCTGAGTATTTTGGTAGAAGACCACTGGTATAGTGGGTAGAGTGATAGAACTGGAGTCAGGAAGAGGAGTTCAAAACTACATTTCAATATTTACTATCCATGAGATCACCAGTACATCCCTTAACCTCTTCTTGCCTCAGTTTCCTCAGCTGTAAAATGGGGGTGATAATCATATAATTTTCCAAGGTTGATGAAGATGTTTGTCCTTAATTCTCAAAAAGGACATGACATCAGGGAGGTGATGCCATGACAAGCTCATGAATTGGATTTGAGTGAGATGGGCTGTGTTAAGTGCCCAGTCTCACTTTTTTCTCCAGAGTCATCTAATTCATCTGATTTCAGTAGTCAGATATGAATCAGGACAACAGGAGGTGATCCTAGATGCAAGGCAATCAGGGTTAGGTGACTTGCCCAAGGTCACACAGCTAATAAGTATCAAGTGTCTGACACTAGATTTGAACTAAGTTCCTCCTGACTCCAAGGCTCTATTCACTGTACCATTTAGCTGCCATACCAGGGTTGATAAAAACCAATTAGACAATATTTATAAAGCTCTTTGCTCAGTCCGTAGTACATATTAGGTATTTGATAAATGCTTGTTTCCTTTCTTCCCTCAAGATATTTATAGTCTTACTTCAGAGACATGTATGAAAGAACAAAAAAGATAAGATGCATAAAATTCAGTTGGCATTCTGGTATCTCCAAGAAAGAAGTGATTGCTGGGACCATTCTATCTTTAGCAAGAGGAGAGGAAAGCCAGGTATAGTTTCAAATGTATCCTAAATTTTCAAAGGGTAGTTTTCAAAGAGTTCACAAAAATGGACAAGTAGGATTCCATAGAATGAAGTCTAACCAGAATAGACAAGAAACTCGCAAGAAGAAAATTTCAAAGAAACAAAGAAAAATAATTCCAATAAAGAGGAAAAAGAGAAAAAACATCTGAAGAGAACTTTGTTGATGTAGCTCCAAAAGGAACTCAATAATAAGCTTTAAATTTTTAAAGAATGTAGAGAAAAAGGAAGCAAGAATAGATAACAGAATAAAAGTGTGACGTACTTCTTTAAGAACTGTGGCATAAATGCTAAAGCTCAGTATGAGAGAGGCTGGTGAGAAAAACCAAGGACAAAAAGAAATGTGAAAACCTTTTGGTTTTGGTTTGTTTTCCTAACTCTATTAGGGAAGAAAGAAAATAAAAAGAATAAATTGCTAATAATAAAGCTAAAAGAATAAATTGCAGATTGGATGAGACAATGATAACTAAGGCACAGAAATATATTTCGCTCAGTAGGAAATAAGGGAAAGAGAAGAAAGAGGAAGAAATGAAGCATATTTTAAGAGAGGGAATAATTCTAGGCAAAAAAAAAATTTTAAGCATACATTAAAATATTGATAGCAGATCTTTATTGTGGTGGGAAAATTGGAAACTGATAGGGTGCCCATCAATTGGTGAATGCTTAAACAAGGTATAGCATATTAATGTGGTAGAATACTATCATGCTATAAGAAATAATGAAGAGAATGGTTTCAAAGATACTCCAAAAGACTTCTATGAACAGATGCAGAAAGAAGTAGAATCATGACAATGGATTGTAGAGTTAAACTATTTTGTAATGTCAGGCAACTTTGAAAACTTAGTTACTCTGATCAAATGAATGATCAAGCACACATAATAAAAATATACTACTGACTTCTGTGAGAGAGGTGATGGACTCAAGAGTACAAATGGAGACACAAATTTTGAGCATGACTAAAGCAGGAATCTGTTTGGCATGACTATTTTTATTTATAAGAATTTTGTTTTTCTTTCTACCTTAATTGCAGGAGGGATAAAGACAATATGAATTTTTATTAATTAAAAATTAATTTTAAAACATATCTGTAACTGAGCGAATGAGTGATTGCCCAAAGTCACATAACTAGAATATTTCAAGGGTGGAATTTAAAAATATATTTTCCTGAATTCAAATCATCTCTTTCAAATATGTCACAATATCTCTTAGAGACAAATGTCAAGTATAAAACATGGATTATAAAAATCAACTTTACAAGAACAGATATAGAAGCTTGGCAAACCATCAGTTTGTCTGGGAAAAATCTGCAGCTTAAGTGGAATGAAAGTAAAATATGAATCAGCAATGTGATGGGAAGCTTATAAAGCTGTATAACGTAAGGCTTCATCGAACGGCGCAATGTCCAGAAGAGAAAAAAGAGAAATATGAATGCTGGAGTTAAAAAAAAAAGGGGAAGTTTTCTGAAGAAAGTGAAATTTGAGCTTGATCTGAAATGGATTCAGAAGGAGTAAAATGAGTAGTTCAGTTTTCAACATAATCAGTGTGGTTGTACTGGGACATGCAAGAGAAAATTTCCTATGGGCTGTTGGACATATAAACTTGGAGTTTAGGAGAAAGAAAAGGACTAAACATGTAGATTTTGATAACTGCACAGAAGTGATGGCTGGAGTAACAAGATTTGGATGAGCCTTCTAAAGGAGAGGCTATTCAGAGTTTTCAGGGGCAGCTAGGTGGCGCAGTGGATAGAGCACTGGCTCTGGAGTCAGGAGTACCTGAGTTCAAATCCAGCCTCAGACACTTTATAATTACCTAGTTGTGTGGCCTTAGACAAGCCACTGAACCCCATTGCCTTGCAAAAACAAAACTAAAACTAAAAAAAAAAAAGAGTTTTCAGGAATATAGTTTTGTCCCAGAAGAGGGAGAGTCAATAAAAAAGAAGGAAGGAATAAAATAAAAGACAACAAAAGAATGAGGCTAACAAAGTGTTTTAGAAGTCAAGGACAATTAGAGTTCCAAAAAGAAGGGAATCTGGTCAACAATGTATAGGTACAGCTAAGATACCAGAGAGAATTAGAACTAACCAAAAGTTATTGAATTTGACAGTAAGACAGACATCATTGTCATCTATCTTGTTTTAATAAGTATCTTTCATTAGCTGATTGGTAATTGGGCTTTTAAGGCTAAGAAGAAGGCCATAAGTTAAATGTGAATCCTTTCACCTTGTCGAGGGAGGAACTGAGAAGGATGGGTGATTCCCTCATTCTGCACCTCTAGTGTCTGCTCAGCATTATTAAACACTGGCACATCAGTATTCTAACCCCAAAGGGACTCCAAATGCCCAGGTAAACATTCATTTACATTTAGATTGTACTTCTCTGGATTCAGAGTCTTTCTCTCCAAACTATAACAATGCAATTATCAAAAAAATGGACAAGTTATTTCTAAGTGATTTAGGCAGGGACTCTCTCCTCCCATAGGAAACTCCTTTACTTCTTGTATAACAGCTCTAAGAACTCCATAGGCATTCATCTTACCTATGATGTTCATAACCATCCCACCACATTTATCATCTTTGTGATAACAACAACAACAACAAAAGAAAAGACAGACACTCCAATGTGGAAAAAATCAAAATGGCAGGACCCTCTGATTAAAGAAACAAATATTTACTGAGTATCCATAATGTGTAAAATGTTTTGCTAGGTTCTCTGAGAGATATAAAACCACAGGATATAGTCCACTCTGGTACAGTGGAAAGAGTGGGGTTTGAATCTCATTTCTGAAACTTTTTATTTTTATGACCTTGGAAAAATTATTTTTTACCTTCCTTTTTACTCAGTTTTCTTATTTGTAAAATAAGGGTATTTGACTAGATGATCTCTTGTACCTTTCTAAAATCTTGTACATTTCTAAATTCCTTAGAAGTTTTTTTTTCCCCTTATAATAATTACCTATGCACTTTATGAATTAAAAAACATTCTTCGGGTACAAAGAAGTCAAGACAAAACAAGCACTTATTAGGCACTACTGGTGCTGGCATCTCTGAGGTCAAACTTTATGTTCCAGTTTTCAAAGTTTAATCCTTTAGCCAAACAAGCAATTAAGCACTTATTACTAATTACAGGCATTGTGCAAACACAGAATCAAAGCTTTCCCTGTCCTCAAGAAGTTTCTATTTTAAGGTAGGGAAAGGCAAGGCAACATGTGTATATATATATATATATATATATATATATATATATATATATATATATATATATATCTGTGATGCAAAACAGCTACAAGTTAACCTTGATAGGAAGCAATGGGGGATCAGGAAGGGCCTGGAGCAGAAGCTGTTTTTCTACCATTTAAAAAAATAAATATTTTCTTTATTTATTTTTCCTTAGGATTTTTTATAGTCTTGTTGGAAAACAAAATGGAAATGTATAAAAAATTAAACAATGAGTGATCACATAATAAGTATCAAAGTTTGGAGTGGCTAGGTTGCACAATGGATAGTGCACCAGCCCTGGAGTCAGGAGTACATGAGTTCAAATCCTGCCTCAGACACTTAATAAATACCTAACTGTATGGCTTTGGGCAAGCCACTTAACCCCATTTGCCTTGCAAAAATAAAAATAAAAAAAAAGAATCAAAGATCTTCTCTAAAGGAGGTAATTCATCCCTCCTCCAAATTCAGTTGACATAAACACAGAAGGCCTAGATGTGATCAAAAGATTTTACTATATTGTTTAACTGTTAAAGATGTGGCTATTCCCTGATGCTTTTATGAGGTATGAATGCTACATTGAGTCTAGAAGGGAACAAAATGATTGGTTTATAAAACAAATTAGCCATGTCTCTGAAGATTTTAAATCACTAAGTCCTGAGAAATTCACTAAGATATATCTCTGCAGTAGAGCCCTGCAGAGGGGAAAAGGGAATTTATTTTCCATAAATCTAACCAACCATGTAATTTTGAAAGGAAGTTAACTAAACCAGTAGGAGATGCTGTGTCCAGGAGAAGAGCGGTAACACACTCAAGACAGGGACAAACAGAGGAAAAGTAACCTGAAATAGTAAGCAACTTCACATAATGTCTTTTGGCAATCACAAGTTCATTTATGCAGAGGGTACGAAGCATGTGGCCCCTATGAAGGCTTAAAAGGAGTTTTAGGTTTTGTGGTACTAAGAATTGTGAATTGTTTTTGACACTTCTCTATTTTATGTGTACCACTAAGCACTAATTTTGTATTCACTTGCCCCATTGATACTGTATATTTGTGAAATTTTACATTCCTAATTTATGGGGGGGGGCGGAATAAGTAGTAATACATGGCTGTTACAGTTGGGTTGTAAGGAAAGCTGAGCTCTATAGAATCAAAGCTTTCAAATTATGATGCTGGAAAAGACCTTTGAGAGAATCTCTTGGACAGCAAAGAGATTAAATCAATCAATACTTAAAAAAATTAATCCAAAACATTCATTAAAAGAACAAATACTGAAACTGAAGCTTAACTACTTTGGTCAAATAACAAGAAAGGGCTCATTGGAAAAGATCCTGATGTAGGGAAAGATTAAAAGCAAAAGAAAAAGAGTATGAGAGAGATGAGATGGATGGGTAGTGCCATAGAAGCAACATGAATTTGGAAATGCTTGAGGAAAAATGGTGGATAGAAAAAATCAGGTGTGTTTTGATACATGAGGTCATGAAGTATCAGACCTGACTGAATGATGGAACCACAAAAAGTAGTATGAAGTTTTAACATATACTAGTTTTATTATGCCATCTTAGTAAATATCTTTAAGCTAATTAGGTCTATTGGCTAATTATTAATAGAAAGTAAAATGGCAAGGGCTCATGAGCTATATAGTGATAATATTATAAACCCATAAGGTTACTTATAAAATATGAGGTAATAGTCACCCCTCTGGACAATCACCCAATGGGTTCTATTACAAATTAAGGGAGTAATCCAAAGGAAGCATAACTCAGACAATAATTATATTAGGATCCCCAATGAAGGAAAAGAGCATTTCAAATAGGGAAATAGTCAAGTGAACATTTACAGAAGTGGTGTTTGAACTGGACTTTGAAGAAGAAATATAATGTGAACTAGAGAAAAGAACCAGGAAATGAATTCAAGAAGATGAAAGAGGTAACCTCGAGCACATTTTCCTCCTTACTAACTGAAAAGCAATAAATACTTCAATAAAAATAGTTGCAAAAGGAAAAAGAAAAATATCATGAATCACCACCACCCGGCAATTCTTATGGGAATAAAACATAACTGAGGAAGATCTTGATAGAACATTATTCCTGATAGCCTTGAATTCCTGGCACACAAGTCACTCACATTACCAGTTTTCCTCATACAGTCAGTTGAACAACAGATTGGCACTGGGTCCCAGAAATGTGAAAGTATCCCCTCCCTCAAATGACTAAAATATTTGTTGCTGTTAATTGAGAATGTTTCTTGGTGAGTTAAATTTTCTTCTTATTCTGTGAACTGTTTCAGTTATATTTTGCCAGTTTTGATATTTTAAACAATTTTTCCTTGAGTTTTCTTGTGTTTTTAAACAATATTCTATTTTTCCCCCCAATTACATGTACAACTTTGGGTGAATACTATCCCCTCTGACTTCAATATTGTTATCTAAAAAAAATGTAAGTCCTACTTGTCTTACCAACCTCAAAGGATTTCCAAGAAAAAGTTTAAAGAAAATATTAATAATTTTAAGTCAATCATCTTTTTCAAACTGTTTTTATAAACACTAAACTAGCTCATTAGATCTTCACAGTAATCCTGTGAAGAAAGTAGAGTAGGGATAAGTACCCCTGTTTTAACAAGATGGAAACTTAGATGCAGAGAGATTCTGACTTGCCAAAGCTGATGAGAACTAGAAGTCAACTTTGCTTCCTCCTGATTCAGAGTCCTGTCTATTTGACCTAAATACCTCTGCTTGCTAAGTTAAGTCGAGTTATCAATTCTCTATCATATTAATTTGAAATATAAGATTTCTTTTTTAAAAATAAAGCATGACTCCATACAAAGCAATTATTTCATAGAAAGTCATGGGAAGAGTGTATGACAGAGTCAAAAGGTGGGGTTAAATCCTGATTTTGCTATGTTTTGCCCTTGTGAATTTGAGTAAGTCACCTCATTTCTCAGTTTTAGTTTCTTCAACAATTTTTTTCCCCAAAAACCCATCAGACCAGGTAAATGTTAGGTTCAAATAAGAGATGTATGTGAAAGAAGCCTGTAACCATAAAATAATAAATAAATAATCCTGTTAATGAGATCAAAGGAGATGATTTGTATTAAATGTACTGTAAACTTTTTAAAGTATCCAATTCAATTCAATAGCTATTGATCAAAAGTCAACCATTATTACTAATGTGCTCACATTCATTTACTATTCTAAGACTTACCAAGCACCATCTTTCTAGCTAATCTCTGTAGTAGGTCACATAAAGATTTTTGTTTGTTTTTGTACAGAGTTATAACTTGTATTGGGAATTGTTGGTAAAGAAACTCCCTCTACCAAAGCAGATCAATAACTCATATTGTATTATACTATGTCTCTCTGAGCATAATTTACTCATTTTATAGATGAGAAAACTGGTATGCAATGAGGTTGCAACTGTTAGTAAGTATTAGACTCAGGACTTGAACTCAGGACTATCATCTTAAAATCCTGTGGTTCCCCCCCCCTCATATGAATGGAAATTACTGCCTTGACTATGTCTAATGATATTCATCAAATTTCAACTGAGTTGAAACGAGACTTCAAAAGAGCTGAACAGAACTTAGATTCAGGAAAATCTTGGTTCAAATCCTAACTCTGATGCATTTACAACTGGTGTAACCAGGGACAAGTCACTTTCTCCATCTTTAAAATAAAGATAATAATACTTGTAGTGATTGCCTTGTGGGATTGTTACTAGGATCAAATTAGATAAAATATATCAAGTGCTTTGCAAAACTCAAAATGATCATTATCAGCCTGTGAAGACTAGTATTTACCAGTGTCTCCCTGATGTAGAGGCAACCAGTCCTCTTCGCCTTCTCTAATCCTTAGGCTGTGTTATTCAGTCATTTCAGTAATGTTCAAATCTTTGTGACCCCATTTGAGATTATTTTGGCAAAGATCCTACAGCTGTTTTGCCATTTCCTTCTCCAGTTCATTTTACAGATGAGGAAACTCATTTGAAATAGGTTTAAATGACTTGCCTAGGATCACCCAGGTAGTAAATATCTGAGACCAGACTTGAATTCAAGAAGTCTTCCTGACTCCAGACCTGGTACTCCATCCAATGCACCACTCAATGCCCTATTTGCTTGTTTACTCATTCTTAAAAGGAACCATTTCCGTTAAGCATGACAAATGAAATGTTAGAGTCCTATAAGGTCTATATATTGGCCATTTTCCAGAGGGAAAAAACAAATGCCTTTTCTCTACTTATTGGTGTGGAGTGCCAATTACCTAAAAGCTCCCAATTCCACTTGTTAAATTTCAGATCCATGTCAACACAGTTTAATCCTATTGCCTTGGAGAGACATTCTTGGAGAAAATTCACTAGGCCTTAGGAAAAGCACACAATAGTAAGTCATTGAGGTAAGATCTCTACAACCTATAGTTTGTTTGTAAACAGCAGCAAATTAGCAATAAGACAAAAAAAAAGGAACACCATCAGCAAAGAGGAGGAAAAACTCAACCCTATTTGGAGATGACATAAATGTGTTTTGAAAACCTTAATAGTATTTGCTAATCAATCTTAAAGGTGTCAACTGGGCAGCACAGTGGATAGAACTCTGTGTCTAGAGTCAGAAAGACTTGATTTCAAATTTAGCATCAGACATTTACTAGCTGTGTGACACTGGGTAAGGCATTTAACCTCTCTTTGCCTCAGTTTCCTCAATAATCAGATAGGGATAAAGACAACATCTAGACCAAAGGGTTGTTGTGAGGATCAAATAAGAGAATATTTGTAAAGTACTTAGCAGAGTGCCAGGAAGATAACAAATTCTATGTACATATTTATTCTTTTCCCCTTCCCCTATATGACTTCTTGTCTCTTTTTCCATCCAGTTCTAAGCAAAGCTATTGGGTTAATAAAACTTTCTTTTAAGTTATTAGTGAGAATTTCATCATCAGAAAAGAATAGAGAGAACAAGTTGTAATAATTAATATATTATATATATATATATTCGATCTAATTCTAAACTGAATGTCTTATGTTGTCTAAATTAATTTTTAAAAAAGAATAGACTCTTTCTAGGCCCCAGTCCTAATCAGAAAACCTTTGGATTCAGTGGGCCTTTCTTCACCAAATTTATAGGAAAGACAATCTTGAACCATCTGGTGCCTATTTAATTTTTAACCACCTCTCACTTGAAACATTTCTTTCTTCATTCTTATTTTGTCCTAAAAAATTGGCCATAAGCTAAACCGTACCATCTGTGACTTCCAGTAAATACAACTGTTGCTAATGAAATTACCCAGCTTCATCATTTTGATTTAAATGCCTTGCCTGTTTTTCCTCTGACCTTTCATTGCTTGCCATCAAACCAGAGCTTTTGTGAATTTAGATATACTTGTCCATGTAGGTCAGTCTTTAGGAATAAATCTTATCTGTGAATCTCAAGAAACTTGGCCAAGTCTGCCCAGCAGGCTGGCATGTGAGATGAGGGCCAGAGCCATGCTAAGAAATCATTATGGCATTTGTGCCCATCCAACTCAAGGGCTCAGCTCAATGTGCTTCAGGCCCCAGGGCAGATCCCCTGCCATGTGACCAATTGGTCACTGTTCCTTGCTTTCTTGCCTCCCATTTGTTAAGCTGACTATATTAATGAGTCTAGGTGTTGATGCCCATTGTCTTGGCTTTTTGTTTCCATTTTCCCCATTACAGTACTACTTGACCTGATTGAAAAAAAAGGAACAGTCCAGAGACTCTGAACTTTCCCCAACTGAGGAAGTTGTAATAGAGTGGAGAATAGCATTGGAAGCATTTGACTCCCTTTCGAAAAAATCCAACCCATCTATCTTTTTATACGCATTCTATTGGAGACTATGAATGGCAGATAGTAGAATTGATAACTGGTACAGGAGAAGGAAGGAACACCTTCCACATAGACCGAGGGGTCCTTTGTCTAAGTGACCAATAAGTAGATTCCATGGCCCTTTACCAAATGCTTTTTTGTCTTTAGACCTTCCATGGGCAAGCTTGGGTAGATAGGCTGGAAGGGAAGGTATCCAAAATGCCTGCTAATTGAGTTCAACTGACATTTTGTCCCCAAAGTGCTCCTATAATTCATAAAGAGATCTTAAAGATAACCACTTTCATATTCTCAGAAGTTTTTGACTGCCTGAAGACTCAAAAATCCTACTGTGGACCTTAAATTTCCTTTGTTCCATTTTACCACCCCAAAGATATTAAGCATAGCTACTGTTGTACATAAATTCTCTTGTGAATAAATCTTATGCCCCTTTTATAAGAATTGCAAATTCCCAAGGGTTGAGATTGTATTTTATTTCATTTTTGCATCCCCATTGCCTCATGTTGTTATTCAGTCATTTTTCAGTCATTTGCCTCATGCAGTCTTCAGTCTACTACATGCTTATTAAATGTATAGGCTCATAAGATTTAGAGCCTTGGAAGACTTTTAGAGGTCATTAGCACATTGCCTAAGACAGAGAAAGGTTAAGTGACCTACCCAGTTTCACAAATAATCTGAAACCAAGTTTTCTGATTTGAAATCAAGATGTTTAATTGAAAATATAGTTTTTTTTCTTAAGGAACTTACAACATAGGTGGGTGTTAATACAACACAAGCACATTTAATTTAATAATAATATAAGACTGAAGATTAATTATTTGTTATATTCTAAAAGGGTTACACTGGAGTTAAGAGAAAAAGAAACTTGCATTCACCCTCTACCTCCCTCACACACAACAATGCTACCTCCACTTTTGCCTTAATTCTTGGGTAAGACTGCCAATCAGGGGATCAGTAGAGGAAATAGGCAGAGAAAGGATTTGTGTATTTGTTTATTGATTTTCTCCTGCTGGAAGGCCTTGTTCCAGGCCAGGCTTTCAAATAGGTGGAATAGCTTATATGATATGACTTAAGTAGTGGCAAAAGGTCCTTCTGAAAAATTATATTCCCCACTGGCCCTGCTTGAAATCCCCATATTACTAACTCCTTTGAAGCAAGCACTGATGGGTAAAATGCATTAAGCTGTTGTCAGCTGATAATACATAGTACTCACAGATTCCATAGCATTTTAGAGCTGGAAGGGAACATTAGAAAATGTCTAGTTTGACCCCTGTGTTTTATAAATGAGAAAGCTGTGGCCCAGAGAGAATAACTTGCCTATGATCATACAATTAGAGATGCATCTTAAATACCATTAGTTTGTCAAATAAAGCAGTCACCCATCAAATACCTATGGAGACATAATCACAGGATTGATAAGTTTTGATGGAAAGGAAAAAAGGTGGCAAGGAAAAATACAAGATATCAAGTATTATTGAAAAATGCCAGGTCGTCAAGAGAAATTATGCTTATACCTCAGGTGGTATGGGATGCCATGTGAGAAGGAAAGTTAAAAAAGGAGGAAGGTAGGAACATTATAGACCAACATCACCTTATTCCTTTTTCTCTGCCACAAGGTTTGTATGTTAGATTTCTCAAGTGGTCTTCAATGGTAGGAGCTATTCTTTCAGTCTTCTTTGAGAAAACTTGCAGTCATCATTTAACTCTTCATGCTCCTTTATCCCTTAAAAGCAAAGCTTCCCTTATAGTGTAGATCATGTAGTACTTCCTATACTAAGCCTAGCCTGATCCCCAAGTCATAATACTGCCTCCCTTAATATATATATATATATATATATATATATATATATATATATATATATATATATACACACTACTCATCAAGTTACCAAATATTTACCAGTTAGAAAGCTGTTGTAGCAATCCATTTATGAAGTTCCAAGAGTGTAAACTCAGGGGATGATATTAAGAGATGAATTAATATATGAAAGTCATTTTGGAGAAATAAATAAGCATGGTGAGATATAGTATGTAGGAGAGTTAATTCAAAAAAACGTATATTAAGCACCTAATAATTACAAGAACCATCATGGTATAATGGATGATATTAAAAAAAAAATTGAATCCTATGTCAGAGATGTGCTAACTGGGAGACTCAAGTGTTAAGGAGACAAAGATAAGCAAAATACAGTACCCATTCTCAAGTTGCTTACAGTCTCCCCTGCCACAAGGCAGACAACATGAAAACAACCATGTACAAACTAGCTATATGGGACAAATTGGAGATATTTACCAGAGAAAAGTCACTGGCCTCAGAGTCTGAGGAAAGATTTCTTATAGAATTCATAGAATCAAAGAATTATAGATTTAGAACTGAAAGAAACCTTAGAGGCCAGTGAATTCAAAACACTTTACAGAAGAGAAAACAAAGACTGAGAGAGCTTAATATGACTTTTACTGGATTACCTAGCTAGTAAATCTCTGAGTAGAATTCTAACCCAAATCTTCCTGACTCCAAAACTAGGAACTCATTACACAATGATGGCTCTTGTAATTATTAGGTGCTTGATACATGTTTATTAAATTATATCTCCTACATACCATGTCTCATGAAATCCTGTCATTTATTCCTTCAAAATGACTTTCACATATTAATTCATCTCCTTCTAATACATTCCTTTAGTTCACATTCTTATAACTTCATATATATATGGATTGCTATAAAAGCATTCTAGCTGGCATCTATCTGCCCCTGATCTGTACATGACTGTCAATTCACAAACATTATTAAGAATCTGCTCTGTACTCTACTGGGCACTGGATCAGAAACAAAACTGATATTTGCTACTTCCTAAAAGATTGTCTTCAATGTGTCACTCTCCTTCATGAGAAACCACAGTGATTACCAGGTCTGTATCCCAAAGAGATCATGAGAAAAGTAAAATGATTTACATGTGTAAATGTATCATAGCAGCTCTTTTTGTGGTGGCAAAGAATTGGAAATTAAGAGATGTTCACCAATTGAGGAATAACTGAACAAGTTGTAGTATATAACACAATGGAATACTATTGTTCTATAAGATGTCCTATAAGAAGAAGATGAACAGCAGACTTCAGAAAAACCTGGAAAGATTTATTGAACTGATGCTGAGTGAAGTGACCAAAACCAGTACTGCATACTATTGTACACAGTAACAGTGAAATTGTATGATGATCAACTATAACAGACTTAGTTCTTCTCAGCAGTACAATGATCAAAGTCAATTCTAAAAGACTTGCGACAGAAAAAGCCATCCATATTCAAAGACAGAATTATGGAGTCTGAATGCAGATCAACCTATACTACTGTCATTTTTTTTTATTTGTTTTCTCTTGTTCTTTCTCGTATTTTTCTCCTTTTGTTATTATTCTTCTTTTACAATGTGGTTATTATGGGAATGTGTTTAACAAGATTGTATATTTATAAGCTACATGAGATTGCTTGATTTCTTGAGGAGTAAAGAAAATTTAATAAAAATGAATGTTTAAAACTATCTACATTCAATTGGAAAAAATAAAATACTATTAAGATAAAAATATAAAAGAAAAAATAAAACTACAGAGGCTCCTTTTTTGTCCCACAAATACATATCACAATTATTTCCCTGTGACTTTCCAGGTTCTTTGGGGTTCCATTGCCTTGTCATGAAAAGTTATCATGGAAAGAAGATGAGATATGAAATCAGTACTACCTGAGGTCTAGTCCCAGCTTCAGTGCTTACTATCTTGTGCCTTACTACTGACTGGCTAGTCACAATTTTTTTGAGCTTTCTTTTCCTAATATAGAACAAAATACTTGCAATATCTATCTCTATTAGGATTATCATGAGAAAAGTACATTGTAAGTTGCCATAAAAATGTTATTGTTGCTAGTCCAATCTCATCTCTCATTAATGATTTCCTTCTAGATGAAGTCAATTCCTTCTGGCTTTTATTCCTATTTAAATTTCAAGACCAAATCCACCCCCCTAACTTCCCAATTCCTTTCCTACAGGAATCTCTCCTATTGTCTCTGAGCTCCAGAGGGACTTCCATTTTATATCAAGTAACTTGGGATATGATGATATATATTAGATTGTTTTCTTAACTCTTTCTTTTGTTTATACCTTGTCTCTCTAACTGGATCAGAAGTTTCTGAAGGAAAATTTCATTCAATAAATATTTATTGAACATCTACCATATATGAGACATTGGGAATTATTATTATTATTAACAATGAATATTTATCCTAATATTTTAAAGTTTGCAGAGTACTTTACATACCTTATCTTATTTAAGCCTTATGCTGTGAGACAGAAATTACAGGTAATATTATTCCTATTTTATTAATAAGGAAACTGAAGTTCAGATACTTGACTTCTTGTTTTTCCTCCCACACCACATTCTATCTCCCAACTTTTTACTGTCTTTCTCCCATGCCTAAAATTCTCCCCTTAAATTTTGTAATGTTGGAATATAGTATACTTAATAGATAGATGCTTACCTTGCCTAGTTCCTGACTTCCTAAAGGCTCAGCTCAAATCAATACTTCTCTAAGAAGCCTTTTTCAGGTCCCTTAATGCTAATACCTTTCATCTAATTTTACCCCACCTTGATCCTGTTTGCACATCTCTATCAGATTGTGAGCTACCTGAGGGCAGGGACAATGTTTTTGTGTTTTTTGTATCCCAAGTACTTTATCCCATGATTTGGTACATGATAAAGTGCTTAATAGATAATTGTTGTTGATAATGATGATAAATGACATTGAAGTGTCTAGGAGTCATCATAGTAAGAAGCAGAATTAAGATTCAAAGCCAATTTGGAAGAAATCTGCCAACTACCCACAATAAGACTTCAAAAGTAATCCTTCTCAAACCCTAGGAGACTCAAAGTCTTATAAGAGATAAGACCTAAAACTATCCTATTGTAATGATAAATACAAAGGAGATATCCTGCTAACAAAAGGTTGGCACATTTCTCCCTTTCCACCCTTCTCCATCATTTCTCTCATATGATCTGCATTAGCCAATGTAGCAATGTAAGCAAATTCCTCCCAAATCCATACACATAGAATTCTCAGGTATTCATGCTCCCATCCTACTGTGAAAACAGTTTCAGATTTGGATATGGATACAGAGGACCTAGGTTAAAAGTCAACACTGTCAGGGATGACTAGGTGGTGTAGTGGATAAAGCACCAGCCCTGGAGTCAGGAGTGCCTGGGTTCAAATCTGGTCTCTGACACTTAATAATTACCTAGCTGTGTGTCCTTGGGTAAGCCGCTTAAACCCATATGCCTTGCAAAAACCTTTAAAAAAAAAAGTCTACACTGTTGTTTCATGAACTTCAATTTCTTCTCTAGATTTTGTTTTTCTTATCATTAACAGGAAAGGGTTGGCCTTGATGGCCCTTCCAGCTGTAAATCCTATTCCTTGTTCACTTTATCTGAAATGTCTTTCTTTTACCCATTGATCTTCTGCCCAAATTCAGTGTCACCTCCTCCAAGAAGGCTTCCTAAATCCTTGTAGAAGCAATAATCACCTGGCAGGAGAAGATACCAGACACTGAGATCCTTTCTCAAGCTAAACTACCTAGCATTCCAACATTACTACAGAGAATTCAATTATGATGGGCTGGACATGTTGTTAGAATGCCAGATGTATACTTGCCAAAAAAAAAAAATCTATTTCTGAAGAACTCACAGAGGGCAAGTGTTCACAAGGGGGTCAGAAGAAACAATACCGAGACACCCTGAAGGTCTCATTGAACAACTTTAGAATTGATTGTACAGCAAAGGAGACACTGGCACAGGACCTCCCAGTACAATGTGCCCTCATCAGTGAGGGTGCTGTGCTCTGTGAGAAGGGCAGAATTGAAGCCATTCAAAGGAAATGTAGCATCCATAAGTTTAGAATGCCCACCCCAGGTGTTCACATGGACTATTTGTTCCTGACCTGTGGTAGAGCATTCCAAGTTCATATTGGTCTGATCAGCCACAGTTGGACACACTATAATTGGTCTCAAATATAGTGATGTCATTTTTGGTCTTCTTCCCTAGTGAAGGACAAGAACCAAACCAGCAATGACCTTGTCTCTAAGCCCTCATATGGAATTGTTTTATACCAGTAAAATGAATTTCTTTTTCTAGACCTGTGACTTTACCACTATAGGGAGTTTGTATAGAGAATCTCCTGTATCATTATCATCTTCTCTACAACTTACAATACTAGTATTCCTTTAGTCATTGAGAGAATTAATCAGTCAATCAACAAATATTTATGAAGTACCTACTATGGGATTCAGTCCATTATTCTAGCCTGAAGTGGTTTTTTGTTTTTATTTAAATTTTCTCTTCATAAATTCTCATTCATAAATTTGCTAGGTATGCCAAATCATTCATCAAATCTCCCAAACTGAATATGACAAAGTACAGAAGATCACAGAATCATATATTTAGAGCCAGAAGGGAAATTAGAGGTGATAAAGTCCAACCCTCATTTTTTATGGATGAGGAAATGGAGGCACAAAGAAATTAAATTCTTTGATGGTGTGTGTGTGTATATACATACATATATATATATATATATATATATATATATATAGCTAATAAATATATGAATCAGAATTTGAACTCAGGCCCTTCTCACTCTGCTCAGCACTCCATCTGTTGCCTTGCCTACATAATCCCTCTACATTGAGTCAACAGTGAATGTTGTTTGTCCATTGTGCTCAAAGATAATCAAAATGACAATATAGTATCAGGGTCAGTGAACAGTGTGCCCCAGCTGTGGCTAATCAGACTAACATGAGGTTAGAAGGCTCTACCACAGGTCAGGCACAAATAGTCTATATGACCATTTGGGAGGGAGATGTTTCTAAATCTGTGGATACTATCAATAAATGCTTATATATGTTTGTGTTCAATAATATGCTAAATGTTAGTGATTAAAAGAAAGACCCCCAAAAGCATATGCCCTCAAGATGATCATATTCTAATGGGGGGAAACAGTATGTAAATAATTGAGTATTGATACAAGATATATACAGAGAATATAAAAAGTAATTGCAACAGAAAGATATTATGAGGAGGGAAGGAGGCAGAGAAAAACCTTCTGCTTTGACCTGAGTCATTAAGAGAGGCAGAAGGTAGAAGTGAAGATGGAAAGCATGCTAGGAATGAAGGAGAGCCAGTGCAAAAATATAGTCAGGAGATGGAATTCATATGGCTGAACTATAAAATGCATAGAGAGAAATAAAGCATGAGAATTAAAGGTCTTTAAATGCCAAGTAGAGGAATTCAAATTTAATCCTGGAGGTAAAAGGATTCAAGTGATCAATTCTCCAACCTTGAGTTAGTTTCTTCACTTACAAAAATAGGATAATAATACCAGCAATACTTGCTTTCCAGTAGATTATCTCATGGTGTCACTGGGAGGTTCAGATACAAAATAAAGTGCTTTGCAAATCATAAAGTCTGATATAAATAAATGTCCATTGAGACAGGTTAGGTGATGGTAGTGGATTTGTACATATGATTCATGGATAAGAAGCTGGCAACATGACAAAAAGATCTATAATTAAGTCTTTTCTCAGCTCTTTTTTGTAGTGGAAAAGAATTAGAAATTGGGAGGATACTCATCAATTGGGGAATAACTGAACAAGTTTTGAATATGATGGAGTACTATTGTTCTGAGAGTTGAGCATGGACATAAGCACGAACAATGTTCATGAGCAGTCAGACTTTAGAAAAGCCTGGAAAAGGGGCGGCTAGGTGGCATAGCGGATAAAGCACAGCCCCTGGAGTCAGGAGTACCTGGGTTCAAATCCAGTCTCAGACACTTGGTAATTTCCTAGCTGCGTGGCCTTGGGCAAGCCACTTAACCCCGTTGCCTTGCAAAAACCTAAAAAAAAAAAAAAAAAAAAGGCTGGAAAGACTTCATGAACTGATATTGAGTGAAATGAGAAGAACAAGAATATTGTACACATTAATGGCAACATTGTGAGATGATCAACTATGCTAGATGCAACTCCTCCCAGTAGTTCTGTGATCAATGACAATCCTGAGAGACCTAATATGGAAAATACTATCCATATCCAGAGAAAAAGGAATTTAAAGGCAGAGTAAAGCAGACTATATTGATTTTATAAAACTTTTATATTCTTCTTTCTTTCTCAAGTTTTCCCCCATAATTCTATTTCTTCTTAACAACATGACTAATATGGAGAGGGAGGCTAATAGAAAAACATGGAACTCAAAAACTTGCAAAAGGATGAATGCTGAACATGATCTTTGTATGTAACTGGAAAAATAAAATTAATTAAAATAAAATACAATAAAAATTAAGTCCTTCCTCTGACATACTGACAAAGCAACCCTAGGCAAATCACAACCTCTTGAAGATCTAGATAATTACTAAAATCTCTAAGTTATGAGACTAGTACTGATTTTTATTGTTAGAAAAAAAATTTTCACTAGTAGTTCCCTACATCAGTAAAATCACATCTGATCCAAACAGTACAACAAAGCAATCACAATGATGATGAAGATGATTGTCAGTAATTATTATTTCTCTAGGGTCTGGGAGTTCAAATACTTCTGAATCTAGTTCACTTCTTTCAATCATGAAACAAACTATAGAAGAGATTGTTGTTCATGCATGGGTTGGAACTAGAGGTTCCCAAATTCCCTTCCAACTCTGAGTCATTTTCAAATGCCTTGCTAAAATCCAGGTGCACTGTTTTTATGCATTCCCCTGATCTACCACTTTAATAACCCTGCCAAAAATGAAATGTGGTTACTCGTTCACTGACATATAGGATCAGGCAGTCCAAGCTGGTATCCCTTTTTTCACATCTGTAGATTTTTTCAATCATCCCTAAGAAACCCTTCTTGAATGTTCTTTGTGCACACAATTGAACTTTATTCTGTCCCCCTCCTCTTTATCCTTCCATTCAACTCATAATTATCCTGCAAAACTCAGCACAAGGAACACCTAGAAGTAAGATGCAGCCCCTAATGCAGGTTACATCCTAAATGTGATTGCCATTGCAGATGTCAGGAATGCTGGCTTTGAGCTAAACTGTAATATGCAAACAACTGACTCAGACAGTAGATTTTTAAGTTGAGAGTGTAAGTCTGAAACCAACCTGCTCAGAATATAATTTTTTATTAAAAAAAGGAAAAAAAGGAACTCTCAAAATCTAAAACAAATTAATAAGTAATTTGTGAAAGTTAGTCCTATTATATAGTGATAATAGCTAGGCAGGTGGAGAAGTGAGGTTTCAATTTTGATAGAAGGTTCCACATATGATATTTTTTCTTCCATCTGATCACATATTTAACTCACTAGCTCCCAAATCCATTTGCTTTCTATGTCATCCTTTTGTCCTCTCAAATGCTTGCTTTCATGTCTCCAAATTAATTAATCTTTCTAATTTTACCCCTAACCCTCTACTTGCTAGAGAAGACTTCTGGGACCCAACTGGACCTTGCAAGTAAGTAAAGTGTCACCTAAGGGGATGATTAGAAAGAAACCTGAGTAGAGCACTACACCTATTCCTTCAATAAATTAATTTCTATGTGCTTTGAAGGTTTCTCACAATCCTTTAAAAGACCACAAACACCCTGGGAGAATATAATTTAATCAGTTAACATTTTATGAGAGATTAACTGACCAAAAGTTTTTCAAAATAAATATGCATTTTTTCCTATCTGAGCTCATTAGATCCCTGAATTCCATCCATGTATTCTTTGAGGACTTCAGCTTAAAAACCCTCCAGGAATAGAGTGACATCAAGATGAGGGAAGAAGTAGATACTGGAGGGCAGTAGGAGTCAGGGAATCTCTAAAAGTAAAACTGACTCAGATAGCTGGGAGAACCCCAAAGACAAACTTTGCCAGTTTCATAATCTTGCCAAAGACTAAACCTATGCAGGATCACTTGTAATTCAATCTGACTCAATAAACATCCATTAAGCATCTTCTAGATAGTAAATAATAAATAAAAAGCTGACCTCAGAGCCAGGAAGTTCTACTCTGACACATACTGGTCTGAGCCTGGTCTGAGTTCTTGTCTTCAGGGAGTTGATGCTTTATCATCCCACCTAGGATCTAAATTCCTAGAGGACAGGGCTATGTTTTATAGTGCTTCTTATCCATAATTCACAATTTGTTTGATAGCAGAAAAGGTATTTTTAAACTAATTCATTTTTCATAATTATTAGCAAAGCCTCATGCCATAGAATGCCATACTTTTACAGTCCCTCTCTGTGTCCAGGCTGCAAATGAGATAATTAGCAACAATTAGAACATGCTAAATTTTTTTTCAAATGTGTTAAAGAAAAAAGAGTAAATATCTGAAGTTGGTTGATATTATTAGTAGAAAACAGTCACATCTATCAAGATGGTCAGTCCATTGGAAAAGACAGGAGAAGTCACACTTACCCCTCCTCTCTCAGAGATTTTCTTCTCCTTACAGTCTCAAATTATTTACAAATTAGAAATAGCTATCACTTCCGTTCACTAATTCTAAAAGTCTAACTCATTAAAAAAGTAATGTTTTTTCTTTGTTCTCTTCCTTCTTTCACAGTATGACTAATATCTAATATGCAAATATGTCATATGATGGCCCATGTATAATCTATATTAGATTAAGAAAGGGAAAAGAGAAAGGGAGCAAGAAATTTTGGAACTCAAAATTTTATTAAAAATGGAAGCTAAAATTTTTACTTGTAATTGGAAAAAATTACAATTAAAAAATAAAAATAACAGCTCAAAAAAAGAGAAGAAAGTAATAAGTTAAAATAATTATTTCAGATTTCCAGGTACAAAGGGAAAAAACTGGCAGTGGTATATCTACTTCTGTGATTGATTAGTTATGTGATTTTGAGTAAATCACTCCAACCTCTATGACATTCTATTTCCTTCTCTGTAAAGTAGTGAGGTTTGGACTAAGTGATCACTTGCTATTCTAAGTTAATTCTATGATTTTAAGCTTTCCAAACCATGTTAAATTATACCTTCACTATCTTTGTTCATACTGATCTCTCTATATAGAAAGCCTTTCTTCCTCCCACCTACCCTGCTCATTCTTAAAGACCCAGCTCAAGTACCATCTCCTGCATCAAGGCTTCTACAGCTACTCCAAGCTTAGGACTATGGTCTCATTTTGTTCATCTTCTACCGTCCTTTGGTCTTTATGACAGTTTTCCACTAATTGGTTTCCTAATTATTTCATGTATCATGTATATTTTTCCCGCCTCTTTGCTTTTGTCTCAGTTTTTCTAAGAGAGCAATTATGTGGTACAGTGGATGGAGTACCAGGTCTAGAGTCAGAAAGACATGAGTTTAGATCTGGACTCACACACTTAGTAGTTGTGTGACTAGTTAACCCTGTCTGCCTCAGTTTCCTCATCTATAAAATGAGCTGGAGAAGGAAATGGCAAACCACTCCAGTGTCTTTGCCAAGAAAATTCCAAATGGAATCACAAAGAGTTTGATATGAATAAACCAAAACAACATTTATGTACCATCATTTCTCCTTGACTCGTTAAAACTCTCAGAGAGGTGGTACCCAGTCTCGTGAAGACTTGGGTAGCTGCTTCCACTAACAAAGACTCAAGGACAGAAGGAAGTTTGATTATTTCCTTTCCAGAATCCCCTCTGTAATCAATATCAGGACCAGAGCACTACTTAGGGAGGGAAGAAGGAAGAAATCTGGTAGGGGGTTGAGACTAGAAAGCTGCCAATAATCAGGAAACAACACATGAAACCAAAAGAATTGTACAATCAATTTATGTTTATAGAAGATGGGAAGGTAGAGTGTAGGCTGAAAAAAACAGATGAGAATAAGTTTAATTTCCTTTATAAGAGATAAGGAAATCAAACTTTAAAGTGTTTTATAAAAGTCAATTGTTACTTTGGCACCTGCTACAAGTTTTTATAAAAGAGAATATTGTACTAGGTCAGGAATAAGGTATCAGAACTGAAAAGAAGAACATAGGGAACTATTTTGGAAGAACTCAGATTTTAATTAAGTGAATGGAAACGGTTTAGAATGAAATAATGAATGGGAGGCTAGAAAGAAGTAGTGAGGCAGCACAAGTATGTTCAAAAGAATTCCTCAAAGTGTATTCTCTAAGTTTTCAGATACAGGATCATTATTATTAATTTCAAGTTAGAAGAAAACTTGGAGGTCATCTAACCTAAACCCCCCTCATTTTAGAGTTGAGGAAAGCAAAGCCAAGCATAGTGAATTACTAGTGGATTTAAACAGTAGTTCCTTCTCTCCCCTTGCGGTGAGGACTTGGCTGACCTCAAACCCACCAAATTTTGCTTTTGATGAATTGTAGCCAGCAGGGAAATTTTTCAGTTATCCAGCTGGAGGAAGTGGGTCTGGAACCACTACCAAAGCTCCTCTATGTTAATACCAAAGGAGGAAGATGATCTCAAGCGGTAATTCTCAAACATTTTTAGGTCTTAGGACTTCCTTGTATTCTGAAAAATTATTTAGAAATTCCATCTCTCCTCCAAAGAGTTTTTCTTTGCATGAAGTTTTTCTTCTATTTATCATGGTAAATTACCATCCTTCCCTTGTTGCCCCAGCCTCTTCCTCTGTAAGCCTACTCCTGGTAGAACCCCCTTAAGCCTCCAGCCTTCCTTTGCATAGGTTAAAACATATTCAATAGAAATTTCTTTCTTTTAGCATCAATGACTAGACGTTCTATGAATTATTTACTCACCAACAAAAAATAATTTTTTTCTTTAAATTCAATAAAAAACAAATATCCTATCACATTAATATCAAACTAGCTGAAATTATAGAATTTCTTAAAGTTTCCAAAACACTTTACCTCTATTAGGTTTTATTTAAGGGGATCCATCTGTATGTAGGGCTAAGGTTCTTAACCATGTCTGTGTTATTCCAATCTGCTAAAATCTATGGAATCCTCCTCAGAATAATGTTTTTCATTAAAATAAAATATTTTACAAAAAAAACCAATTATATTGAAATACAGTTATTAAAAATTGCAATATAAATCCCCAAGTTCTCAGACCACAAATTAAAAACTCCTGACCTAGAATGGGATATTAATTGAGCAGTGAATGCCTAATTAGTAATCACAGAGGGCCTGTGTCTGGTGGTTTATTTTGTGAGAGAACAGGTTGAATACTGAGCTGCAGGAAACAAAAAGTCCGTTTTTTTTTTTTTCTGTGCTCTCTTCTTTTACCCCATGTGCCTTGTCCTTCTGAACTCTCCTGGCAAGTGGTGGCAGCAGAAATGGAAACTGGATTAGTGAAGATTGAGAGGAAATTGAGAGTGAAAAAAAAAAAGTCTCCCTTCTTGAAGAAGAAAGGGCGTAATTGATTCTTGGCACTGAAACCTAGAAATGATAATGCCCCACTAATAACCTAGGAAGTCTCTAACATTCATTGGAATCAGAATGTATTTAAATATATTAAGCTATATAAAATCTCCTGTTTGTCTATTATCTTTTCTCCTCCAACCCCCAAATCCCCCCAAAAGGCTAAAATCATTTGGAGATCTGGGTGGAAGAATATTGCCCCAGGGATCAAAAAAAAAAGTTACTAGAGGAGTTCTGGATGCTATATTAATTTATCTCACAACAAAAGCAAATTCCTTTCCCTAGGGGAGTATATTATACAGTAATTGCACAAGGGACTAGTCACTGTTCCCTTACATTTTCCTTTTTTTCTTTCTTTGTTAAGGCAAGTGCTATAAATCTTCCTGAAAGACCAGGCCTAGACAGATGTGTGGGCTGTGTTAAATCTATATATTAAAAAAAATACTGCTGGATTTCAGTATATTTCAACCAATTCACAGAGAAAAGTAAATGAGCAAGTTTATATACAAAGAAACCAAAATTTCCAGAACTGGGATGTGAGAGACAAAAAGGAAGCAAACAAATGTTACAGAATGGAAGTAAAAAAACATAGTAACAAGTGTAACTGATTATGAACTTTTGTCTGAATGTGACTTTTATACTTTTAAAGAATTAAAACCAAAAAAATCATGGACTTGGAATAGAAGGTTTAAACTCTCAGAAATATAAATTCTATCACTGCATATCCATTTTTCTAAAAGTATATAGGTTTCTAAAGGTATATAGTTTCCAAGAGTGGCATATATTGATTGACAGGGTTATCTAAACTCTAAGTTAATAAATATTTATTAAGTACCTAATATTTTTCCAGACATTCTATTAAGTGTTGGGAGGGTACAAAAAAGGCAAAAGACACAGACCCCTGTCTTCAAAGAGGTTACATTCCAATGGAGGAGACAAGTTTTATTGTTGTTGGGGAAATAACTTGGGGAAATAAACTCCAAGTCCCTCCCCATTCTTCATCCACATCCACATCCACATCCACACACACATCCACATCCATACATATACACACATATACATATTCATATGCACATTCATGACATATATGAAATAATCAGTGTAGGAAAGGCACTAGAATTAAGAGGAGTTGGAAAATGCTTCCTATAGAAAGTGGAATTTTGAATGGGAATTGAAAGAAGCCAGGATAACTATGATGTAGAGATGAAGAAGAACATTACAGGCATGGTGGATAGTCAGTGAAAATATCTATAACTGAAACATGAAATATCTTGTTCATGACATAGCTCTCGATTCAGGATTGGATTTCAGGATAAATTGTGAAATAGAAGTTTGTCTTCATATTTGACCATCCTTCTCTATGCTCTTTCCTCACCTTAGAGGACTTCTACCTTCTGAGTATGCATCATTAATCTACCAAATTTCTTAGAGTTTCCTGGTAAAAATGTATATAAAATTATCTCAGGTTCACTTTTCTCCTGATGCAGTTTCAGCCAGTCTTAGGCAATTTGCTAAATTTATTTTTCCCTTTGAGTTTCTAGATGAGTCCTATCATGTCCATAGTTTC